>NC_092793.1:14615780-14929257 GCF_918797505.1 Bemisia tabaci | reverse complement strand
ATAATCTTTTTTTTCTTCTTTTTCGACTCGAGACCTCCATTGGCATTCGACCCCGGCTAATTAATTGAACTAATCGAAAAGTAGATAATCTTGGCACGATGAGGCGTTTTAATTTCTTACTCGTATCGTCGCATCCGCAGTTCCCGCGGCCGCAAGAATAGATTGTTTCTTTTTTATGCGCATAATCGAACTATTTACCTCTTTTAATGCGTCATTCGCTCTATTTGTTGTTACTGCGGCTATGAATTCCGCGACCGAATGTGTAACCGTCTCATCGAGTTCTGTTTATCTTTCGGTTCAAGTTTACTAAACAATGTTGATGTCGTGACGGCTTTTACAAAATGTTGAAAGAGCAAGCAATGAACCGAAATGTTTGCTCTGGACCATCGCTCTGCCGAGCTATAAGGAAGAATGTCGTATGACCCTTCAGATGTTGCCAATTTGCCTCCGATAAAAACCGGATTTACTGGGAAAATTGCGAATATTATTTTCCAAACTTTAAAGAAAAAATATGCATGAATTTCGTCGAAAATATATGTTTTATCGAGGGAAATTTGGCAACTCTCGGATGTTCATACGCGTTCTTCTTTAGCACGGCAGCGTTCACTGGTAAAAAAAACCTCTTGGTTCAAGAGTGCAGTTTCTTGTCGCCGGATTTGAGAGTCTGGACTCTTATTTCAATGCAAAATCCGCTTGAAACAAGAGTTCAAGACTCTTAAATCCGGCGACAAGAAACTGCACTCTTAAGTCAATGCAATGCGGCATTGGTCCAAGAGGTTTTTTGTTACCAGTGGGTATTTAACCTGTTTGATGGAAATCGATCTTTTCATCGAATTTTTTCGATGGGACTTACAAAATTCCCCTGGAATCTACTTTTCTTGCGGAGTTTCATACGCTTCTATGGTGCTAATTTCACTTTAAATTCATACCACTCAGTGTTCTTAGGCGCTATATTGACTCCGACACAGAATTTAACGATTTTTGACATTGCATGCAGTCGCAACACATTACAGGGGCATTTTTCTCAGTGTTCGATCAGCCATTGATTGCACCCCCGTCTCTAAAACCCTATGGAGTACAATCGTCTCGTATTTCACGGGCGTTGTCTCCTGCGGCGGCGTTTGGAGCTGAGGTCTAAAAAGTTACTGACAAAGGGTGAGGAAAAGTGTTGTTGCTTCGCACACTCATTAGGAGTTGATGGGCGTCGGCCAAAGGGAGTGCCAAGTTCCCGGGCGCAGGAGGGTCCTGAGCTTAAGGTTTATCTACAGCTGCGTGAAGTAAGAAATTTCTCCGCGCAGGGGGCGCCACCGCTGTGTTTTAGAGTCCGTACAGCTCCACGTGAGTCCTTGAGCTTTTATAAAAGTTGAAGGAATTTCTGTTTAAATCGAAGATAAATAAGTTCTAGCTATAACATTCTTCTTCCTATTGACCCTAAAAACAACGTGAAAAGTCATTTCTGAAGCTCTGCAATTTGATCCCAGAAAAAAGTAGGGTTAAGCATGATGACCTTGATGCAACCAATCGCGCTTGATCGCTCTCAGCAGTTGGCAGATATCTCTCTCCCACCGTGAGCTGTCTCTCTCGCACTTACAGATATCCCGTAAGAGAAACTGGGATCAATTTACAGCTTTTATTATTAGACTTTCAAAGCTCGCGTTTGTTTCTAAGGATTCCAGACGTATGCTGCTAGAACTTATGAGTCTTAGAATTTAAGATACCTATTGTGATATTTAAATAATCACTGATTTCGGAGTCGGATTTTAGCAGCGCGACGTGGTGGATTTTTTCGGAACTACAGCTGAAGATTAACCTTAAGGCTGCGGGGGCGCTAAAGGCTGCATTCACCCGTGACGGGGTGGCCAGGCCCAATTATTATCTGCAGGGGATCCTTTACCGGGTCCCCCTCTCGTTTGACCTCCTTCGATGCGCCCTCTCCCCGGGCCCTTACGTTCCTTACATGTCTTTAATTACCTTCTTAATACCCCCCCCCCCCTCTCGTCTCCCTCGTATTTGCGTCTTCGCGCACAGGCCTTTCATCCAGGCTTCAGCTTTGAAATACTCATCACTCAACATGGAGCGAACGTTGTTGCCCATTCAACGCTGTGTTAAGAACTCTCCAATTATTTCATTCCTTGATTTCTGTGAAGATGTCGAAGTGACGAATTTCCCAGAATTTCAAAATTCCCTGGTTTAACCGGGTTTTGAAATTCCTCGATATTCGCTTTCGTTTCTCCCCCCCCCACTGGTGATTTCTCATAAGAATTCTTTTTACGACACACGCAGGCGCGAAGTTTCTTAAAATTAAAGAAAATACAATGTTTTGGTTCGAAGAAAAAAATCCGAGGTTCCGTAGAAAATATTTCCTGACTTATCAAGAGCTTAAGATCATGTTTTTCATGATCTCTAATGCGGAAAAATTGACGAATACCTATACCAATTTTTTCATACTTTGACGAGACAGCATTTAGCACATTATCTCAAAAGGGATCCCTTTGGAAACCTCAAGATTTCCGCTAGCTTCCTCCGAGATTCTCTGGAGAAAAAATAATTTGTCTCCGGATATACGTATACTATGAGTGCAAAATTGTGTGTATTTCTCTTCGGATACATTATTAAGGAATAACTTGAGCAAAGATAATTTGTAACGAGCAACTTCCCTGAAAAGAAGGGAACAATGTATCAAAATTATCTATGACATGCAATTTTACACTCAGTAATCGTCAATACCGAACACACGGTTTATAAGACAGATTTTTTATTATTTTCCTTTTTTTCGGTGAAGCTGACAACTGCGATACTTAATCAAATTCGACGTATTCACCTCGCCGTCGCGTCGTCGGTAATAAGAATTCATATCGTCAGACGAGAGCCTTATGGATCAGAAATGAAAACTTTCGTGTCGAGCATCCGTCCGGTTTTAAAATCTCCCACGAGTCTTCGCTCTCCGTCCAAACTTCCACACCCATTCAATTTCCTTTTATGAAAATGGCAGCCTTGCGCTTCGCTTCACTTGCACCAACACTCGTATATTCAAATTAGAATAACTCTCAAAGAGCTGCCAAAGAGCAAACGAAAGAAAGGAAAGGAAAAAGCCGGGAGAGCCTCAAACGAACAATTTTGCCAACAAAGCGAATTTGTAAGTTACACCATGGTATGTTTCGGCAATCGAAAAAGGAAAATTAACGCAAATACCAATTTTTTTCAAAATTTGAAGATGTCAAAATGCAGTTCGAAGGAAAAACGCCGTGCGAAAATTTCAGAGTTGCCAAATTTTCTCCGATAAAATGTTTATTTTTAAAGACGGCGATGTATATTTAATCTTGAAATTTTCGGATAGTTTCGATCTGATAGCGGATGACATTCTCTAGAAAATATTCAGAGATTTCCCTTAAAATTTGTATTTATCAAGATAAATTCGGCAACGTCCGAAGGCTCGTGCGATGCTCTTCCTTAACACGGGAGACTTAGCAACATGGGTGACGATCGTTCCGAAGACGGACACGGACTCGAAAAACTGCAAGCTCTTCAGGAGCGTTTCACCTCTCCGATTCCACTTCCCCGGGCGCATCCACCATCGACAGGTCGTGTTTCCTAGGCTACTCATCTAAGTAAGAACGCCGTATGAACATTCGAGTGTTGCCAAATTTTCCCGGATGAACCATTTTGAGGAAAGCTATGCTTATCCTAGAGTCAGATTTATACTGAGAGTAAAAACCCTTGGGTCATAATTCCTAAATCTGAATAGAGCGGGCTCATTTAGGGTTTATCACCGGTCGACAAAATCGGGACAAACTATGACGAAAAATGAAAATGAACATTGTTTTAATAGGACAGTTCACAGCTTTATCACGAAATGTGAAGAAGCCTGGGCCACATTTCCAAAACTTGAAAAAAGCGTGGTCATCTGGGGACTATCACCTGTCGACAGCCGCAAAATAAACCATTCTTGTCCGGATATCCGATTGTTGGTTGCTCGCACGGCCCGATTCCCCGTTTAGGTCAATCACCCGAACCTGGATGGAGTCTCGGATGGTCCCAAAGGGACATATTTATCCGATTTACTCTCGATCCCCGAATGGATGGTAAAAAAAAACCATTGAAATTGGCCCAGTGGATTGGTGGGGCGTACTAACAAAAAAAACCGGCGCTCCGCTTCGCTCCGCGCCGGTTTTTTGGGGGGGCTTCGCCCCCCCAAGCCCCCCCAGGACGCGCGCTTCGCGCGCGCTTTTTAGTTTGAGTGTCCATTCCAGTTGTTCTGTCTTCTTAAGCGACCCGCGCGTCCACCGCGGGAAGAGTGTATTTTCCGAAGGGGGGGGGGGATCAATCTGTAAGGGAATGAATTAATTTCTTGAGCACAAGATAGTAGTTGCGTACGTTGCCAGCGAACGCGCTGCGAAAGGTTGTGACGGTTAAATGGTGAGATTTTGTTCAAGAACAGATCATTTAACCTGACCCACTGTGCGACGAACAATTTGTCCAGAATCTTCCTTCCCCTGACCCACTGTGCGACGAAAAGTTTGTCCAAAAACTTCTCTCCCCTGACCCACTGTGCGACGATCAGCTTGTCCAAAAACTTTCTCCCCCGACCCACTGTGCGGCCCTGCTCCGGCCGGCTCCCCTCATGCCGCGCACCCCTCGCCTAAAACTTTCAAAGCTCGCCATTTTTAAACGGCTCGGCCGATTTAGCTCAAATTCAATACCAAACCAGTCCTAGAGGAGAACTACCACCCGTAAAAATTTCAGCTCAAAATATTCATTTTCGCTCGAGTTATCGAGTGGACAAGATTTGACCTCCCCCCACTTTCGAGCCCCACCCCTCAAAATCTATTGCCTCAAATTTCAATTTTTTTTCGCAGAATAGTAGTCCTAATGAGTCTCTACAAAATGCAAAAAAATTGGTCAAAATATCTTTCAACGTAAGAAAGATATAACCACTCAAAAATCGAAAAATCTTCAAAAGGCGGAAATACATACATACATACATACATACATACATATATACATACATATATATATACACATGAATTTGAATGGCATATATTTTCGTGATCTACGACCCGTGATCGGTGCTCTTCACAATGTCTCAGGTCTGGATTCGACATCATGGGAGAATGCAATAGTGTATTTCCTTCGGAAAATACACTAAAATGAGAATTTAGAGGGTTTGAGAGCTTATCACAAAGTCAGAGTGTCTACTAAAACAGGTTAGCCAAAAATCAGTACTTTTACAGTACTTTTTCAGTACATCCCCAAGGAATTCAGTACCCCCTCAACAGAAAAATTCAGTACTTTTCTAGTACCTCCAATTGACGAAATTCCAAAAATTTAAGTTTCTCACTCAAATTGCGACGCAGAAACGACAAAAAAATGAAAAAAATTCCGGACCTTCTAACGGAATTTCCGCACATTTTCAGTACTCCCGGACCGCCCTTTAAAAATCAATACTAATTCCGGACTTGTAGACACCCTGAGTAAAGATTGCAAATAAAATCTTGGAAGAAATTCGACGAATATTACTCACTACTTCTTCCAGCGAATTCTTCTTTTATTAGAGGAAAATTGGCAGCAGTCGAGTGGTCTTGTGGCGTTTTTCCTTAGCACGACAGCCTTGTTCCCCTCATTCTCGCGTCCTGATTTTTTGCAGAACGCTCAGACGCTCACGTCCTGTCGTCTCGTTGACTGATGTAACGTCATGCATCATCGACCGACTTGATTTCGGTGCCTCGTCGTAACGCCGCGCGGTGGGGATCGGATACGGGCTTAAACTTCCGTCTTCAGGGAAAACGCCGTATGAGCATACAAATGTTGCCAAATTTCTCCTCAGAGAATATTTATTTTTAACGACTGTTTTAATATTCTTTCTTGAAATTTGCAGACACTCCGGATCAAATTACGAATAAAATTCTATGATGAATTGTAAGGAAAAATAGTCACAGATTTTGATAAAAATTCGTGATTTGTCAAAAGAAAGTTGGCAACGTCTGAGGGCCCATACAGCAGTTTTCCTTAGCAAGGCAGCAAGGTATGAATCCGGATAGTTTAGCTATAACTCGACAAAAATAACTCAACTTAATATTCTGCCTCCTTGAAGAAAGACACCTTTTCCTGTATACTGCCGTGCTAAGGAAGAACGCCGTATGAACATTCGATAGTTGCCAAATCTCCTTAGATAAAGTGTTAAATTATGAAGAGACTTCTGAATATTTTTCCTTGAAATTTTTAGATAATTTAGATATGATTGTGAATGAAATTCCCTGAAAAACTGGAGGAAAAATATTCACAGACTTCCATGGAAATTCATATTTTATCGAAGGAAATTTGGCAGCGTCTAAAGGCGCATACGGCGTTCTTCCTTCGTACGGCAGTGTAGACAGCTTACGTAGCCGTTTCACGATGAAAAAGAGGCAATCAGGATGGGACGCCGATGCATAGACAAGAGTCAAGACTAAAATAGTGAGGCGCCTCTCTTTTTCGATCAACGTATATCGCGCGGACAGCGCATCAAGTACTAGGGGGGTGTTCGCAACGAGCACCTTAATAATCGATTCTGTGCCATGGCTTTGAAAGGGGAAATATCGATAATCGATCATTGACGCCTCGCCACTGCTCTGCGGTCCACCTTCCGGGTCCCAGTGAGTTAATCTAAATAGAGGGAGCTTATATATGGACTACTTCCTATCGATAACCGCAAAAATCATGGGCATCGGACTAGTAGACCATTCGATCGAACTATGACAAAAAATGAACATTTACACCCACATTATTTAAATGGAGGAATTCACGACTTTATCATTACGGAATATAAGAAAACCTGAGTCATATTTCCAAAGTCTAAATATAGCGGGCTCATCTAAATAAAATCAACAGATAAAAAATTGCGAAAATGGGCCCGGAAGAATGCCACAACGAACCTAACACATATTAGCGCCTACAAGACTGCACGAATACTTCACGCATTGCATCAAACACAGTGCGGTCATTGCGGTCAGCGTGAAACGGATAGCGCCTACAAGAATGCATGAATACTTCACGCATTGCGCCAAACGCAGTGCGGTCAGCGTGAAACGCAAAGCGCCTACAAGACTGCGTGAATACTTCACGCATTGCGTCCAACACGGTACGGTCTGCGCGGCGCGGCGGCGGAAGTTAAAATCATTGAACCACATTTATGTTTGTTCTTTCATAATTTTTTCGTTCATTTCTTATGAATGGAAGGCCTTGTCCACACAGAGATAGGTTTACGGAACTTAACTTTCGCGGAAAGTTTCGTGAACTTTTGCTAGTAGGGTTGACAGGGCTTTCCCAAAAAATGTGTTCAACACGAGTAAATGCGTCTTGTGCACCCATCCCCCGCTGGCACGTTCATTTGATGGTTTTTATCGAGTTTCAAAACGAATGAGAAGGGGGCGGCCCATGGGCATGGGAATCCGGCCCTGCAACGAACTGTGACAAAAAATGAAAACTCAGGAAGACAGAGAGCTTATAGTAATGATGCGTTTTTTAACTCTGGTGGGTGATCCGAAAGAGATAGGCGCCCCTAAATTTTGATGAGCTTCACGCAACAGACGCTTCGATGTCGCTTATTGATCCGCTCGTTTTGATCGTGGAATTACAGATTAAGAAAAAACGTAAAGAAGCAATGTACAGGATTATGTAGATATGTTTCCTCTTGCAAGCCCCCGTGAACAATGCACATACATGAGGAAATGTTTACGAATCATCATCTCGACGAGATCAACGTTGCTCGTATTCTCTACTTTCTGCTTTGAAAGTTTCAAGAAGAAAAAGAGTTTGTAGGTTCAAGCTCAGTTCGGATAACACACTGAAACTGCCGTGAACTGAAAAAGAAAATGAAAAAACAACGCTTTGTAAGCAATTAGACCGGAAGAAGATATTTGAAATCCCGAGTTAGTGACGACGCCGGCTGCAACAAGCCACCAAGGTTACCAGATTTGGTGATAAAATTTTCAGGATTTCACACTGACAACGAGTTACATTGAAATGAGCTGGACTTCAGCTCTACTTGGCAACCGTGGAGGGCCCGAAACTCTTGCTGAAATTGAACCGAGGAGAGAAACTGAAAGACGACGTGCAAAATCAAAATAAACAAAGTTTGAGCAATTTTTGTCGTCAAAAAGTATCTGACTCCGAGATGCTTCCTGCGAGTTGGACGATGAGATACAGTTTGCGAGGGAATGTGACTCCCTTTGAATGCGCACTTCTTCCGAGAAGTTTATGGTTGGCAATTTTAATTGAAGTTCAGAGGGGGAAAGGGCCGACGAGACATACCGGTGCATGAAATTGTGGCAAACTTCCATAAATATTCGCATAAATTTAAGCTTTCCTTGGTGCTACTGAGGAATTCTTACAAGCCTCCGTTTCGGTCTTGTAAATTTACAGATCCTCGCCTGTTTTCCGAGGGAAGAGGGTGAGAAGTTGGAGCGATTTTATCAAAATCCATGCCTGTCTTCCTCGTTATTGAACTTGGACGCAGACCTGACACATCGCCATGGCAGAGTATTAGATATGCTTACTGAGGAGATGGGAAAAGGGATTTTCTGTTTCAGAGCCTCGGGGGGTAAACTTGCGATGGGATACTATAATTCGTTTTTTTCTGACGGCGGGAAGATTTATGAAACCCTAGAGACCAACCCTTTGAAAAGGATGAACGCTACCAATTACTGACCCATCACCCCGTAAGGAACTTAATTTTTGCAAAAAAAAGTAGATTGATTTAGCCGCTGGTACACAGTGCCGGGCTGACTTGTTCAGGTTCAAAAATTGATACTAATTGAGGATCAAGGTCGGAGTACAAAATTCCTCCAGCGCCAATTATGAGTGTCATCCTCGTGCACCAGCTCAAAAAGCGCGCGTTTTTGACAGGATTGCGGCAATTTGTCAAAGAAAAGAGAGAAAAGAATTAGAGAGAAAAAAGGCATTTCTTTGAATATTTTGGGGGAGGAAAGGTTAATTACTTGGGAAGTCCGGAGACTTTCGGTTTCACTGCGCGTCAATAGCTTGGGCTGCGGACACCGAGGGGTCTATTTCGACGACTCATCAGCCGTCGAGATTTTTTAGCGAATTTTGTTCGTACCTAATTTGATCGAAAGTGTCTGAAACTTTCAGGGGAAAACATTTAATACTTCCTTCAATCAAAAAAGATTTCCGGAAAGAAATTTGATAACATTCGAATGGTCAAACGGCGCGGCGTTCTTCCTTGGCACAGAATCGCGGGTAACCATTAAGCGTTATTCGCCACCCCTCCCCTCTCAATTTTTGGGTCCTGAAACAGCCTCCAAAAAGCCTCGTGTCACGACTCTCTCTTGGGAAGTACTCGATATAAACTGTTTGATTACTAGCAGTCCGCGTGAAATAACTTATTCAGCGAGTGCGGAAAAAAGTGGCTATACGGGACACGACTCGTTTCCTTGATCTCCGCTGAGAATCGGCGGCGGTTAGCAGCAAACGAGTTCTTTTTCCTGGAAAACGGCCGCACGGTAAACAATCCGGGGGATATTAGACCTTTGAAGGGGGACAATGCAGGGAATAGAGTGATATAATTTTCAGCGGTGCCCCTCTTAACGAAGCCGTTATGAGCCTTAGTATTCGGCTTTTTTGGCTACGCCCACTGCGATCGCGCCATAAAATGACGCTCCACTTTGCGTAATCGCGGGGCGATGTTGCCGTATTGCCTTCGATTACAACTTTTTGAAGACCAGTGGTGGGAACGATTAATTTTATAGGAGAGCATTTAGAGACTTCACAATTTTGTTTCGTGTGCACTCGTACAATGCGAGAACTACGACCGAAGCACGCACGGACATTATACATATTACTCGCTTCCCGCGGTAGTTTCAGGATGATCAGGGGATATCTCTCATCAAATATTTTCAGGATGTCTACTAAAACAGGCTGGCCAAAAATCAGTATTTTCACAGCACTTTTTCAGTACATTCTAAAAAAATTTAGTGCCTCCTTAACAGTAAAATTCAGTACTTTTTCAGGTAGGTACCTCCAATTGATAAAATTTGAAAATTTGAATTTCTCGCTTAAATTGCGACAAAAATGACAAAAAAAAATGAAAAAAATTCCGGACCTTCTTGCGGAATTTCCGCACTTTTTCAGTACTTCCGGACCTCCCTTAAAAAATCAGTACTATTTCTAGACTTTCCGGAAATTCCGGACTTGTACGCACCCTGATTTCTCACGGGGAGATTATTTTGGCGGTTGTTGGGTAAGGCGCAGGTTGGAGAATCTCTGCAACGCTCACGTCACGTTCATCCTCGAGTATCGCTTCTGATCACGTTTTCGGTGATAGCTTCAACTTAAAATGGAGATTCCCTTGTGAATGGTCATTGGTCAACTAACAGAATACAAACAAAAAAGGACAGTAATGATGGCTACGAGGGAAAAATACAAGCTCGAGACAACCCTTGAAAATCACCGGAAGTTTTTTTGCAGAGCTTGGTCCAGTGTCTTTGCCTTCTTGCAACACTGCTAAACGGGTGGCTGAGACCTTCCGGTTTTTTTGAAACGTTGCGTACCTATTTTGAACTGCTTTCTAATGTTAAAACGAAGTATGGAATAACCTTGCACGTTACACATTATACAAAACAGGGTTCGAAACACTGCTTCACCAAAAAGTCCGCCACAATCATTATAGTGCGCAATTTGATTCACGCAGAATATTATTTTTCTTGTGAGCGAGCAATTCATATTTCCGGTGATTTAAGAAATTTTCGTTACCCACATCAAGTTCTACGTGAAATTTTGATCAAGAAACATGTACATGAAATTTTGATCTCGAAACATGAACGTGAAATTTTGATCAAGAAACATGTACGTGAAATTTTGATCTCGAAACATGAACGTGAAATTTTGATCAAGAAACATGTATCAGACAGGCCCGCCACATCCCATCTCGGGCCCTGGTACCAATTTTCTGGCTCGGGCCCCTAGCACAGGGGGGGGGGCTCCCCGGGAAATTTTTGAAATTTTAAATCTATTTGGACGCATTATGAAGCTCTTATGATGGAGATTTTCCATCAATTTCTGCAGAATAATTACGCCTTTTTGTTTACTTTCAGCACCAAAAACTTTCGAATTGTTGCATTCAAAACATCTATAAATTTTTTTTTGAGGGGGCAGATGATAATTTTCAATTCTATGGGGAGCCGGGCCCCCCTGGACTCCCCTTTCTTACGTCTATGGCAAGGGAGTTAAGCCATTGAAGTCGAGGATGCCCAGAAAGGAGCCTCTTAGCATCCGACAACGGAAGAAAATGAAACACAGTTACTAAAAATATCATTCTACATATACTCAAAATCTTGAAAATCTCTAAAGAAGTAAGAAAAATTTTATAGTGCCCTAGCGTGTTTTTGAAACTTTATTCACCTTTTGCGGAATTTTTAGGGTAATTTTTTTCTCTTTTCCCTACAAGACAAGGGTTACTCATGAAATTCGTAGCGGTTTGTCACCTGCGTCACGGGCCCTTCCAGGGCCCGGGCCCCGGTACCAGGGACCCAGTATCCCCCCCCTTGTGGCGGGCCTGTATCAGAGTTCTTCAATTCGTACCGAGTCCACTGGTCCATTCAGTTCGACTTTTTTGTTTGAAAAAAGCCATTTAAAATCTGCTGACTGAGCTGATCTGTTAGGCGTGGGAATTCCTAGGCTCGTGAAAATTTGTCCGTGCACCAGACAACGTGCAACTTCCTCGTTGGAGAAGTACTTAAGCATGGAATTCTCAGCGATAGCGCTGACGAGCTAAGGAAAAACGCCACAAGAGCCTTCAGACGTTGCCATATTTCCTTCAGTAAAACACGAATTTACTGGGAAAGTTGTAAGTATTTTTCTTCCAATTTTGCAGACAATTTTGTTCGCAATTTAGTCTAAAATGCCTACAAATTTCAAGGAAAAATATGTGCAACTTTCCTGACACATCAATATTTTGTTCGGGGAAATTTGGCAACATTTGAATGCTCATCCGGCGTTTTTCCTTAGCGACGAGAAGCGGTGGATGAGGATGAAGGCGGGGACTATTTGGTGCAGAACGCATTGTAATGCGACACTTGTAAGACTTCTCGAGGAGAGGAAGAAGAACAAGAGAAAACGTACACGCGATCGCGACACGACACAAGGGGGGGGGGGGGGGGGGCAGAGGGCTAATCTGCATATTGTTTAGAAATCAATTTCACATCATGATGGGCATTTTGCGGTTAACGATGGGGTCATCAATCGAGCCCTGGGATTTGTCTCATGTCTCTCCACCTCTGAAATCCGAGATCGCGTTCCGCCGGGTAGCACGAAAGCGACAGAACGTTAAGTAGCCGCGTAAACGTACTTCTCATCAAGCGTGCGGGGAATTCGGGATCGCGGGTCAGGTTGGGACAAGCAGGGGCAATTAGGAAAGCCACAATTTTCTTCTCTCTTTCCCCCTTTTCCCGACATTTTTGCGGCCACGATTAAGTATACATGCAAAAAAAAAACAAAAAAAACAGAGGTCCACACGAAAAAAACGTCGTCCCTCCACGCAGTGGAACGAGTCAAAAGGAAAGGTCGGACAAAGCTTGCAAACTTTAAGCGCTTATAACTCCGTTCATACAAAACTTTGAGGTTCTATGAGTTTTTCCATTGGTTTCCAAAACATCGACAAGAAAAAATACTCTTGATTCAATCAGATTTAAGCTTAAATCAAGAACCAAGCCTCTTAATTTGAGCGGATATTCTTTTGATTTAAGCTTAAATCTGCTTGAATCAAGAGTCCTTTTTCTTGTCAATGTTTTCAAGAGTCTGGACTCTAGATCCAATGTAGTTTTTTTTTCCAGTGTTCAATACTACAGGGGAAATAGCAATGCGGGGTCTCTCAAATATATTGTCTCTATGTGGTCTGCGCCCACGGGGCAGCGCTTACTACCCTTCAGTCATCGACGGACCGATAGAGCAACGCTGGACGCCTCCGTCATGACAAAGGACGACGCATCCCACGGCGGGGGGGGGGGGGGGTTGACGTTTAGGGTGAGGGTACTTAACGTCAACGAGACACACGTCAACAGCGCCGTCGGGAGGAAGCTGGGGGGTTTGGAGAGCGCGCACCCCCCCCCCCCCCCCCCCCCCGGCGGACGTTGAGAGCGTTATCGGGGGACACCACGGGTCGGTTAACCTAAATTTAAATGCGTGCTTCCTGTCCATTCAAGTGCTAATGGTGGCATCTTTTGCAAAACTGCATCGCGCGTAGGCGCCAAAGTTATGGCCGTGACGTCGACGTAGCGTTCTCGTCTCGTCGCGTCGCGTCGGCGGCACCGCTTTCCACTTCAGCGTTCGGAGAGAAGTACCGCGCCCCCGCAGCTTTTGGTTCATGCACTGTTAACCAGCGGGCTGCTTATTGAAATTGATAGACTCAGCGATGGACATAACGGACGAAGGGGAATATGTGGCGATCCTCTTGGTGGAAGCAGGTGGTTGCAATGGACTAAAGAGATAATAAGTATAGACTAACTAACGGCTAACGGCAACCGACAAGGGACCCTATACAGTTTAGTCCACCTTTTTCTCCCCTGGTCTATGACAGCCACCAGTTTCAACAAACGGGATCGTTCCATTTTCCGTCTGTTCGTCTATCGCTTTTTCCAACAATTTTAATAATCAATCCGCAGTAAGCTGATTATTGAAAAGTGTAGTTGAAGCTATAGACGAAGAGTGCAAAGGGAAAATAGAGCAATCCTGTTGGTTGAAATGGGTGGTTGTTGTCAACTAAGAGGGAAAATGATGGATTCACTGCACTGAAAAAAAAATTTGAGGGTGGGAATGACAATACCGTGCGCGGCACGGGAATTTTCTCCTTAAAAAACGACGCCACGTACTGTCTCGTGCCGCTTACGAAACTAGTTTCGTACACTGGAAAAAAAACACATTGGATCTAGAGTCCAGACTCTTGAAAATATTGACAAGAAAAAGGACTCTTGATTCAATCAGATGTAAGCTTAAATCAAAAGGAAATCCGCTCAAATTAAGAGGCTTGGTTCTTGATTTAAGCTTAAATCTGATTGAATCAAGAGTATTTTTTCTTGTCGATGTTTTTAAGAGTCTGGACTCTAGATCCCATGTGTTTTTTTTTTGTTTCCAGTGTGCGAGGCACATATCTTGCTACATCGCGATCATCCGATACTTCACACCGAGTGATGAACTTCGATTCATATGAAGGCGCACCGAAGTCCTCGACCAAGCACCAAAGTTCACGGTCGTAAAAAAAAACGAACTTCGGTTTAATTAGGTAACTAAAGTTTTTACCAGTCATGTGCTGAAACTTGAAATTTTTATCGAAGACTACGGATACTTGAATTATGGTTCGTTTAAAACGATCGAGGACTTCAATTGTCTGAGCTGAAAACTTACACAATGAGCTTTATGAACCAAGGTTTGGTCCTAAAGACCCGAGTTTTCTTCTACGTGCAAAATTCGCACAGAAAAGGCAGACATCGTTTCCTGGAAACTGTTGTATACTGCCGTGCTAAGGAAGAACGTCGTATGAACCTTCGAGAGTTGCCAGATTTCCCTTTATAAAAGATGCATTTTCGAGAATATTCATGCATATTTCTCCTTGAAATTTTTAGATATTTTGGATCAAATAGCGTACACAATTGTCTGGAAATTTGAGAGAATAATATTCGCAATTTTCCCGGTAAATTCGGTTTTTATCGGAACGTCTGAGGGCTCATACGGAGCTCTTCCTTAGCACGGCAGTATACTGCCGTGCTAAGGAAAAACGCCGTATGAACCTTCAGGCGTTGCCAAATTTCTTTTGATAAAACACGAATTGCCTGGTGAACTTGTGAATATTTTCCTTTCAATTTTTCAGATAATTTTGCTCGCAAGTTTACCTAAATATTCTGAGAATTTAAAATAAAAATAATCATAACTTTCCTCAAAAATAAACATTTTACTGAGGGAAATTTGGCAACTCTCGAATGTTCATACGGCGTTCCTCCGTGGCACGGCAGTATACGACACAGAATCGGTCAGGAACGGCAACCGAGAGAACTCTTCTGCGCGCCAATACTGGATATTGGGTCGAGAGCCCTGGTGTCGAACTAGAAGTCACCATCATCGCATCGAGGGGGCGACCCCGGGGAATGGGGGGAGGGGGGGGGGGGGGCGGAGGCAGCAACGCGACTCGACATAAACCAAACAACACGCCTTTATGGGCACTTGACGAAATAATAGGTATTCAAGGACGATTGATAAAACATTACGACGGCTAATTTACCGCGGGGCACTTGAAAAAGCCCCGATGAAAAGTTTCCGAGTTGACACACGCGCGATAGTGCTGACGCGGCTTTCTGTGGAGGCATCGAGTAAAACTTGGCCTTTTGTCCCGTCAAATTAGAATTTCTTTTCTTTTTCAATTATAATTTTCGGAGATTTTCATTTGTTTTGCCTTCCCCCCTCCCCCGATTGGACCGAAATAATGCACGGGGCTTTGTGGCGGGCGATTGGGAAACTACTTTGGAGGTAATATGAGCGAAATTCGAAAGTTTTTTAAGAGCTACCGTACGAGCCCCCCTCCTCTTTTTCGCTGGGTTGCTTGAAATCATACCGATAGAACACACTTCCAAACATCATTTGTCCATATTCTTTGCACGAAGTGCCGGTAGAATTGAGTATCAATGCATTCAATCCGTAGCAGTAATTGAGGGACCTAAGTGTCTTACATAATTAAGTAACGATAATATCCGTCATATATTACCCCCTCTCTCTATCGGGGAAAGAAAAAGGATTGGGGGAAGGGGGGTTGCAACATGTGAGGAATAGGTCAAAGCATGCGAACTTGCTCACGAAGTTCCTAAAAGGATTGGAAGTGAAAAGGTCCATTGACAGAAGATTTGAGCCAGTCCGTAATCCATCTCCTTTTGAAGATGGAGAAAGGAAAAAAAGCTCAACCACCCACGATAAAAGTTACAAGGGCTTTTTATGATGAAGTTGGAACCTCGTGCCGAAGCTGAACTTTGCCCTTGAATGCGTAATAAAGAGGTAACGAGGTTCTTTTCATCGAATTTAAATCCTTTTCCGGGCGACTCAATCATATGCCGTCGCGCGAAGGGAGGGGGATGCCTGTGTTTCGGCGCGTGGGAGGGAAAAAATCAAATTTCTCCGATTCGGCCTCACGAACCTAGCCGCGAGCGAGGATTTCTTATGCTTGCCTCCATTAAAATCCTTTGCGGCGGTAAATACACGAAAAAGCTCAGAGAGAGGAAACTCAAAGTTGAAGATTTTATGCGCTCGACAGACGTTTGGGATGCTCTATACGCATGGAGACAGGGTTTCCAACTTCCATTTATCGATTATTTTCGTCCAACCAATCAATGGAACCGATTAATTTCCAAATCACGTGACCACCAATCTCTATTTTGATGGTTCAGGGGTTGTTTTTTCTTTGCTTTCTCTGGTATAATCAATCACACTAGAAAAAAAAAAAAAAAAACACATTGGATCTAGAGTCCAGACTCTTAAAAACATCGACAGTAAAAAGTACTCTTGATTCAATCAAAATCTAGCTGAAATCAAGAACCAAGCTTCTTAATTTAAGAGGATTTCGTTTGGATTCAAGCAAAAATCCTATTGAATCAAGAGTATTCTTTCTTGTCAATGTTTTCAAGAGTCTGGACTAGAGATCCAATGTGTTTTTTTTCCAGTGCATGTCTGGTTCCAAAATAGCCTTCTGAAAGAACGAACATTTTTACTTTCTCGCTCCCCTAGGGTAGAGAGGAAGTATTGTCATCCTCCAAGAAAAAAAAAAAAGAAAAAAAAAGTTGAAATTTCATCATTTCTAGACGTTTTAAGGTCCCAGGAGTCAAAATAACCATACTTGAAAAAATGTGTGTCCGTCCGTCCGACGTCCCCCAAATCTGTCTACAGCGATATCTCAGAATCTATCGGTTCGATTTCATTCAAAATTCTCACAGAACACCATATTTATGGTCTCCTTATGCACGTCCAACGATTTTGGGGTACGCTAAAATTTGGGGGGGGGGGGCTAGGGTCAAATTGGGTTAAAGGTCCATTTTTTTGGAATTCGAAGATGGTCAACAAAGCTAATAAACGGATTTCCTAGCTTTCCTCGCATTCGCAATTTTGGCGCTTACGAGACTTAGAAAATAAACGGTTCAATCGAGATTAGTTTAATTTTGAAAAATATTCGATTTTGAAATTCGGTCGTTGTCGGTTTCTCCGGTAACTCGGCAGATGGGGCGGATGGTGGAGAGCGGTGCGACGCGACCGAGATGGTAAAAGATACAAGACCGTATAAGGGCAGGTTCAGCCTTGGATGTAACGTCCGCTGCGGAAGCCGGCAGCGGATCAGAGATCAGAATCAGACTCGACCGGACCAGTCGTGATCTTCGACAGTTGGCAACCCTGTTCTCCCTTCATTTAAATCCATTATTATTAATCGATTCTAGGAGATGCGGCCTAATTCGATAGATATCGATTGTTTCACATAAAGTGTCCGACTAACGTTGCCAGCTATCGCGAGAATCGCTACTGGGCCGGACCTTTCGCGGATGCGATGCCCTCGACCCACGCAGGAGGAACGCCGTAAGATCAGCCGGAGGTTGCCAAATTTCTGCTGATACAAACGGAATTTTTCGAAAATTCACTTGTATTTTATTTACTAGGGTATTTTAATTGTTTGAATAAGCACACATACGATCTGACCTTGTGTGTTTCAACATTTCAACACGTTAAATGGTTTTCAATTGCTTTTTCTTTCAATTTTCCGTACTTCTCAGAAAGATCCCCCTCTGGAGCTCGGGGATTCCAAAATACCTTTTCTGTCTTCTTTTTTTCTTACCCGACGTGCATTTTGGATTCTGATGAGGACGCATTTTCGCAAAAGATAAGAAATTTGAATTAGGGGCCGTCCATACATTATTAACGCATTTTTTGAGATTTGTGACCACCCCCCCCCCACCCTTTCGTAACGCTTATGTGGAGTAGGTCCAAAAATAACGTGACGCGACGCTCTCTTGGAAGGGGGGGGGGAGGGGGGGCTCCATCTTTAGAGCGTTATGTAATTTATGGACGGCCCCTTAGCAGCGTGGGGATGCCGGAGAAATGAGCTGAAATACGTGGAGTCTAAATGATAGTGAGATTTTAGGGTATATAAGTAAAGAAATTGCATACCTCCAAAGCTCGATCATAGAATATTCCCGGATTTTTGTATCTTTATCAGAAAACCCGTGCGTTTGCCGCGCAGTGGAAACCCTGAATGATCATTGATCATACATAATCTCTTCTCAGGACAAGAGCGAACCGCGGCACCACCGCGTCGCGCCGCACAAAAGAATGAATCAATGGAAGGAATCGGACACAATGTGGATAATCTTTAAAAGCTTACGTCTTTGTTATTCCAAAACGTTGGAGTTTAAAAGAGGTTCCATTGGTTTTCTCGTGAAATTTTCCTCGAGGCGCGTTCTTTAAAATTTACGTTGTGACGAGATAAGCGCTTAAATTTGAAATTTTAGTAAGAAATATCCTGTCCGAGTTCTCCAAAAGACCGTTTACATTGTGCGGTGGTCGGCGTGGGTCGGAACGGAAAGGACCAGACCAACGAACCGCGGTTTCCAGGCCGCGGCTTCAGCCTGTGCTACGGGACAGAACAGCAAGTGCATTTCGGCCTGAGCAGCGGTAAGCATGCGTTCTCACACAAATCGAGGCTCATTCATGAAGCTACTTACTGTCCTCTTCCCTAACACCTCCGTATGAACCGCGCTGCTGGGCGATGCTGTCCCCGTGCACTTACAGGTTGTCACGTCTGACACATACGGTCAAAATGAGAATGGACCAGTGAGTAGACAGGGTACGAATATTCATTCCAGGGTGTCTACAAAAACAGGCTGGCCAAAAATCGGTACTTTTTCATTGCATTCCTAAGAAATTCGGTACCTCATCAACGGAAAAATTCAGTACTTTGTCAGTACCTCCAATTGACGAAATTCGGCAAATTTAAAAAAATTGAATTTCCCGCTCAAATTGCGACAAAAATGAAAAAGTTCCGGACCATCTTGCGGAATTTCGCTCTTTATCAGTACTTTCGGACCACCCTGAAAAAAATCAGTATTTTTTCCGGACTTTCCGGAAATTCCGGACTTGTAGACACCCTGCATTCTGAAATGATGCTCATTGACTAAAATTTCACGGAGAACACGATTGGCGCAACGAAAATTACTGAAATCAACTCCTTATAAAGATATTAACATTTTTATTTTAGATTGGTTGCGGGAAATTTGACTTACTCGCTCAGAAAAAAAGGGCAATGGTCTTCCTACGTCAAGTAGCGCACTACAACGGTTTTGGCAGGCTTCTTAATCAAACAGTGTTCCCTCCCCAAGCCGTGTTGTTCAAAGTGTTACAAACGTGCAAAAGATAAGCCGAAGTATCGAAATTGAGGCTGTTATTTTTTCATACTGCAGAGACTGCCGCGGTAAAGTTCAGTTCGCGATTTGACTCACGAGGACTTTCGTTTTTTCAAGAGCGGGAGGTTCAAAATCACGCGTCAAGAAATATTGAAAATATCTCCGTTAGAAGTTAGTTGCATACGGATAGCTCAGGTGAAAAATAGGCAGCGCTGCACCTGTGGGCGCAAGTTACATAACTGAGCAGTTGATTGAATGGGTTAGCTCTTGGCTCGTTGTCCGTGTACGCAAAGCAAAAGTCATGCGTAAAATTCTACCGGCGCTTGTGAGGCTGCTCTCCTCAGGAATAAAGTTAGGTACTCTTCGAAACTGAAAAAAGAGTACGGTAAATATAACCAGATGATATGGTGCATTCTACCAGGAGTTTTCCCGGGACCCTTTTTTCGACGAAAAGTCCGTTAAGTATACCTCGCGACATCCCCCTCACCCCCCGTGGGAATCTGTCACCAGATGGAGTCACGGACCAGCGGACTGATTAATCAAACTGATACTTAGATAAAGCGATAGACAAAGAGAAAATGGAGCAATCCTATTGGTGGAAGCAGGTAATTGCAATGTCCAAAGGAGGTAAGTAATACCTAGACTAACAAATGGCAACCCATCATTTCTTTAGCCCATCATTTACTCCCTCAGTTCATTCATATAAGACCACCCGTTTCAGCAAATAGGCTCGCTGCATTTTCCTACTTCTTTGCCTATTGCTTCGTATATCGAATTCAATAATCAGCCCGCGGTTCGGCAATGGATAATTGAGCTGCTCTCAGTGCTCTGTGAAAGGGAACATAACTTGAAATGAGACTTCACTTGATCAAGACGCAATATAAATGTCCTCCGTGTAGTGATATGTTTGCAGCACCGAACTCGGTGGTTGGAACCAACTCATGTCTGAAATGCGGGTTGCTATTTCATTTATTTTACGAGGCCTGAAAAGAGCGCTCGGTCTCACAACGAACCGACCGCCGAGGGACTTCCGTCTTTTGAATTCTCGCAAGAGCCGGGCGGCTGACGAACATGGGTCGATTTAAGAGGAAAGTAAGTACGGATTCGATCGACGGGAATCGATCGAAAAATAAAAACAAGGATCGATCGATTATTAAAAAACTGGTGTTGATTCGATCGACATGAATCGTTCGAAAAGTTAAAACTTGAACCGATATACGTGAACACAACGAAAACCGCGAGTGGATCAACAAAACACGGGTTCACGGCTCACGGAGCTGTCGTTCGAAAACTCCATGAATCGTTCGAAAAACCCGCGAATCGATCGATTTTTGGCGATCGAATCGGTGTCGATTTGTTCACGTTTTCATTTTTAGATCGAATTCTAATTTTCAATCTGACAGTTTTCCTGTCGCATTTAATTTTTCGAAAAACGAATCATCATCGTTTCTTCTCTGAATTCCGTATCAATCATATCGAGATTGTTCTTCGAAAATTTCGCACTTTAACGTCAAAATAAGTTTTCCCAAACAAAATTCAAACAAAGGACGACTCATTAAACTTGATTAAAGGAAACTCTAAATATCAAACACAAACACCTAATTTTTTTGGCGATTTCGAGGGCCGACAACGTTGAAATACATTCAAATGAACACACATTCATACATTTCTCAGAGAATTAAAAATGTCCTGATAAAAATCAGTTATCTTCATTGGCACAAGAGGCAACGCTGGAATTAAGTTCAGGGGCACGAGGAACAATCAAAGCTACAGTTAGTGTGGACGGATACTAAACACATATCATTATAATAACGCCTGGATGCAACTATTCGGGCTCCGTGGATGTCCGTGTTGCATACGCACGGAGTTGAAGGCGTTGTGCCCTCAAGACACTAGCCGCCTTACCAGCGCACAGCGGCGTTCAATAAGAGAGTCAATGAGAGAAGGCATATGAGATGTATAAAAATTAAAAGCTCGTATCGATGTTAAATAATACGAAACGTGGAGGTTTTAGGAGTGGTTTCATTGATTTCCTTGTAAACTTTCCTTCAAGAGGAACCCGATTCAATTTATAGGTAACGTGAAGAAATAACGTCAAAATCTGCGGTTTAAGTCGATGATTTCATGTCCAACCTTCCTGAAAGGAAATGTGCGGTGAGCTTTCCTGTGAGGATCTAAAATGACCAAGTGCCTTCGATTCTTTTTTTCCACTTCAGTCTCTTGGGCATGAATAGTCGCTCGACCAATCATGTTCAGCACACCACGATATCAAACCTGAAGCACAAAAGATATTCACATATATGCCTGTATGAAACTATGCGTGCCTAGGGGATATCTCTGTAATAAAAACGAAACATTGAAAGCGATCTGCCATTTTGGGTCCTCGCAGAGGTGATTGCCTCGACACAGGGACGTAAAAACGCCTTCAACTATGTGCGTAGGCAACACGGACATCCACAGAGTCCGAATAGTTGCATCCAGGAGTTGGAATGAAATGTGTATGGTATTCGTTGCATTTGTCACTAACTAAGGGCGCTTTGCTTATTCCCCATCCACCAGAACAGGATTCCAGCAATGCTTAGGGTGCCCATGGGGTAAACTATTCCTTATTTTAATGATGACATTGTCAATTTTCCAAATATTGGTTGGATTCTTTAAGTGTGCAACAACGTTGCCGTCCTAAAAAGTGGGTCGCGGCCCTTTTGTAATTGCTGACAGCACCTTGGAAAATTTCATGTATTTATTGATTCAGAGTACTGCAGACTTTCATGGTCATCATAATTTCATGCAGAAACATCATTGGTTTCAGAATTGCAAAATTTTACACAAGTTTTCATCTTAGGAAAATGTACTCGCTTGCTGGGAAATTCTTGCAAAAACAATGATGAACTGATGACCTGGTCACCTTCTAAAGAAAAAGAACTTTAGTGGATTCTTCAGAACACCGCATTCCTAATTCAGGTTCTTCACGTAGTATTTTTTTAACTAATTTGAGGAATTTTAAGAGGCAGGGGATGTCATTCTCAGAACATTAAGGAACAACCAACCAAATGATACCTGCAATCCATCTGACGCAATTCCAGAGACAACTAATCATTTTGATTTAAAAACAGAACCTATACAAACAACGTCTTGACAATGTCTACAACTTTCAAATTATTCCACACAGTTCCTACTTATCCTTTCTGACACTCTTAATCTCTACCTAGAAAATATCCCTCGGGAGAATTTTTCTCCAAACATAACACTAATACTGAGAACATTTTTCAGGTCATCTAGGATTATAAAATGTTGAGCCCCTTAAGACAACAAACAACTGGGAACTAAGAACATATCTCACTTTCTTCTGAGAATGTATGGCTTGTAGTGACCATGTTAAGGTGAGCCTTATGAGAACCAGATTTTAAGTTTCATAAGAGAGCTACAACCTCACATGAATGAAATGGTCCATAGTTACTAAACCATTGATCTCCATAGTTAGGTACTTGATGAAGGCCTCTTACTAGTACGAGAAATCGATAAAACAAAAATTAAACAGGGCCAGCGCCAACAGGCTACTTAACAGATGGTATTTAGCAGTTTCACCAGCATTTACAAGATGGTGAGGTTTTTTTGGAGCTAACTGTACGGCGAAAGCACGAAAGACATACATTATGGGTCAGTGGGATACTTTTACTGCTTGTCGGAGTGCTTGGTAAAACTGAGGGTGCACTCTAAAACCGATTGAAAAAACTGTAGGGATGTTATTTTAGCCACTGAAAAAGCTTTTACAAATGGAAACTTGGAAAACTCATCAGAATAATATTTGGAATTTCTAACTCCAAGGACCCATGGACGTATTTACATCACATTTCCCGCTTTCTATCCCATCAAGCAACATGGATTGGTGATCCACCTTCATTTTAAGATAACAATTGTTCTTGGGCTTCAATTGAAAGTTCTCACCACACAATAACGACTGCACAATATTATCCAAGCTTGCTTAATCTTGTATTAGATTTCCATGTGGCCCTCCGATCCTTTAACTCTGCTTTGTGAAGCTCATGGGAGATAACGGTATCAACTATGTAAAGAGAAATGTAGAATTTGAAAGGGTTAGGGTTTGGCTTGAGATGTTCATTCATCTCAATCAATTAACTGCACGCTTGAAGATCATTTACACAGCTATGCTAACGAATGGCTTTGCATAAAGAGATAGTCTTGCAAGATCACCATGATAAGGATTCTGTTTCGCTTGCTGCATTTACATATCAGAATAAAAGGATGGGAGATGTGTACAGAAACAAATAGCTTGGCAGGGAATTAAGCAAGCTTGAAGGGAGAGCAGATAAGAGAAAAGGCTTGACGAAATGGGCCAAATTGGGGAGTTCACAAGCTGAAATGACCTCTTACATAGCACAGCTGTTCATGACATGAACCATGAATGAACTTACCTGCCCACTTTCTGCCGCAGGCGAGTTTTCTGCAATGTCGTAGATCACAGGCGGAAAGCCTGGGGTTCCCAAGAGCGAAAATCCTAATCCACAGGACGGGTCACGTTTATTTAAACTCACTAGCAGCTCTTCGGCCATATTCAATGGATTTGAAATTGGGGATTTCACAGATCACAGCACATTATTCACACACCAGAAGTACTGAACGAACGACTCCTCGCGAGCACTCATTTCACACCATGATAAGGGTGAAAAGTAATAACTTAATAAGAAATTGAAAGATCAGTTGCACCGATTGGTGAAGACGTTGTAAACACTGACCCGAACTCCAGGGCCCAAGCCATAACGCACGGATGCAACTCGGCTAGATAAATACCCCTTGTGGGAAAAGAAGAGGGCACTCCTTCGGATATTTGGGGAAAACGGTCTCCCCGTAAGATAAACTTGTAACAAGTAAGCATTCAATGATGCAAAGGCCAGCTCGTCACGTCGATGAAACCGACAAAAAATGCTTGACGGCGAACTTGTCAAGTGCGGAACGGAGCGAACGGGTTCCACTGCGCACACTTCCTCCTGAACTAAACAAAATTGAGTTGACTGATTTTGCTTCGCTCTTTCTATCTCTCTCTTTCTCAATGAGACTCTCGACCCTCTCGCTCTCTTTCATGGACTCGGATCGTTTCTACTATCGTATCGAATCGAAGGATCGATGTCACGATGTGATAGAATTTTTTCTCTCTCGTAAAAGGAGACCCTGGCTTGCAGTTGGCAGCTCTGATGAATACGTTATGATTCAAATTCGTGGCGCGTTTTCTCAGGAGCGCGCAGCAGTGCACTTCATGCTCATTTGCAAACAAGAAATTAACGTTTTAAATTGTAGACTTTTGCCTTTTTTTCGAGAACTGATTGATCAATTGTGGAAATGTTCCAGATTCCACCCTCTACAACCTCTCTTACGGGAACAGCCGCATCAGACTTGTGGGTTAAGTAGAATAGGTACCTTTTAGGTATCTTAAATCCTTGGGTATAAAAATGTTGTCCTGACACGCGCAATAAAGAGAGTTGGCGAAAAGAATAAGTTGAAAAATTAAAACGTTTAAGTATAGGTAGGTACTTGTGTGAACCGTAAGAAAATTATTTTCTTACGGTTCAGTAATCCAATACCGTCACAATATCCAAAGCATCCATGCCAAAGTTAGAAAATGCATGCTTACCCCTATTGGAATATTTAAAAATCTCTGATCTAGTTTTATTATTATTGTGAGGGAAAACTGGTCAAAATGTCTACTTGAGATGCTGAGGGAATATTTGGGTATAAACTGAAAGTTTTGGAAGCCAAAGGACTGTTGGTAGGTTTTCATTAGGAAGAAGAAAACATGAGTATGTAGTGATTTTAAACATTGCAAATGGAGATGCTCTTGTTTTGGACTCCAGTCATTAAGTGTTCTCCTCATTATTAAACTTTAAAAATAGTTTGGTCGAAGAAAGTGTTTTATGGGAACATCTTAATTGCAACAAGCGTTCAGTACATATAGGTAATCAAATCGACCACTTCCTAAATATGTTTCCCAGAGTTGAATCCACATTTAATCTCAGAAACGGATAATACCAAAGTTTCATGTTATAGTTTTGTAACATACTTCTTGAGTTAAAAGTAGCAAGCCTAGTCCTCCCCCTCCCTTAAATTTGGCTCTGCTCGAGAATGTCAGTTGATTCCGGAGACTTAATTTATTGTTTCCTCTGCTAACAAAAATCAAAGTTATGATTTCATTATTTTTCTCTGATTATCAAGAGAATAAACCCAGGGTCTGTTCCACAACACTAGACAGCCTGATGGAGGCGTACGTATATGTTACATATGGAATATTTTAAAAAAGTAAATATAAGTTGTATCTTTGCGACAGATGATTCACGCTTTCTCCCAGATAAACAACTGCGAAGTAAAGAAGTGGATAATGAACTGACATATCCTGCGATTAAACTTAAGCACACAAACTCTTTAATAAATTTTCAGATTTAAATCATCAAAACTGGAAGAGAAAAGGAAATGGGTAGGGTGGAGTGCATCAGACATGGCCTCCAGCTCTAGAATGTTCAATAAGATAAGATGTTCATTGCACTATAAAAAGGATTTTATTCTGTCAAAATACAGTGCACACTAAAACAATGCAAGTTTATAAAATAAATAAAAACCTCGATAAACAAAAAATAGACAAAATCAACGATTACACGAAAAATTCGGGTCAACTTTCATATTTGTGATCACAAATATTGGGTACAGCTATACAAACATTCCAAATTAAGTAATGCAATCAATACATTGAATAATTGAGAAGAATATCCTGAAGAAAAAAAAATCCAACCGAGGTCAGACGGAGTTTTCCACTTGATGGAAATACACAATACCTAAACGTTGGTAAAATCAAAACTATTCAGGAAAGGTTCAAAGTACTCTTAAACTAATACTTCACTTCTACATCATGCATTTCTTCAAACCACTACTACTGACAAAGAACCGCTGGGAAAAATTCTGAGAATTCAAAGGATTTCTTTCGCTTTCAAGTTTGTATCTTAGCGACAGATCATTCATGCTCTCTCTCGGACACACAACTGCAAAATAAAGAAGTAGATAATGAACTGACAAATCTCCTGCTACTATGAGCGTACAAACTCTTTAGTAGTTTTTTGGATTTAAAACTCTCAAAATAAGAGATGAGTGTAAGCATTGATTCCATATTTGTCAAAAACGCTTTCAGTTCACCTTCTGAATTTTATATGGATTATTTTATTTTTAAAGAAATTGATACAGGGGAAGTAGTTATTGTTCCTGAGAGTGTAGAGACAAAATGAGTTATGATAAAAAAATATCAAACTATGAATACAGGAGAATTTATTTCGTGGTTGACACGTTCATAAAACCACCGAGTTTCTACTGGCTGTGCTTTAGCCTCTACTTTTGAATAATTTTACAGAAATATTTTTTAAAAAAATGCCAGGGGCAGGTACTCACTTCCTGTCATTACATTCAGTAAAGAGAACAACAAGAGAGTAAATTAATTTATCATTAATTGAAATCAGTTCAAAACATACCAAATTAGTAATCGCATTCACCTTGAAAAAAGTGGCTTAAAATGAATTAACATTATGGCTGAGAACGAGGAAATTTGCTTAAAGATCCTCAGCTAGGATCTGAAATCTGGGGAGATTGCAATAGTGCAATTGCCTTTGAACAATGCAAGAGGGTGAAACAGAGACTGAGCATGTTGACACTTAGTCATGATGATCTAGGACAACTGAATTTTTTACTTGAGGCTTGGAATTGGATTAGAGAAAAAACCAAATTGCTACCGTCTTTCTCTCAAGAAGACTGTTCAAAAAAGCCAATACTTTCTTAAACCGAGTGATTCAGTAGTCATTAGTAAAAGGGTAAATGATATTTGGTTTCCAAGAGATTCATAGAACCTAAGATGGTTAAGCCGATCAAAAATGAATGGTTCCAAAGCTATACGATATCCGATATGATACTCTACTTCTTGACTAGTTTTTAACAAAAGGAATAATTGAAAGTAATTCACTGGAGATGACTGATCCATCTTTTGTCCTGTTTCTGTATGTCTCTAGGTCAATGAGAAGGTATGGCTAAAAAACATATTTTAGATTCTATGAGGGGGGGAAAAAACTCATAAATTTAGTAGTGAGTCATGCCTAGTTTATCCTTTGAACTCTTCAGATCAAGATAATAGCATTGCAACTCTCTTTAATTTATACCCTTGTCTCATTTTCTGCATAAAAATTTGAAGACCAAGATCATCAAGTTAGTCATTTTGAAACTGATGATACATTTCTGAATGCAAGAAAATAATGATGGTTCAAAAAGATTATCAAAAGGTTGAAAAACAAGAAAATAGTCAGCTTAGAAAAAAGGACAAAAATAGAGAACATCTCTGGGAAAAGATATAACTAAGGAGCTTGAATAGTAGAAGGCACAAAATGCAAGTAGGAGGAGACCAATCCTTTTGTTTAAAGGTTGTCCATGAAATAAGGTTGTCCATCATGGCTGAAGCGCTTCGTCAACACTTCAACTCCTGTATCAGTGACAAGCATAGTATGTTCGAACTGAGCGGAGAGCAATCCGTCACAGGTTACGGCGGTCCATTTGTCCGGCCAGAGTTGGTCACGGTAAGTACCTATTAAAAAAGAAAGTGAAAACAGTTTTATTAAGACTTTTATTCATTCAAATAAAATAGGATATATGCTAAACTCACCAATGAGCTCTATGAGACTTCCCAGTTAGAAACCCAACAGACGTTTTGTTGGACTTTGGAGGAATTACCCGGAGACTTGCCGCGTCATCTGATCTCTAGAGGTCAGAAAGCTGGAGAGCAAACCCATGACTGCACAAAGGTGCGGCGAGATGGTTGCAAGTCATAAAGTAATCCTCAGAGCTCTCTACTCGATGTTCCTCCAGCGAACTCACTGATGAGTTTAGCAACGCACCAGTGCTTTGCCCTTGTTTATAATTTGGTTTTGGAAAAATTCAAACTGCTAAACATATTTAGCACGAACTTTCAATTATCGAACATGTCTTGTGATAGTATCATTCTTACTATGTCTCATGAAATAAGGAAAAAAGCTGAGTAGAATTTTCTACAGAGGCATGCTGTTTGCTGCGACGCTAGTGTCAACTTATCGGAGGACCAATGTAAATGCTTCTAGTAATTGGTCCCATTACATGCTCGTTGCAGCCTCCTGATTATTTGCTTCCACTCTTAGAGCTTAAGAGACATCATGAAGTCGTTTCTGAGATTGAGAAAATGTTTATGGCAACAATGAACACACACCCTATTAGATGTATCAAAATGTTTAGAAGCTGCATGCTTAACTCAGCGAGATATTTAAAAGTTCTCAGGGATCGGGATCAAGAATACACGAAGACACACTATGTTAATGAAGGGACCAATTAGTCCTAGAAAAATTCTGCAGTTGCCTATCTGCAGGGAAGCAAAAAGTTCCGAAACAACAACATTTACTCGCAATATCGCATTTCTGCCTTAATGCGAAACTGGGAATTTGGCTCACTGTTGATACTCAAAAACCCTCAAATTTTCAAGATGTCTACTGAAAGATTAAGATTTTTCCTAACATCCAGAGATTTATCTCATAGTTTAAACATGTCACAGGTCATAAGATTGTTCAATGTTAACAAGTTATTGCTTATCGAATAACACACAGATAACATCATCCACCACGGTAGAGCATGCCATGATTTCTTACACCTTGTTTCATCCGTGGTTTACTTCGAGCAACCAGTGCAGATTTATGTGAAAATGACTCATGAATCCAAAGCAGAAGAAACCATGATATGCACTACTGTGGTGGATGACTTCATACCCAGTGTTTTTTGATGAACAATATCTCCGTCAATATTGGACACAGATATTTGGCAATTGAACAGCTCTTGTTATTTTTTGCTAACGGTGTGAGCTGCGCAACTGACCAATTGGAGTTAGTTAAATCAATTATACAAGACTTACCTTCTGAAATCATAGGTTCGATGGTGAAACAATGGCCAGGTCTCATGATTCCCACAGCTTTGTTCCGTGCATAGTGGGGAACGCTTGGAGCACAATGAAAGAGACGATGAATTCCATGGCCACAATAACTTAAAACAACAGAGAATCCTTTTGATTGGGCATACTTCTGGATCACATTGCCAATTTCTCGATACTTTTGACCCGGTTTAACTGTATTAAAAACAATCAATATTAATTTTTTTGTTTTGTTTTGTTTTATATAAGGAGGCAAACTCTGCACAACTGATGTGAGATAATTTTACACCGATAATTTTTGTTTTTACTTTCATAACTTATTTCTAAAAGGACAGGATTGTGGCATTTTTTCACAAGGTAGGTTTTATGAAGTTAATTGAGCCTGAAATACCAAACTGCTCAAGGCACAAGGCTGACATTCAAGCTAATTAAATTAAGATGCATCCTTTGATAAGGTAAAGGTGCACCTTTCCCGTACGAACGATTAAAAATAAAGAGCCATTCAAAAATAGAGATTAAAATTCAAGATCAAATAACGTTAGCGGCAATCTTATAATGAGTCCTTGACTTTTTACTGATTGAAGATTGGTTACAGATTTGGAAATTTGACATTTGTAACATCAGAGGACATTTGCAAAGTCCAATTTCAAGTGGCAACTTTTAGGAAAGCTCTGCATAGGGTTTTTGTGATCCATTTTCGATCCACAAAAAGGCTCAAGCTTTTCATAATATTTTCGAAATACAAATAGTGTCTAATCTTAAATTTTTAACCCTAATTTTGAATGGTGGACCAACATTTCATTATGTTTGTTATAAATTCAAACTTGCCTGTTACATTTTTAAGTTCTGTAAAAATACAATTATTCAATGAGCCTTCTTCAGAAAATTTTAAAGGGGAGAGTTGCAAAGTAATTAAAAATTATGTACAGCTAAACTGATATATTTTAATTCCTGGACAGAGGCTCCAAATAATTGGAGGGGATAAGAGGGTAAAAAATAATAATTACCAATTTTGATAGCTTTATCTAAACACTCCCAGGTGGTTTGAGTAAGTTTTCTGGCGGTATCACTCACTTGACCTAAGAGGAAAGTCTCATTGAGATCTCCATGAAAACCTCTATGGTAGACGGTAACATCCACTGAAATAATAAATTGGAACAAATCATTACTAATTAGACTAGGGATAACTATCAAAAAAAGAGTTAGCGTTTCCACTCCTATATTAGGAGAACATAAAACCTTGCATGAGAGAGACGAATCATAAAATATTGGTAGGCGATTGGTATTCATACAAGAGCAACTGCAATGCTGGCACTGTGCCATTTGATGATTTCAGTGCAGGCTGATGGGCAAGCGCCATTTAATGGTTCCAATTTTTTATTTTATATTCAAGAGCAGAAACAATGCACCTCAGAACAAGCTTGCGATGGAAGTCCCTAAAACTCCAGCAAAATTTTAATTGATTGATTAAAATGATAGATGGATGAACTGTGCAAAGTTCAATGAATATTTGATTTGCTCAGGATATAAATTTTTTTAGGTTTATTGGCCTCATCATTGCCATTGCATTTGCTAGCTAAAAACTTGATTGCGTGAATGAAATTCCAAAGAACTAGCGACGGCGAGAAAAGCGACCATGATTTACAACATTTTAAGAGAGCAGCAACAAGAGGACATGACACCTTCTGAGTGTGGAATACTGCTGTGACTGAAAGAAAGAGGAACTGAGGGACTCCGACACTGGGAATAAGGACACATCTTTTCCTAACAGAGTAGGCTATATTCAATGAATGACAAAGAGAAAGAGTGGAATCTCAGTTCACACCTTAAGACTAGGCCACCTGCTGCAGCGGCAAACAGCGGAAGTACAGGAATGCCTGTGGATAATGTAAATATCTCTCTAAAAGAAGACAACTTTGGTGTCAATTCTTTTATCACGGAAAACATTACCATCACTATCTTTCATTTCCCAAAATTGGTAGTATTGGTTCTTCTCCGATTCAAGAAGTTTAACCTAATCACCGCCAACGTTTCCATGTGCAACTGTATCTGTCAGGCCAGAAATTACACACAAAGAAAGAGAGAAAACTATTAACAATTTTTCCTGCCCAAAAAGCAGCCAAGGTACTTTTTCCAATGCCTGATTGAGGGAAAACATGCTCAGATTCCTCTGGGTGAGGAATACAATTTGGTATAGGAGAAAGAATTACAAATAATTCAACAGTTGCTAACCATTGCATAAATCACCATTCTGGAGAGGCCGAAGGTCAGGTATACCATGGCAAATCACCTCATTGACTGAAGTGCAACATGAGCGGGGAAACTCATAATAGTTGAGAGGAGAGGGATAACATTCACGTTCAACACATGCTTCATGAACGATTTTGTCAATAGTGTCAGTCGTGACTCCAACTTCCATTGCTTTCGCAGCTTCATCCAACACCTCTCGGCCCAGCTAAAATTAAACAAATGGATCATGGTTATGTCAATATCAAAGAGAATGTTCAAATTCATGAAAGTTGGCGGATCTAAAATTTCTGCTATTTAAACACAAATCTGTCAAAATGAATGGTAATCCATGTAAACCATGAAAACTAATTTAAATAGAAACAAAATTGCTAAATCCAAACATATCTCAAATTGGAATTTGAATATGTATTCATAGTTCCCAGAGATTTTGGAGATAAAATTCTCTGATTTTTCGATGTTTTTTTCCCCTCATGATTTCTCCAGAAAATTCGATCCGTGAAGAATCGAGCAGTCTCTAGTAGTTGAGAAAAATGCTATGTTTTGGTTTGGTCCTATTTTTTTTAAATCCTACTGTAAGAGTAAAATGAGAGTGAAATCAGATGTTTCATTACTCCTTTGCTTTGCAACAAAGGCAATTCGTTGTGAATTATTAACTAATTTATCTGCTAATTATTTTATTGTTGCTTTAAAAGGTTCATCTCCAAAAGAGGAATCCCGATATTTATTTGGTTCATTGCAAAACCTTTATTCGCCCTGATAAGGAATTACATGATATTTTGTCCTTGCTTTCTCAGAATGAAACATTTCCAAATGTTCTATCCAGTAACTTTATATATTCACATTTTATCTTCTTACCCTGCAGGCGACTCTCATGCCCTCAATTTCTTCATCATTCAAGATTTTTATTTGGGTAGAGGATTTAACTTCCTGTTCAGAGTGGGATTCGCCCCTAGGATGGGTGGCATAGTCTGGTCGACCGATATGGGCAGGCACCGTCCTGGGAGCCGTTTGAGGGTACGGCCTTAATCTACCTGCAAAAATCAAATAAAAGCTTCATTAAAATTTCTTAATACTGTTACTACATTTTTGAGCCAGATCTACAGCACCTTCAAGAACGATTTGATGGTCAATCAATCGGCGAAAGATTTCTAGATTTTAGGATATATTTGTAAAAATCCCTTACGACATCATACTGCGGTACACTGGGTACTCATATTAAAAATTTGATCCAAGGTATATTCTTGAATATTTTCGAAAGTACATTCTTCATGAATATTGCAAATCATTTTGTCTTTCCTTTAGCAATATGCATTTGGAGTACATTTTGCAATTAGGAAATTCAATTTCTGGCTTAACTGTGAAAACAGTTGTAGGCAAGGGAAAACTAAAAGTACTTCATGTGTTGCTTTCAAACTGAGCCAGATATTGTGGTTCCCATTCACAAACTGCAGTCCATTTGTGGCTTACTTTCAGAGTTTTTTTTTTAATGTTCCTTGATCAAATGTAGTGTGCAAATACCACAGATTACTTTATAAAATGGAAATATTTTATTGCCCTGCACACAACTATAAGTTGAAAATTTAATAGTGCCAACCGAAAAATTGCCTACATTGAAAAAATAGCAGTGGGAAAAAAATGTTGCTCTCAACTGCTAATTGAAATCAAAATTGAAGATCAGAATCATACATGAATATTATCAGACATTTCATTCGAACTCACGTTGGAATTTCAAATTTTTAAAAGAGGAATATTTTTCAGACTATTAGAATTCAGCAAATATCAATTAGAATTTCAAGCTACTAGTTTCAAAATTGAAAGCTAGGGTCGATGCCTGGATGCTTTTCAGAGGAGCAATTGGTGATGGTTGGTTGCTCTGCATTCCCACCACGAGAGAATCTCCTCACGTTCATGTAAAGTGCATAGCGTGGAGAAAAAGAGTTACTGCCCCTAACCTTTGGCAGGTCGAAGAACTCAGATAGTACCGACTCTGTGAAAAAATATTATCAAGAACTGGCAAAAACTGTAGACTGGGTTTATCAGAGACATGAAAGGGAAATGAAAAGAGTTGGCCAAAGGTGAGGGAGCAGAAAAGATTACATCCAGGAAACTTGGGAGAAAACATGCACATCCGATTTTAAAGCAACCTGATTCTGATGCATCCACAATGCTTTTTTCAGCGAATTAAACATCCATGCCTGCAGTTGAACGATTTGTATCGTCAATTGCAACATTGTAAATTGCTACCCATGTTTTTTTTTTAAAAAAAAGAAAAAAAGAACGAAGACCGGTTCTTTGAAGAAAGGAAAAAATTCTGTGGATAGTTTTTGCTTATTCTAAAAATTTAAGGAAATATTCAATTAGAAATCCGATAAAAAAAATTAGAAAAAATCATCAGAAATTAGATAAAATCATCATCAAAGATTTTGAGATGTTTCAATGGAGAAAAGGCATTTTTGACCTAGTCGATGCATTAATAAAATGTAATAAGTAGAAAATTTTCCGGTTTTATGCTTTTAGTTTATTATGTAATTTTTTAGATCACTTTATTTTTCGGAGCAGAGAGAGAGAAAGAAGAAAATAAGGGAGAAAGGAAAAATATAAAAAAGGTGCCCTTTGATTGAGATTAGAAATATTACCTGTAAACCTGTAATTTGGCCATGGATCATACCCATTAACAACTCCTTTCACACTTTCACCTTCTGCAAAAAAAAGGAAAAAAACAACTTTTGTTACTAGAAAAAAAAACCCCAAAAAACTGAAACAGCTGCGATGTCAGCTCCTACATTTGAATATTTCACTTATGAAAGGGCCTCAATGGCCTTATGATCCCTGGTTTTCTTCCTCTATAACAACATCTTGGTTTTGCGAGGTGTTGATCAGGAGCTTTTTCATAAATAAATGGTTAATATGAGAGAAGCACACACAAATGATTCAATAATAATGTATTAAAGGGACCGAGTAATGGCTGTATGATGGATATGAGATGGTATTATACATAGATATTTTATCCATTTTCTTTTTTTTTCTTTTTTGCTCTCACCTAATACTACCAGGGTTTACTTAAAGTAACCTTCTCCTAATTGAACATTTTTAGAAATTAAAACTTTCTTCCACGCGTATTGTCAAACGGAGTTCTTACAAGTATCAGGAATTTGCAATTTCAGTACATTATCTTGTTTGAAATTTTGTGAGAAGCATAATGATACTACTGCTTTTCTCTGGGAAAAAAAAAAAAAAAAAAAAAAAAAAAAAAAAAAAAAAAACTCCTAGGCTCAAAATAGTTTGTAAAGTTGAGGTCTTGATTAAGATACAAGTTTTTTGAAGTTCATTATTGACATTGATGCAGTTTCTTTGATTACTTGAGGAGTGCTTAGTACTTATGAGTGCACACAGAGCAATACAATGGGCATTATAATTTCTTTTGGCTGCAATGTCTGAAAAAACCAAATGTATGCAGCAAAAGGATTGTTTGCAGATTTAGACTTTTCTAAAAATACTACTTACTTGCTAAGAGGTGTAAAACTTTGTGGTTTTTCCAATTTCCCTTGAAACAATCCTGCAAAAAAAGAGGAAAGAAATTAAGTAAAGAGTAATTTTTGTCATTTCTTCTCACAATTAATTTCTCTGCAGAGATAATTAGGAAAAAGGGTCAACAGGCTTACGGATTTTATGTGAAATCAGAGAAAACATTTTTTCAGTGCAACATAAAAAATTGTGAGGTTGCACAGAGTTAAAAAATTATTCCCTTATGTTTTTCTGAGCGATATGAAACTACATCACTCGGTGTCCCACTTCCTCACTTTTTTTGAGAGACTGGAAAATTAGGGGAGGACCCAGAACGGCTCATGCTGAAATAAATAAGATAGCAAAACGGAAATATTTGTAGAGAAAAGCAAAAAAAAGTCATTAAATTTTGATTTCTCCCTCCCACTTTTTTACGCCTTCAGCTGTCAGCCCACACCACAGCTATAGAATTCACGGGTAAAACGCAGAGAAAACAAAAGGAGAGAGCAAAGAGAATAGGAATTGAATCCTCAGTTTTTCTTTTTTCTCCCTCCAAATAGAGTGACATTTCTCAATCCATGGGTGCCTTATGTGTGGTTGTCAACATTTTAATTTTTGTATGCCTCAATAAGTAGGCACAAAATGTTTTCAAAGTACATGTGAATCAAAACAGAAAGGTTAAAAAAATTGAGGGGGGTGGATTTGAGGTTTCCAGATAAGGGGGAAATGCAAAGGCCATGACGAGAGGATAAAAGTTCCTGTTCACATTTATGTGTGAACTCAATTAGCGATAAGCGGTAAAATTATAGACTTTTTGTTGTTAGAAGATAAATGAGAGTCCAGTTATCAAGCTAAATTTAATTCAACTAAATAAATATGATAGCATTCTCAATTTGGAAAGAATTAGATAAGCCAAACTGATTACACATCTTTGTGTCCCTCTCAAACGGAATAAGGTCAGGCAAGAACCAGATAAAGCAGAGAACGGAAAAACTGATAAATATTTGAAACGGAAAAGAGGCAATCTCATGTATTTATCATTTCCAAGGAGAAAACGATCAGCTTTTCCTACTTTAAATACCTGAGTAAGTAAACAACAGGTGCAAGTTCAATGTAGATCAATGAAATTTGTTGTCACTGAAAATGTGTAGTTCTCATTGCTTTTGAGCTGTCATCCAGTTTTGTAAGATTTTACAGAAATAGAATTTTCTGTTTTTGGTTTGACAGGGGGCTGACAGGGTGGGAGGGGAAAGGAGTCAGCCGAAATGGCTTACTTAATGCTTGAACAACCCTTAATGAGGGGAATGAAACAAAAGTGTCTTCCAACCATTTTCACAAAAATCAAATGTCATTTCCTAAAATGTACAGATAGATTTAATAAAAAGGAGAAAAGAAATTAAAAAACCACATCAGCCATGTTCTTTACTTGATTATAAAATTGACTTTAGATCCCTGCAAGTATTTATACAGTATTTTCAAAACCTCCGACATCCACTTTTACCGACCCATATAACTCCATGTAGTTCAGTAACAACTCCCCCCCCCCTCAAAAAAAAAAAAAAAAAAAAAAAAATCCGTGGAACAACAAGGCAGCTAAAGGAAAAAAGAAAGTAAAATCAAATGATCTTCATTTTTGGTTTCGATGAAATTTTTTCCTCAGTTATATGCTCTCATGTTGAAAACAAGTAGAGAAAAACAACTTTGTAAACAGAAAAATAAATAAATATTGACAACTGAAGGTGAGTTATAAAAAAAAGATTAACTGTGATGCTCGACAAGGAAGAATGCATGACCTTCTTCACATTTTCCTCCTACGTTTTAAAGTAAATACTTTCAATGAAGATAAAATATTGGAATGTTAGAGTACATTTTAAGTAACAACAGTACTCGAGCATTATTTGAGGACTCAATGACCCAATTTAGATGACGCAAAACTGCATCAATTATTCCCGTAAAAGTATGTAATATCCACTCGAAAATTGACAGGACTATGACATGAGAACAATGAAACACTTAGGCATTGTGGTAGGCCTTTGGGCAGGCGTTGTATCCTAATATAATGGTCATAGTTGTACCAAAAGTTTCTTGATGATAAGATATTTCACCTAATCCAAAAAAATATCAATGGATTTTTTCATCCAAATTTTTTTTTTTGTGCCAAAATTAGTTTGGTCCAAGTAATTTGGTAGGACTGAACAATTTCACTCAAATATTAATCCATCTAAAAGTTTTTGCCATTTTGCGCAGTGTACAGGTCTTATTCCTTAAGAAACAAGAAAATGAAAGAGGGTAAAAGCTACAGATGACTGCTGGCAAGTTAAATTCATGCTACTATGAGTTCTGAAAATGTAATTGTTTGACAATAAAGCTTATCTTATCTGATTCTATTCTAGATGAAGGCTCATGAACTAATAACGCAAAATATCAAAAGCATAACCACTTTCTTTCAGGGAGAATCATGCCTCTTTTATTACTTTTTGTGGCAACAGTTTTTGAAAGAACATACCTAAAATAGATGTACTAATATACACTATGAGACAATATAACAAGGTCGAGAAATGGTGCTGGGTCCATCCACACCATTTCGCCGGGAAAACAAAGCCAAGAATAACAAAAATTAAAATTTGAGTCGAAATTACATTTTTTGAACTCTAATGCGTACCAGTACGAAACTGAGGTGGGAGAGTTTAAAAAATTTAATTTTGACTCTAATTTTAAGTAATTTTTGGAATTTCTTGGCTTTGTTTTCCCCGCAAAATGTTGTGGACCCAGCACCATTTCTCCACCTTGTTACAGACAGTTCCGGCCACTTCTTAGTGTTTCTTTTTCATGATATAATATAATATATAATGTGTGCAACCAGGGCCGGATTTACATTTTTTGCGCCCTAGGCTAAACGTAGGGTGGCGCCCCTAAAAGTAGGCGCTCTCGTGGGGGGGGGGGGGGGTCCCCCAAACGCCCCTCCCCTCCAGATCAGAGAGAGGATGTTAGGTGTCAGGAAAATGTTGACATTTGATGACAACACAAATGACATTTTTTAATAAATTCTCAAAAATATTGCGCCCCTCAGAATGTTGCGCCCTAGGCTATAGCCTATGTAGCCTATTGGTAAATCCGGCCCTGTGTGCAACAATATGTAGACTTAAAAATGGGCAATTTGTCCACCAACAACATAGGAGTATGGGGCCATTATCATAGAATCAGACAGCCAACAACGATTCCCATCGATAACAGGGGAGCAATTATGACTATCGACCAGTTGTCAACCTTCAAATACTTACTAATTGTACTTTCAGTTTAAATTAACAACTTTATTTTTGGGTTAGCAACTTTTAGTTTGAGTTGGCAACTTTAAAATCACATCCCCACTGGTTAAATTAAGTACACTATGTCGTCAAATTTCATTTCACGCATTGTCTTGATGGACAATTTAATTGCAAAATTGCAATTTGTGGGGAAACATCATAAATGGTTCTATAATAGAAGTCCTTCTTGAAAAATCACTTTAATCTTGATTAGAAATTCATATCTTTCCAAAAGCAAAGTTGAGAATGAGAAAAAATTGCCCGCTCCTGTCTACCTAAGACGTCTTTCATAGGTGACGTTCAAGTTTAATCCTGGTTGAGAATCTTCCATGTAAAATCAGTGTCATCGGTGATCTGTACACCTATATTAAACTTTCAATAATGATATTTTTATAATACTGCAAGGGCAACCTCGCAACCTAGGCATGGGAGAGTTTAGGGGGTAGCATTAGTTGGATAAAAAACAGCCCTATCACAGATCAACGGTGTAAGTCAGCAATCACATAACTCAGTTTGCGATGTCACAGACTTCCTTTCATTGATGAATTTTCTTCTCTGTGCGAAGAAAATTCTGCATAAACTTTAAGGAATGATGTCAATTTGTTCTGCTTTAAAAAAATAACAAAGAGGTGGAGGTTTTCAGACACCGCAAACAAGATGTGTGATTGCAGACTTACGCTGTCAAGATGTTCGCCCTTGATAGGTTAATTCTGTAGAGCGTCTCGCTGACCTCTGGCGCTTGCCCTCTACCCACCTTCAACATAAGAATGGCAACACTGGAGTGAAGTAAAAGTGGTTTTGGATTATAAGCTTGTCAGGAAGCATTTAGGGGCAATCAAGAACTAAGGACATCTGAAGGAACAAAATGTAAGTCAATTCTTCTTTAAAATCTGCGTTTACTCGCCTATACACAGAAGGAGAGGCAATGTTGAATCTACATCAGGCGAGCCACTTCAAAAAGTCAGATATATTACCTAGTGAGGAATAGAGAATTTAAAATATCCAAGCTGGACAAGTCAGCACTATTGTGATGACCTCTACCAGAATACCATTCTTGGCAAAACCTAAATTACAAATTAGGTGAGAGAAAGATAATTCTTGATTGATAAAAATAGTGACATAAAATTATTTTGTATAGTTCAAGGTACAGTTCTCGCAGCATAGCATAGACATGTAGAGAGGAGACGCAAGCAGGATTACGTCTAGGCTGAGCCCTAGCGCACTCATCAGGCACAAATGCAGAGATACATTTAGCGCTTCCTATTGGATAAATTGTAAAGGTGATATCCCTATATCCCTTTTCTGGTGACATAGAGCCCTAGTTTAATCGGCAAGTTCAACAAATATGAACGCACAGGTTGTGGATGATCCAAAGGCATGTGAGCATCAGCCTTTCGATTTATTGCTGCTTCGAACATTCATTAAAAGAGAGATTTGAGAGAAAATTATACTTGATCTTGAAAGAAGATCAAACGTCCAGAAATATATTTAAAAACCTGATCAATGAATGGAAAATTGGGTGCGAACGAGGGTGAAATGCCATGAGGCATGATAGCATACCTGGGAGCAGAAGTAGGAGCCTTGGATTCCGAGTTGAACGCAAGTCGGACATTGTAGTTTTGCATCTAGATCACAGCCAGGTGTTTCACAACTTCGATTGATTTTGATGGCAGCCATGGATGAAGTTTCAGATTAAAATTCACGGTTTCACCAAAATTTCTTAAACTTTGAAACCTAACCTCGCAGGTGTGGGATGATAAAAGAAAAAGATAAACAACAAAAACGAGTCATATGACTGCGCATGCTTGCCACCACAATTTCCTTAGTGGCAAATTCCTCGTTAGTGAAGCGACTGAGGTATTTTATCAGATTCCTTTCTTCAATCGGAAAGATACCCGTAGAAAAAATAAAGAAAAAATTTAGTGACTGATTCATACCCATTTTAACGTAGCATGTACTTGTTAAAAATGTGTATGCCTGAGATAAGGGTTGCTTGTTTACAAGAGGCGAAGACGTGTTGGAGTTTGGAGTTGGCATGCAGGTGAGCACGCATTCGAAAGTTTGTTTATGTGTTCTAAGGATTCTGATTGGCGCTTTATGACCTTCGTTAGACAAAATACTCTCTGATTGGTGGAATTGTTTGTTTACGTGCAACTTGCCTCGTTCCCCTCACGCAATCGCGTTGATAAAAGATCCCTCATCCCCCTAAATTCGTCAAAGTGTTCTTGCGTCTCGTAGCTTGTGCGTCTCGAATTATTACTCACGATCGTCCGATCCTCTTTGAATTACCAAGTTATTAAGTGTTTCCTTCCATTATCTAACTGAGTCTAATTACGTTGCATTGCCAGTGATTGTTCTATGTGCTGTGCGTAACCTCAAACTCACCTTGGCTCGTGAACTTATTGAATAAACTTTCGAAGTTTGAAATCATGGCCCAAAACATGAAGAATGTTTCCAAACTCCCCATCTTCTCTCAAATCAGGAGATCCATCTCCTCCACTGCTGCCAAGTGCAAGGAGCTTAATGCGCTAAATGCGCAAGCTGCCACAGAAGAAATTGGTAAGCTTATTTACAACCCGCTACTCACCTCATTTGTTGCATCACCGACACCCACCCTTAAAATTAGAGGAATACAGGAGCAATTGAAGTCCGTTGTTTCTATAAAGCGAAACTTTCTCCCTCTGTTAAATCTTAACACCATGAGGTCATGTTCAGCCAGCCACTCAACGCTTTATCAGCTGGTGGTGAGAAATGCGGATAGGTGTCGGATTCTGCAATTCATTCCCCAAATGTTGCCATCTATAATTTTGATCTTTGCAGAGAAGCCAAAGTTGGAGGTGTCCACATTTTATTTAAATTTATTGTCAAATCCAGCATTGACATATCACCGTCAAATATTTTCCTCTAGCTCATACTTTTTCTCTTGCCCTGTCCATGGCTCTTGTTCTATTTTACACGTACATACTTTCTGTTAAAGTAGTTACTCATCTCCATTTATTCATTCATCATGTTATTTTTTTACTTTTCCAACAGCTTTTTCATGGATGCGCAACGCACATCTTTTCCATTTTGCATGTAATGCTCAAAGACTGTGGTCCAAATATTGAATATTTACAGAAACAAAACATGAGTTCTTTAAGATGATCAAAGTTGACAGGAGACAGTGTCTCAGTTTCCAAAACTGAAATTTGTTAATCGCAAACGTAATCTAATAGGGAAAGTAATTGGGTATGCTCTCTCTCTTGGGTATGATTTCTATCTTCTCTAACTCACAAATTTATTTTTTACCTGGGAAATGTTTGAAAATTTTAACATTCAGCAGTTGTCCACCATTAACTTTTTTCAATTCCTTGTAAGTAGATGAACTTGTCATGAAGTGCCAGTATCAATGTCATTCATATTTATTAGGTTCCATCTATACAGTCCCCCATATAGTATTTGTTTATTCCATGTATTTTCTCATAATTTTTTTATTTCTGTTTCAAAAATAAATTAAAACAAAACTAATAATAAACAGTCACAATCGGGGAATGTGAATCTTCCTAATAGACCCTAAGATTGGGGATTCAAGAAACCTAGTCCCAAAGTAGTGAAAAGTCCAATGATAGAGCTTGTCCAGGTCAAATCTTCCCTAAGTATGTCATTTACTTTATGAAAACAACAAGCACACCCCTCTTATTCACCAATTAACGACGACAAACTTCATTTGGTTTATCAAAATTACATTTTTACTTGTCATCTCCTCTCTGCAGAAATACAATTGAGTTCAGGTATCAAGATTTTCCCTCAAACTAGCAGGGTTCCATTTTTTTTAGTTCTCTGAAAATTTTGAAGGATGTTTTCCCCTTCTCCCAAACATAAAAGTCCAATAATTTTTAGCCATCAACTCAAAACTTGGCCTCTGTATGATTTCCGCCCGTACCGTGAGTAGATACTTTTCCTCGGAGAGAAATTAAAAATGCAATTTTCTGCATTCTGCTGAGGAACATTTTATCAGCCATTCTCTCATGTTCCTTTCTTATTCGCATTTAGGAGGCTTCATCTCGGCAACCAACCTTTTCTTTCGGAACGTCGCACGCACATTTTCTTGCATTTCCAATAGGAGGGCTCACAGCCGGAGCCCCGCGTCAAAACAAACCCTAGAATCAAAACAAACCTCCCCCTGCCCTCCCTCTTCCGATCTCCCGCCGGCGGCTCCCAGAGACGCATCTAAATCGATAACTCAAAAGCGCGTCGACGCGGCGCCTACGTGATTTTTGGAACGTATCCGCGAGCCTTTGCGTTTTCACCTCGATGAGCTGCCTTTTGTAGGCGCCACCCTTTTGCAGCCCCGGGTGCGTGGCCCAATCGCATCACGCAAACTGCGTAGTTTCGTAAGGTGCCTACGTGTTCGGAGACCCGTGCAACGTGCATCTGGTCGCCACCTGTCCAGCGCGTCTGGCGTCCCGGCTTCACCCGGCTTGGGACCGGGTTTCAGCGCCAAGCTGTCGAGGCAGGGGTCACGCCGACTGAAGACAGGAACCGATTTATTGAAACGCATAATAACACAGGATTTCTAACATGGCCGCCGAGTCTGGAGAGAGTCTTCATCAACAACTTTTTTCTTCTTATTTTTTATATTAATATCCGCCCCGCCCCGCCTCATCAAGCTCGTGAAGCCGCGAGCACTAATCGGTCGGACAGAGAGATATTGTTGCTTATCGGCGAGCCACCGCACCACTGTTGCCGCATTTTAATCTCGAACCGTATGTCTATCCGTTGGATTATTTTGACCTAGTTAAGTAGGGAGAACCAATGTTTTGACTCGTGGGTCATTGCGTTGATGCAAGCGTGACAACAAATTAACTTTGAACTACAACTTCAATACTTTCTTGACGTTCAAGCTGAACATGTATATTTGAGGTAGAAAAGAGGTTTTTTTTAAATATTTGAGTTTGGGAAGGAATTTTCTAAACGTTAAAACCCGGTTGGGTTATCTGTTGAATTTCTTAAGTTCATGCCTCAATTCTCGATTTCTCAATTTCAAATTCCACTTCAATGCTCTATTTGCTTTGTCAATCGGTGATAGATCGTTTGTTATCACCGCTGGTCTAAAAATGCTAATCAAAGCCGAACTTCAAATACTTATTTTGGGAGCCTGGATGACCTTTCACCGTATCTTCATGTCGGAATGATATCATTGGCTCTTGTCGATCCGTTTGGAATTTAACTCGTTGTCGAAAATCAAGCAGGAATGATATCAAGCGGAGCACCGGGGAAAAAAACACATTGGATCTAGAGTGCAGACTCTTAAAAACATCGACAAGAAAAAATACTCTTGTTTCAATCAGATTTGAGCTTAAATCAAGAACCAAGCCTCTCAATTTGAGCGGATTTCCTTTTGATTTAAGCTTAAATCTGATTGAATCAGGAGTCCTTTTTCTTGTCAATGTTTTCAAGAGTCTGACGGACTCTAGATCCAATGTCTTTTTTTTTCCAGTGGAGGTAGAACCATGTCTTCAAGACGTAACCGTATTCTTGGTTCCTCCAGATCGGTAAATTCGATCTATTTTTGTGAGAAATGGCAATGCGCAAGTATCGGTGGAGGGACGGGGAGGAGCGCTTTAAGTTGAACGATCCTTGACTGGAGTTTTGACCCGCACAACTCGGCTGCAGCCTTGCAAGCGTCCTCTCCGTCTGTTTGTTTACATCCGAAGGTGCCGGACTTCAGGGTGATTTTGCGTGTGAGCCGGGCGTGCTCGCGAGGCCGGAAAGTGCTGTCGCTGTCGCACCTCCAGACCTTGAGTCCGCCTCGGATGGACCAAAATATTGCGCGGGCGGGCGCCACGGCACGTAGGCTACTCGAGCGGCTTCCGTCGAAAACTGATTTGGATCTACTGATTCCATAGACGCTATTAGTGGCGACGTCATCATAGGGATTCTCCATTATATCGAATTGGATCCAAACAATAACATTGGCATAACCTCTTTCAATGCTACCAATGCGAAAAAATCGATAAATATCGCTTTTCTGTGACGTTGCACTAATAGCGTCTATACCGAGAATGAGCCCCGAGGAATTTCCAATCCAAGTTTTTTTTCTTTTTGTTCTTATCGAATCTTACAATGTTATATTTCAATGGGCTTCAACACGGAGAAACTGATCTCATTTTTAAATATTTTTAGTTTTGAGCGACTTTTTTGGCACCTACTCTCCTCAGTCGGCCTTCTATGGTGTAGTGGTTGTAGCGCTTGCTCTATGATCGGGAGGTCCCGGGTTCGATTCCCGGCCAGGCGACCTGAGTTTGATGGTCTCAAACAATGGTTGCCTGGGACTGGTTCAGTAGGGACGGAGGGGGGATGGGACTTAAAGCGTGGGATTAGCCCTTGTGGGCTATTTGAAGAAGTAAAAAAAAAAAAAAAAAAAAAAAAAAAGAAGCAGTGGCGATTATTGAAAGTTATTGGCAACATTGTTTTTCCTCCATTTAAATTCATTAAAAATATCTACATATATCTTAGGTGAGGAGCTTGCCGCACCTAAAATCGATATTTTTGATGAATTTAAATGGAGGAAAAATAGTGTTTCTAACTTTGCCAGAACAATCGTCCAAAATGCAGGTTGTACAATGTACATCCATTTTGTGTGGGTTTTCCGCAAGGCCCCTTCTGTCCAAGTGGGTCCAGTGCCTTCTTTAATCCGAGCAAGGAGTCAACAGGAACTGATGGACACGTTTTTGGGCCAAATTCTACATTGGCTCCTTCACAGACGCGAAAGTTTCAGTTGAAAGTTTGATCGTTCCCCGGGTCGTTTTTTATTTTGAGTGAAAACAAGAAAATCTCTAGAGTTAAGTTAATTTTTCACGAATTCAGTACTTGAAATAGAAAAATTAAAATCACTAGTAGCTGGATTGTTTAATTGTGTTCTGAAGCGCAGTGCAAGTCTTAGGTTAATTAGCTCACGCATCTCAGAAATAGAAAAGTGAATCTGTTAAATGACCTTGCATCGATGAGCTTTGCTACATGCTGTACCGCCGCGTTATCTGAAGTGATTTTTTTATGTTGACGCGCTCACATAGAAACAGACCTGTAATCGCAAGCGTCAGCAAAGTACATGAAAACTTCCGGATGCGTGGATTGTTGAGAAGATGACAATCGCCTGCGTTTTATGAATGTTTTGAAAATGCTTCAAAAGTTATAATATGATATGTCTATGCTCTCACAGATAGGTTCCTAAACTTTTCGCTGTCATGCATAGTGAAACCAATACTCTCGATTTTTGAGGTGAAGTGGAATGTTACTTTTAACCGCGTAACTGAAATTGCATTTTGATCCGCGCGTAACTGTTCGTTTTCAAAGTGATCGGTCTACGCAAGTTTTTTCGATCGGGAAGCGAGGAGAGGACTCGGTAAAAAAAAAAAAAGAAAATACTGGTGAAAATAAAGTAGGAGAGACCTAAATTCGTGTATTTACAATTAGCTCAATCTAAATTCAACCTTGACTGCGTTGTTTTCGTTCACCGATTACCTGATAAAATTTACTTTTTATCTTATCAACACCAAAAATAAAATTTCAACAGACATCAAGGAAAATACTCAGCTATAAATAACGCATCTCACCCTCTAATGAAAACATTTGAGCACTCATCTATTTTTACAATTTTCTTATCGCTTTCCCACGATCCTTCATGTCTCGCCGCCCTAATTTCCTGTTTCCTTTTTCGTCTCTCTATCCCAACAACTACACTTAAGATACAAAAAAAAACAAGAAAAAAGTTAATAAACCATAAATAAAGAACGCTTACGGGTAAAAAACGACCATACATTATTCTCTATTACCAAAACCAGTACACTTGATCGAGTTTTCAAATGATACAACTATTTGGCCACCGTGGCTATGCTAGGAAGTATCTTTTCTCATTGAAGGCGTTACTTATGCGTCGACACTCGTCGATACAGAATTATTTGCAGCAGTCGCATTGACCCACCAATCTGCCTGCTACCCTGTTAATTGGGTTTTTAAATGATGCAACTATTCGGCCTCTGAAGCCGCGCTAAGAAGTATCGTTTTGCAATGAAGGCGTTTCTTATACGCCGTCATCAGAACATTATGTGAGGAGACAGACAAATCTTGTGATGTGAATTGAAGAGTTTTAGAATATGACCGCGATTGGCTCGCACCCTGCGAAGGATGCATCTCTGAAAAACGATTCAGAGATCAATTCATGCATATCCTTTTCATTATTTTTATTTCGTTTTTGTTCTGCTTTGAAGAGAGCTCTCTTGAAGAGGAAGAAAATTATGTTGTGTCGGCGTCGAGGAGACTAATTTTCCCGTAATGTAATCAAATTATAGAAGGCCGTGGTTCTTTTCCCGTCTCCTATTCAAATCAGATCAGTTCGGCACTGAGAGCAGGAACACCATCACCTCCGGTCACTGTGCTCGCGTCGAAATCGAAAATGGGCGAGGAAGAGAAACGGACAGGTAAAGCGTCTGGACGGGGATCCAACAGATGATCTCAGGGTCGACGCCGTGCGCCACGCAGTGGAGTGAGTCAGTGGGAGAGGTCGGACAGAGTGTGGGAGCTTTGAAAGCTTACAAATTCATTAATCCCAAACGGTGAGGTCTTAAAAAGCGGTACCGACGGTTCTTTCGTAAAATTTTCCCCAAGAAACATCCCTTTAAATTTAAATTTGACCAAATAGACATCAAAATTCGCCGTTCTGGTCAACAATGTCTTGTCCAACCTCTCCTCAAGAATCCATCTACTGTGCGCCACTCTGCTTGACGCGAGGGCTAGGCGAGATTGGGCCTTGGAAGCTGCGCCACAGCAGAAGGGGCCCCAAAAGGACGCTTGCCCTGTTGCACCACCGAACCAATACCCGACGCGTGGAACCAAAAACGCACAGCAGCACTGTCTAACTCGGGCGTGATCCTGATCAGCTCTGCCGGCCCTCGTAAAACTTAAATATAGCTTATGACCCATTAGCTGATTTTAATATCTGTTTATCAGCGGTTTCCTTCACCGCGACGAGGCAATCGCTCGTTTGTCAGGCGGATTGTTCGGCGGCTTTTTTTTTATGGCGCGAGATGTCAACGTTTTTGCTGGCGTCGAGTGGCGAAATGGTGAGATCGGAACCGGTTTGGCTCCAAAAATAGTTTCTGGTTGACCTAATTGACGGGTCGGATTAGCTTGGGATCGGTGTTTGTATTTTGAAGAGGAGCTGGTTTCGTCGCGGCATGTGGGATGGAGGAGAGGGGATGTTTTGGATTCTGGATGCAGGGGTCTTTTGTTGTCAGCTTTGTGTGGATTACGGATGAGTCGAAGTTATACCTGGGACCTCTCGATCTGCGGATTTCGTCGATTGTGAGTTTAAGGTGTTTTTTAACGATAACTAACCTAATTTGGCTACAATGTGATGGAAAAGCAGAATTTTAGACTTTTATTAGTCGTATGCAGAGTGATTGAAAAATCCCGCGCCACAATCACACTCGTAACTTTCGAAAAAAATGAGATTGAGACTTAAACATTTCAAGAAATGGCTTGCCAAGATGCAAGAAATGACTTTTAGGATGAATTTTAAGAAGATTTTCCGGAAAAGGAGCAAGAACCTTAGGGGGTTCCAGGGGTTTTGCGGGACTTTTGGATCACCTTGTACACATTTCCGCGCATTGTCGTAGAAAGATGAAGTGCAAGTGTTGGTCAGGATCGCAGAAAATGATAACGCACTGTGTGAGTAAATCTGAGTGCGCGAGGAAATTTGGCTATAGTTCTTTTTCTCCTGCGAAAAATGAAAAAAAAAATGGAAAAGCGTTGTGTGTCTTTGAATTTTTGACCCAATACGTCCTGTTTACCTCGGAACGGAGCTAGGACTGAGGAAATCATCTGAAAATGAGGACATTTTGAGACCGAGGTAGCGACTTTTTTTACTCTGAAAATTTCTCCGCGCCCCTAATGCTGACTGAAAATTTTCAAAACATGTTCCAAAATCCGTTCCAGTTTTTCCTCCTCCTCCTACTTCTGATCACATTACTCCCCCTTCTCTTTTCTTTTCGTTGATGTATTTTATCGTAGAAGTATCACCATGAGATCACCTGGTAGCGTGGCCGAGCGGTCTAAGGCGCTGGTTTAAGGCACCAGTCTCTTCGGAGGCGTGGGTTCGAATCCCACCGCTGCCATTGTTTTAGAACACGTGGAAAGGGTCATTACTCATCATTCCAAACCTATCAGACGCCAGAAGTACATACGATAAAACGGCAAGAGGTTTTCTTAACATGTCCTCTAAACTTAGGGTGTATTCACAGCACTGATAAGAACGATAATTTTGTAGATTGGTCCTAAAAAAATAAATAAATAAAAATGATAAACCTAATTTTGAATCTTTTCATACTTACAAGGAGGAGGCTCCTAACAAGTACAATTCTTTCAAGTAAATCTTGAATCATACAGATTACGCCCGTGAGAAAGATCGACTGGAAATTTAGTTAAATCGTTCCCTCCTTCTGCAAGAAAACACTTAACGCACTCCAAAGCTCTATTTTCATCAACCCAGAACAGGAGATAGTAGACACCAAAAAATCGAAGTGGATGCAGTTCTGTCGTTCAAACTTGTTTTGGCGTTTTCCGGATGCATTTTGGCCGGATAAAACGAGAAAAAAGAGGCGAAGTGCTCGCCATTTAATCTTTTGCAGTGCACAAGAAGGGTCCTATGGATTTCAAATTTCTTGTCTCCCGCTTAGATTTCAAAATGTCCAGCGTGTTTCAACTCATTCTATACACGTTCAGAATTTTTCAGTCATTATTGGGAAGGAGAAAAACACACGGTTGCAGCCAGAAACAGTTAGTCCTCAGTCGGACCCCCAGTGCGTGAAATGTTTTTCAGAATATCTAAGCCTGGCATCTATCCAAGATGCGCCTCTCGGGCTTTACACCCCCCCCCCCCCTCCCTAGCCCCCTAACCGCCCTTTCTCCGACCCAAGCTCACCGCTCTGAGTCCTCTCTAGCGTTCAATGTCTATTTTGTAGATTTATTTCATTTTTGACGACGAACCGCATTTTAACCGTGTGTCCTATGACATTCTCTGCGTCCTTCCGTCGCAGAGAATTCCAAAGGTTGTTTACATAAAATTAAGTTGTTTTTTTTAAAAAAAAATCAAAGTCTATCTCCTGTTTATTAACGTACTAATTTAACTTCTGGTGAATCGAAATGGGGGGGGGGGGGGGGGTTGTCCTTACGATATCGAGGGAAACCGGTCAGAAGTTCAAAAACTATAAGCACATCGAATTTTTGCGGGTAATTTCCTTAATATATTAGTTTGGCGCTGAAGATCGAGTTTGTGACTCTATGCATTGCGCGATATTTTGCAACAAGGAACTGAAGTTTCTCACCCATCCGTGGAAATATCTCTCTTCATAGAGAAACTAATGGCTCATGCGTTGTTTCTGAAATGAGCTAAAAATTGTAGTTCTTTATTGCAAAATGTAGTCCAATTTGTCCCAGATCTTGAAGAATATGCTCGAATGATTACAAGTTTTAGTGTTGCCCAGTTTTCTGTTTAATAGAATAAACATCAGAATTTAAAAAATTTCTGATTCAGTTGCGCTGGTTTCTGTTAAACCCGGCCGATTGGTCGCTCGAGTGACAAAAATTGCGTAACCACACCTAGAGATGAGCCAGGGAAAGTATTATGTTTTATGGACGACAGGGCTCATTGCAGAGTGTAGTTCTGCGAAGTGAAGTTTCGTCGTCATGTCAGGAGAGCGACGAATTCACAACGCACATGAAATAGCTTCGTTAATAACTAGAGACCTTCATCGTATGAACGTCTTCAATTGTTCTCCACCGTACCGACGAAAGAGCGTTTTGTACCGTGAACGACCTCCACTGACTGTATATTTGTCACTCATTAATCATCATCATAAAGTCATCGTGATAGTTTTCGAGAGTCATACACTAGTGCTCTGATTACCCACTTTTTCTCTGTCTCAATTTTTTGTTTGCGTTTGCCTAAATTACTCAGATAAAAGCTCGAGAAAAATATTACCGAGAATCCTTGGGCGAGAACGTTGCTAAAGTAAACGGACACCCTTCCTTCTTGTATCACTGGTGAAACCATGAAAATGAATATCTTGATTTACAACGCTACATACTTCGTTAGGACTATTTTTGATTCTGGTAAAAGAAAACTAGAAGTTTTCGATTTTTAAAATCTCTGGAAAATATTTTTTTTTCAAAATCGCAAAAAGATGTCTTTTTTCGAGGGTATCAACTCCTGAAATGTACACAATTTTCTTTAAATCTTCTCTCCACTCTCGCTACTTTATGTTTTTGTCCGCTCCTGGTTCTCTTCTTGACTAACAATACGTTTTTAACGAGACAAAACGGTGTGTATAGGACAGTTCAGAACGTTCGCCACTTGTTTGGGCGGTGCAAGCGTTTTTTTCCACGTTCAGTTACGTAACATCACACAGTCGCTCAAGCACTGTGCTGAGCTTTTGATTTCTGGCCTGTTTGTCACAGTCACACCACAGTACGAAATCGGTCGATCACGTGTGAGGGTGTGTGTGTACGTAGGCAGAGCCACATAGTTACTCATTAACCCCCCCCCCCCCCCCTCCATTACGTAGTCAACTTTACCGCGACATTCCGGAAGGGGGGCCTAGCTTGAAGTCAAGCCGCTCTTCTTGTGAGCAACAACACTGATACCCGCAGCTCGCATTGTATGTTTGGACTCCACTGCCTGTCAGTCTTCATGTCCTAGGTTATTAACATGCACTAGAAATATTTTCAAACCATCACAAGTTGTCTTCTATCGGCGTTTTTACTTTCTCGCTCCCCTAGGGTAGAGAGGAAGTATTGTCATCCTCCAAGAAAAAAAAAAAAAAAAAGTTGAAATTTCATCATTTCTAGACGTTTTAAGGTCCCAGGAGTCAAAATAACCATACTTGAAAAAATGTGTGTCCGTCCGTCCGGCGTCCCCCAAATCTGTCTACAGCGATATCTCAGAATCTATCTGTTCGATTTCATTCAAAATTCTCACAGAACACCATATTTATGGTCTCCTTATGCACGTCCAACGATTTTGGGGTACGCTAAAATTTGGGGGGGCTAGGGTCAAATTGGGTTAAAGGTCCATTTTCAGCAAAATCACACGGAAAGCTCATTTTGAGGGACCGTAAATTTTGAAAAATGCCTTTAATTCTTTAAAGGTGGGCATCAAGCACATCACCTGGGTCATTAATTTAAGTTCCTAAAAGATCTTTGGACTAATCTCAAAATTCAAGGGATTACGAGGCCCAAAAGTAGGGCACTTTGCTCCGCGACATCACACAAACAACTCATTTTCAAAGACTGTAAATTTGAAAAAAAATGCCTTTCATTTCTTCGAAAGTTGGCATAAGAGCACCACCTGGTTCAATAATGTAAGTTCCTATGAGGTCTTTGGACTAAACTAAAAATTGAAGGGTTACGCGTCATATAGCGAGGAGAGCACTTCGGTCACACGGAGAGCTCATGGACTGTAGATTTTGAAAAAATGCCTTTAATTCTTTGAAAGTTGGCTCAAAAGCACCATCTGAGTCATTAATTTAGGTTCCTAAAGGATTCTTGGACTAATCTCATAATTGCAGAGGGGCCGATAGGAAACGCTCAATTCTCTGATAAATGAGTCGGAACGCTTCTAGATAATAGCAGCAAACGCTTTGAGTCAGGTGAAACCTAGGAATTCAAATGCATTATATAATGCATCATATACTATTTCCAAAATTACTCCGTAGGTATACACCAAGCAAAATTAGACAACTAATTAGGTAGGTAAGTACTTACAATATATAGTTACTATTAGTCATCAAGCTGACGCAAAAACTGACACTTACATCTTTATTAAATACTAATATGTTTGTTGTTAATGAATTTAGAATCCCGGCAGATTCCATCTTTCGCGGTTCCTTTTTACGAGGTACTAAGCACAAATATAATATAATAATACGGCACAAATATGACTGATTTAATGCTTGTTACTTAATAAAGGAGGTTATAAATTGTTAGAACCCGAGGTTTGGTTGAAGGAGATGGCGCTCTCAGCGCTCTCTATTGTTTTCGCTTTGAATTACAGGGATACGCGGTAAGGAGATGGCGCTCCTGGCGGGCGTGTGGTGAACCTTCCAGCAGGTAGATTCGCCCGCCAAATTTAAAATTTGGGACATGCTAAGCGAAAACCGTTTAGATTTAAGACTATTTGAACATCGAATAGTCATTCTACCCATTCAAGTAGATATTTGATGGCTTTTGACCGTGCTTAAGGAGAGATTATAATATAAAATCGTATCTGAAGTATGATGTCAATGAATCTAATGGATCCTAATGAATCGTAGAAAAGCTAAGATTTTTACGGATCGCCATCTTTGACAGGAGACTTTGTTAATCAATTACATATTTAATTGAAGATGCCTCATAAAATCAACAAGTCGAGGCCGAATATATGAATTCATCACATATCGCGAAGACATTTACAATAAAGTTCAGTGGTTTGAATAAAAATTTCATAACTATTATCCTGTGATCAAAATTCCAATCAAACTTTATGATTTTGTAAAATTGGCAGTATTTTTCTAAATATTCCAGTAAAAGTGTCTATGCCGGCGCGAAGCGCCGGCTCGAGCGAGAAAGTCCCGTGCGGTCCCCGCACCAATCCGCTAAGCGGATGGGGGGGGGCGAAGCCCCCCAAATGCCGGCGCGTAGCGCCGGTACGCGGCGCGAAGCGCCGCGCATAAATTGGCCGGAGGCCAATTTTTTTTTTTAGTTTTTAGCTCTTTTTTACATTTCCCCCTCCTCCTCCCCGTTTGCATCGTTTTCGAATAAATTGAATGAGTCGATTCTCAGCCAACGAACTCGCTGTTGTTCATGACGCCATGATACAACTATTCTTGCCCTATAGATGTCAGGGTTGCTTGTCTGAAAATGAAGGCGTTCCATCTTTTTGGCAGTCAGTCACTTGAGTACTATCGCAGCAAGTCTGGGCGGAGTGTGTTGTTAAGAGTGAATGGAAGCTTGAATTAACGCCTTCAATCTATCAAATATGCAACTTGAGCGGCCCTCGAACATCTGAAGTTGCGTTTTTGGCCATGGCTCTTTCTGCTGCCCATTTCTGGCTCTTGTGAATGAAACTTAAGTGATTCTCCAAGATCCAAGGCAAGGGCCGTAGCGTGACAGGATTCCTTAAGGAAGTAGGGGGGGAGGGGGAGACTTTATTATCCTTCAATAAGAGAAGAACACTCCAATGTATTGTACAACAATTGAGCAATTGTTGTCCAATTGTACAATTCTTTGATGGAAAAAAGTACAATAAAAATAATCCAACGATCGAACAGAATGCAAACATGTGCCACTGACGCTCCGACGGGGCTCATTGTCAGCTCTCGTATCGGATTCTGTATCACGATTAAATCACATCATTTCCATGAAATAAATTAGGACGTTCTTTTCTTTAGCTTTCAATCGATTTCGATGGATGGACATCGATAACAAATCAAAGACAGGACTTGTGATTTTAGTTTAAAATTTTGAATGATGATATTCGGTATGTAAGAACAATTTTGAATGATCTCTTCAGAAATTTAAATTTCGATTTTTCAAAAATTATGTTCAAACGTAAGTAAAATCTTCAATTTTAAACGATATCAATTGTTCCGAGAGTGCACTGCGCTAAAATCCGGGATCCACCTTCAGTTTCCTTTTCTCGGCTCCAGCATAAGTATAATCTCATATTTTTATGACACATTCAAAGCCTACTCAAGACCCAGTAGCTATTCAGTCCGAAGGATAACAACGTCAGCTAAAGGTCTCTCTCGCGTTATTGCCGAATTGCAACGCTGGAGATCTGAATACCAGCCTCGAAAATACAAAATGAATCTTGGCCTCCGTAGTCCGTACTGCAACCACGGAGTTGGATGCATGATTGGTTCGATATTTATCACCCACTGTCTCGCCAGCAAGTACCGGACGCCATCCTCAGTTGCCTGAATTCTAATTTCTTTAAAGGAGGCCTTGTGCAGTGTGCATTACACAGGGTGATCCAAAAGTGCCGCACTGTACACCTAAACTGCCTTGCCAAGGCGAAACGCCGTATGAGCTTTCAGGCGTTGCCAAATTTCCTTTGAAAGAAGATTTACCTGGTAAACTTGAAAATGTTATTCCTCAAATTTTTCGGATAATTTTGTACATAATTTTACCTCGAACTCCCGTAAATTTCAAGGACAAACATTCATAATTTTCCTCAAAGATAAATATCTGATCGAAGGAAATCTGGCATTTCTAGAACGTTCATACGGCGTTCTTCCTTAGCAAGGTAGTACAGCCCATAGAATTCTGTAGCTCATTTTTAGGCAGGGTTTCACACTGTCAGGGAATACTGGGGAAAGTCAGGGAATTTTAAAAAGGGATACGTTGAAATGTCAGGGAACATTTGTTAAGTCACCTTTATTTGCTCTCTAGAATGGGTTTGAAGTTATGAAGAACTTTTCCTTCAAAACTATTTCTAATTATGTCTCTTTAACCATCTGGCGTATCTTCAACCGTCGGGAAATTTCACCAAAATGCGTGACGGGAACAGGGAAATTTCAGGGAATTTTATTTTCTATATTCTGTGGTAACCCTGTTTAGAGAGATCCCTCTTTTTTTTTGGGGGGGGGACGTCCCAAAAGTTGTCTCCTTTGACTTAGGCGCATTCACAAGATTCCAAGGTTTCATCTTAATTTGTTAAATAAATATAGGGGCGATGCATTAGGGCCGGATTTACCTACTTGCCGCCCATGGGCCGCTTGTATTTTGCCGCCCCCTTCTCATTCGTTTTGAAACATCAATGAAAACCATCAAATGAACGTGCCAGCGGGGGAGGGGTGCATAAGACGCGTTTACTGACGTTGAACACATTTTTTGGGAAAGCCCTGTCAACACTACTAGCAAAAGTTCACGGAACTTTGCGCGAAAGTTAAGTTTCGTAAACCTATCTCTGTGTGGACAAGGCCTTCCATTCCTAAGAAATGAACGAAAAAATTATGAAAGATCAAACATAAACGTGGATAAATGATTTTAAATTCCGCCGCCGCGCCTCGCAGACCGCACTGTGTTTGACGCAATGCGTTGAGTATTCACGCAGTCTTGTAGGCGCTATGCGTCTCCCGCTGACCGCACTGTGTTTGCCGCAATGCGTGAGGTATTCTTGCATTCTTGTAGGCGCTATCCGTTTCACGCTGTCCGCAATGACCGCACCGTGTTTGATGCGATGCCTGAAGTATTCGTGCAGTCTTGTAGGCGCTAATATGTGTTACATGCCGATCGCCGCGCCGAGGGCTTCTCCTTTTCATCTCAAGTCCTCGTCATCATTTCTCTCTAGGTAAGCCGCGCCGTTCCAGTCCAAATTGCGTGTTTGGTTTCTCTCTTAACTCGACTACTTAAAGGTGCTGCCTCTTGTATCACTGAAAGACGACAAAAGTAGAAATTACTATACTCTCAGAAAACTAGAGATTTTGTCGCATTTTCTCGTTTGTAATTTCTTTTCTGAGTCCGAATTTTTTTTATACCTATAGATTTAAAAAAATTGCAAAATTTGCCGCCCCCTACAGATTTGCCGCCATGGGCCGCGGCCCATGTGGCCACCCCCTTAATCCGGCCCTCGATGCATTAACCTGGTGTTGCGGAATTTTTGAATCACCCTGTATGTGTAGTGAGACGCCTTTGGCCGCCGATTCGATTGGCTGGCGCGGCCCCGCGGTCAGTGCCTTTGCTTTGGAAAGCTAATACTCCTAGCTCCCCCCATGGAACTAGGGCAAATCATGTGAATTGACAGCGGAGGCCACAAAGCACTGCGGCTCGTTTCTTCTTCCTCCATGTCTCGCTCAGCCGTTGCATAAGCTGCAACAGCTTCAAAAAGAATCGAACACCCTGTGAAACACGGTGCCGGAATGTCGTCGGTGAAAGTTTAGAAATACGTAACTCCTTAGCTGTGTTTCAAAATTTACGCGTTGAAACACCGAACTTTTTCAGTTTAGGTAACCGAAGTCTTCGGTCACAGAAACCGAACTTTTTTTCTCAGTCAGAAAAAGACGTGTTTTCGTAGGACCATAAAAATCAAGGTCTTGGGTGCAGAAAGGGAATTTCTTGGTTTCTGCATGTGGTTCAGAATTGTCACTACTAACTTATATTTTAGAGAGAACACTTTTGGGTTGATTTTCTGTTCTTCGTTTTCAGCATCGTAAAATCGTGTATAAAAGTCAGTGTAAGTTTCAACGAATTCCACGCGTTTGCTTTTATCGTAGTGGATGAGATGTTAGCGGCGATTCTGAAACACCGCAACCAATGAATGGAAGTATTTATGCTAAAATGAATTATATGCATAGGTTTTGCGTGCAACATATTGTTCCTTTTAGCATAAATACGTCCAAATGCTGTTTCTGCACCCAACGTCACCCAAATCATGTCTGACTGTTCACACTAGCTTGGTCCAACCTCCCCCCCCCCCCTTCCCATCAGCGTTTATCATTTCATGCACGACTCCTAATGACACTCAAATTTGACCATTTGAAAGGCAAATCACTCTCCCTTACAAAGGCGTAAACAAACACTTTATGGGCGCCGAAACGATTTCAGCTGTCGGCGCGCGCTCGAACCGTAGCGCCATACGCCAGGTCGGCGGCGCTCCAAGAGTCATTGAACCCCTCCCTCCAAATTCCCACCACCAGCGCCTTTCTCTCGCGCCTGAATTTTTTTCAGAGCTTCGCAGCTATTCCGAAAGCTCATCTATATGCGCGATACGCGCTGCGTAATCCCAAGTGACAAAATTAGTGTCTGGCAGATGTCGTCTTCCGCTTAATTAATTTGTCTCTATTGGATGTTTTCAATTTGAATACTGATGTCCAGGTTCCATGAAAAGCGGGTCAGTCAGTCAGTGGCGCGGATAATTTGTTCCGCTTTTCCACGCTTTTCTCTCGACAAATTTACTCAGATGCTGACTGACCTGTTTTTCTTTTCGGGATAGTGAACGGTGTTATCCCGCCGTGCAAAGGGAGAACGTCGTATGAACCTTGAGCCGTTGCCAAATTACCTTTGTTTAAATGTCCATTTTCAGAGGAATCTGCAAATTTTTTCAGAGAATTTTATTCGCAATCAGGTCTAAATTATCTGAAAACTTCAATAAAAAATATCCATAACCCCATAAAGAAAAAAAAGGAGGTGTTTGCATTTCGGGCATCTTGGAATTTTTTGATGACTTGATGACGTAGGTGGGTACAGCGTGAACGGGACGTCGCTGTACCGCGCTGTACCCACCTACGTCATCAAGTCATCAAAAAATTCCAAGATGCCCGAAATGCAAACACCTCCTTTTTTTTTCTCTATGCCATAACCCTCCTCAAAAGTATATGTAACTCCTCGACAAGAGATAGTTGGATCAATTTTTTAAATAATTTAACCCGGCTTAGGTTTTCTGGGGACAGTCGTTAAAAAAATGCCGGGCATGACACAACTCCCGCCAGTAACTCAATTTTCGGACGAGTCCATCTTAGGGCGCTTGAGAGACCCCTACTTTTTTTTTTACCTTATTTTTTTAAATGATCGTTGATTTGGAAGCATAATAGCATATTTTAAGCTTCAACCTCAACTTTTCTCCAAGAATTAAAGACACTTCATCGCGCGGTGATGCGACGTAGCAGAGATATAACTATTCGCATTTGACGGATGTCCGTGTTGTATCTACAAAATTGAAGGCGTGAACTCACTCGATATACTCCGCTCTATTCTACCAATGAGATGTCGCTCAGATTTTGGAGATAAGTTAAAAAATAAGGCCCGATTACTTACGTCTCTCCAATCCTCGTTTGTTCCGTTCACGTATAGCCTTTAAAGCACCACTATTATTAAGACAAACGGAACTAACATAATATGGAAATACAGCCAGGGAAAGGACGCGGCGCAATGATACAACTATTCGTGCTCGGTGGATGTCCGTGTTGCATCCGCAAAATTGAAGGCGCCACGGCGCGCCGCATGAATTCGAAATGTTCCACTTACGCTGCCCATGAGATGTCGCTCAGATTTGAGAGAGAAGTGTAAGAACGAGGCCTGCGTCTATCTTCGGCTGTGTTGATACTCGATTTGTTTCCTTTTTTTTTTTCAATTTGACGACTGATTCTTTTTTACGAGGTATTTGTAGATCTATATCTAAAGCTCGCAACGTCCTCCCTGCGTCAAGAGTCAATACGTACAACATACTTTGTGATCAGGAAAGTTATAGGGATCCGGGAGAAATTCTGGAAACACCCCTCTTATGACGAAAGTCTCAGTTGGCGGAAATTGAAGCATGTTCATAACAGAGATATCCCCTGTTGTGTCTACATTCTTGGTCGTTGGAATTAATTTGAATAAATCTTAATCTAGTTTTCTGGACGGCTCAATCATATTTCTGCTCAGTTCCGTCAATCATTGTCCCACCCATAAATTGCTGCATCGCATCACATTGAGAAAGTACGTTCCGAGTAATTTTTCACCTCAGCCCGAATTTTTTTGTTGTCCTTCTACCTCCTATTCTTCCGCTGCTTCCTCGTACTCTTCACCTTCGCTTTGTACCTATTTGTTCCGTCTAAGAGGACCTTGATTCAACACATCAATAATGTCAGCTCTTTGTAGGATCTTTTCCGACGACAGATGGGAAATCAGAATGAAAATGTCACCTCTGATGAAAGTCGACCTTCGACGATTGTGCTGAAAAAATAGCTCACAGATACCTAACGTCCCAATGCCTTTCTTTGTACTTTAGGAGTATTTTTACTCTGTTTGACCCTTTTTGATCAAATTTTATTTAAGGGGGAGGGGTTGTTTTCTTACATTTTTACCACCGAAGTGAGATTTAACGGCCAAGATTTTCGAGCGCCATTCAGCAAATTATTTTTTTATACTTCTTACAGCTCCTGAAGTGCTAATAAGAGGCATTCGTTCAATAAAGCCGCTTTTGCGACCGAAGTCCTATCCTGTACGTGTTCAGCAAATGAACTGCTCATCTCTAACCCTCAATCTTTTTTGTTTCAGGGCACCACACTGTTGTAGTCACTAATTTTCAGAAAAGGCTTCTAGTCCTTGCGAAGAAATACAGCAACATCTCTGAAGTTCCCGAAAGAGTCTCGTAAGTTCTGAATTCCCTAGCTTTCCTATCAGTACATGCCACTGAAACCCGCTACAAACCCCTGTTTTTCTTTTCTTCCTCCAGCTAATCAGTGAGCTGTAATAATTTCTAAATAACGGCAATACACTCCCAGCAAGCCCAGCAGCAATGACTCAGAAAAAATGTACGATTTTGGAGCCCTTCACCTTGTAATTAAAATTCACATTTTTTTTTTTTTTGAAAGAGAAAAAAATATACATATTCAACTACGTATTGAGTATTGTCACAAGGAATTTTCTAACGTGGTTCCAAAAGAATTGTATGCGTTTGCACGGAGTTAGTAAAAATTTATAAGTTAAGGTAATTAATTTTTGGAAAATGGAAGATCCTCACCAGTAGCACATATTTTTCTCTCTGCAATATGGACAGAAAATACGGAGGAAACTTTTTTGGACCAAAAAGTATTTAACTATGAAGTATCTCAATAAATGTGGGACTGAGCATTTCTGTAACTAAAAATCAACTTATCTTACATTGAACCTTTGCAACATTTCAACAATTGCTCCTCAATGTTTACCCAAGCATCATAGTTCAATCTCTCATATTACTTGTTTAATACGTTTATTTCTTTTTTTGTAATTGATAATCAAAAATTTTGATTTTTTCCTTTTTTCTTATTCTAGACTAGACAAAGTTCACCGAGCTCAGGATCTTTTCCGTATCAGAATGGCCACCTACTCTCTGGGTTTTGTCACTATTGGAGCCTTGATCATGATCATCAGCGGCAAGAATGCTGCCCTCCGAGGTGACAGTGTTGAACACAGAAGTGAAGAGTGGCACCAAGATTGGGAAAAGAAACATGCAGCCGAAATAGCCGCCAAAAAGGCACACTAATAACCTTACTCCTCCTGCAAATAGTCATACCATCGAATAGCTGTAGCTGTGACTCTTTTTACTGATTTTCAGCTCTTCATAGATGCGTTTTGATTTTGATGAAATTGAATGTTTTCTCTTGTGATCTTGTAACCCTCTCAATGTGTACAAATGAAATCACTGAGGTAGAATGACATTTAGCATTATTACAAAAATACGGTCGATGCCTCATAAAAGCATGGTGTAAGGCAGAAAAAATTTCAAAGCGATCTAATTCTCTATTTTTTTGGATGATCAAAGCGAAAGAAATCAAAAATATGTCATATCTACCTTTGTCCTGTGAATGTCAGAAGTCAGTTTGTTTGTGTGTGTGTGCATGTTCGTATGTATGCTGCCGGCAGATAATCTTAAGCGTGTGATAAAGACAGCTAGTGTAAGTGTTAAGTAAGACTGATGAAAGTGTTTATTGGATGTTATGAAACGATGGAACTGTCCCCAATGTTCAGATAGAGGTGTTTTTATGATTAGAAGTAGGTTCGTTTCCTTTTACACATTATCAGTTATAAGCGTTTGGATAGATATGTCACACATAATTCAATTTTTTTTTCCACCTTGTAATTGAACTTTTACATGGCTGAATCTTGACAAAATTCAGTACCTAGATACTAAAATTAGTTTTCACGAGTTTATACTATGCAACAATAAGTCCTTAAAGTAAAGAATGTAAGTACAAAGTTAGCTAATGTTAATGCTGGGTAGCTGTTAGCATGGTGGGTGTCCTAATTTTTGTAGATTTAACTTATTCAAGTAAAACTAAACCTCTCAGTAGTCTTCTCCTTGCAGCTTATCTGAGCGTAACAAAATGAGAATTTTGAAAATCAAGGGTTATCTATGAAATATTATTTAGTCATCAGGTTATTTTCATAACTGTTTCTCTGTTAATTCGCTTTGATTCCCTTGTTCTACCGTTTCTCATTTTGTCATTTTTCCCTATTTTTTTCGTTTTTTTTTTATTTAGCTTTATCTGTAACATATAGGAGAGTATTTATTTATCCTTGTGTATTTTTCAACACCGCTTTTGAAGATTTTTTAAGGTCATGAGACTCATTTCAAAGTGGCCATCTTTTTACTTGCAGTTTTAGTCATCTTTCACAATTATTCATCTGTTTATCTATTCGATGCTAATTCTGTCCAGCAAATGCCCCCTCTTCTTCAATTTGAGATAAATCAAATCAAAATTATTTACTGAAAACCCTACTTTTACCTAGATCAGATCAACCTCAGTTTGAACTTTTATTCAGTCTGAAAGTATCCTTTAACTGTGATCTTAATTTTTAAATTTTAAATTATTGAGGCAATTTTTCAAAATTTAATCATAAAGTGTTTCGACCTTCCTTGTAGGATAATCTCATGGGAATCGAAGTCACTCTTTTTTCTTTTCAGTATCCTAAATTGGAGTTTCTGAATAACTCCAGCTGATTGTATGTATCTTATGTTTTTGAGCAAAGGCTTCTTTCAAACAATGGACTGTTGACTTTGTCTTCTAACTGTTCATTTGCCTGTTCCTTTCCCATTTGGCTCATGCTCAAGCACAAAAAAATATGTGGATTATCAAAGAAAGAAAGAAAGAAAGAAAACAAGTCTGCAACTAAAGTTACCGCAAAATTTTTAAGCTTTCTTATGCTCATTTGAGTACAATCTAGACTGGATCTCCCAGTCAGTTTGAGATTGGTTAGCTGAAAGGCAGAACTATGAACTCCTATGACTTATGCAACTGTTGGCCAGGAATAATACGATTTTTAATGCTCAATTTTTTGGTATAAGGAAGTTAAAGTAGCAATCAAAAACAATCATATTCTTGTGATAAAACTAAACCAATAATTTTATAATGCCTCATAGATCGTTTTAGACCATTGGGCTGCTCATTATCAATCTCAATCTCACTTGTCCTGATTGTCACATGCTGTATCGAACTTCAAAATTCGGAGATGAATCCTTTGAACTAAGTTGAGTCCTCAGTTTTATTTATTTTCTTTTTTTCTCATATTTATTTATTTTGTTGTGTTTTAGTTAGCATTTTGAATTTAGAGCTGTTAGTTTTTAAGTTTTATTCATTAGATTTGTAAATAATGCTGTCTCATTTTTATTAAAGATTAAATTATTTTATCACAAAGACTGACTACTGGTCCTTTGAATCATTGAAACGAAATTTCTGACTAAAATTTTAGAACTCCAGTAGGCAGAAATCTTATGGAAGAAAAACTTCTTCCTCCTTTTTGAAATTTCCATAATTTGCTATTTGCCACCTTATCAAAATGGGTCAAAACTCGTTGTTCAAGTTTTCAATGGAAACTGTAATGCAACAAGAAAAATAAGGTCTTGTCCACACAAGCGCAGTTCGCGGAACTTGGGCGAACTCGTTCCAGGAACTTAATATAATTTAGCTATAACTTATCTCTTAAACCCCTGGTTCATAGAACCAATAAGCAAAAACTACACTCGTGTGCAAGGCCTAAAGAATAGGATGCAAGCAAATGTGGAAGTATGCACAAGAAGGTTCCTAACTAAAAAATTTCAGTTTTTCAGAGAAATTTCACTTTTGTTTTTCATTTTGGTAAATTATAAATCGAGCTATCAAGAAGTCCTCGCAATTGTAATGAAATTTAAGTTTCAACAATTAAAATTTGCCCGTTTAAAGTTATGTTCTTGGTATAAAAGAAATACGAAAGCTGGGCGACAGGGTAAATGATTTTTTAAATATGAACCTCCAGTCTCTTGGAAAGCAGAAAAATGTCAAATAGATCCTGACAAGTAACGTTCTGGTATGTGTAGAGGTAAGATGGATAGGTATTGAAACAAAGAATCTGCCTTCACTAAAATGCGCATATCATACTAAATTTTTAAAAGTTCGAGTAAAGTTTCTTCAGGATAGAAGGAATTAGACAAGCCGTTCTTTGCAATTAGACTCATGTAGCCCTGCCGAATGGCACAGGTTACAATATTATTGCAATCATAAATGGTAAAATTATTGCTATCGCATCCAAATGTTGCATAGGTTGCCTATCTATAAATGGAAGGGGCTCCTCTACTTGAGTTTATTTGCCATACAATTTATTTTAGTTGAAATTTTTTCTGCGTTGCTAATTGCCTGTCTTCCCTAAACATGGAACTCATTCTACGGATCATTTAAGATGGGCATTTCTTAGTGAAGTGATCTAAAAAGAATGCAATTCCATGGTAAAAAAATCGAAATTTCATAGCACTGAATTGCAATTTTATCTCAATATTTTCATTGCACTGTGCTGCTTTAGCACAAGTCTTCTTGCATCCACCTCCTCGGTCGAATTAACGGCTGTTTCCATAGAGCACAGTTAGCAATTAAACGATTAAACAATTTTGAGTCCATAACACGTACTGCAGGGTGAAACTTTGAATGGCCTTTTTCTCACAGTTTTATTCTTTTGATCCGACAACATTGATCTGATATAACTTAGGCTTCAGCTTTCATGTTATGCGCACACATTTTTGCAAGCACTCCTCTATTTGGCAGTGCCATTGACTCGGCGATTAGTTTTTCTACACTGGGGTCCTTCTCCTGCTCAAGATCACTAATTAAAATTAAATCATGTGGGGCAAAAAACCTGTGGTTTGAGCAGAAACTTAGAAATGAATACCTAATTTTGTAATCTTCTCTTGTGCGTGTCTTGAATACAATTTTGAAGAATCTGCAAAGCAGGTCCCTGGAGACTGGCATTGAAAGTAGGAAAAGACAAGGTCTCAGAAAAAATAAGAAAAATGTTTAATCAAAAACAACTAAATGATTGTTCTGAAGTATTTACAAAATATAAAAAAATCTATGAACCAGCAAATGATCTGACAATTCTTCAGACTTGTACTAGCTAGGCATCAATTTTCAGAGGACATGCATTTACTGGGGAATTGTATACTTGATATTTTCGACAATAGTATGCAGTTTTTAATTGTTATTTTCTAAAAAGAAATTGAAGGAGTCCACTTCAATTTTTCTTTAACAGGTGAGAAAACCCACAGCTCTTGATAAAAAACTTTGGAAAGTAAGAGGTTACTTGGACCGCAGCCAAATGATGCATTGCACAAAGAGAACGCATTGCGTGGACTTAAATTACACAAATATATTCAAGATTTTTATGATTTTTAAATGAGGATGGATGATGAAGAGTCAAAGTTGGTTGAGGAAAACGAAAATATTTCAATTTTAACATATTCTATAAAAATATTGATTGAACACAACAAAAAAACTGCGCCAACAGGAGCGTAAGCTCAGACAGAGCCCATGTTAAAATATTTCTTCCCTCAGGCCACTCTTATCAACCGAATTTGGAAAGTGCATCATTGCCAGATGGGCAAATTTCAAATATTTCATACCATTTTACGGAGGACACATCATCAATAATGGGCCAAGTGCCGTAAGATCGAAAATTAAGTTAGATACGGCATATTGTTTGGGTGAAGTGCGATCAAAGCTAGATTAGTGGGTATAGCATCAGAAAAATAGCATTATAATGGAATATACCACAGTACTTAAGTGTCAGAAATAAAAAATTAAATTTCTGCCAATCAACTTTTGGGAACTTGGACCATTATTGATGATAGATTGACATAGCAACACTCATCTTCAAGACTCCCAAAACTGTGTAACTTAAACAGAACCTTCTGAGATTTGTTGACCTGAAAGTTGTTGCAGCTTGCACTTCTGTTGTTAAAAACTATCTATTCAATTACAATTAAAAATCAAGATTTTCACCAAACATCAGTGGTCTGAACTCGAAATTCTGAATATTACATATTTCCTACTTACACTTAGAAATTCAGACGAAAATACAATTTCCTAGTTTTAATGGCTAAGATGAGAGCACCGCTCTTCTTCCAGATAGAGAGCAACATCATAAAGGCAGTGTGGGTGGTCTATAAAATTCACGACAACGCTCATGGAATAGACGAAACGTCCTTTCCCTGATGACTTCTTCGACATTTACTTCAGTCTGAAGCAGTCTCAGCTGAAATGAAAAAAAATTCAGTATCAAATACAGCTAAAAAAAACTCACAGAAACAACACGAAATGTTGATTAAAGAGGTCCAAAAATAATTATAGATGGATGATGAAAAAAGAAGAAAATTCATGACACCAAAAATTTATGGTACAAACCAAAAATTAGCAAGAAGTTTCCATGGTTGGGTAATTGGGTATCCTGGATGGAGGAATCACCTTATAATAAGGAAATGCGTTAAGATTGAAAAAATTCGGGGAAAATTATGACAGAGTGGCACACATGTGCTTATACCTTGTATATTGAGGCAAAAAAATTAGCTCCAGTCTTTAATCAATCGACAAAATATAATCTTGGATGAGTTTTACTTAAAATGACTGATACTTCGATTTTTTTACCTTTAAAAAAAAAAAAAAAAAACTCATTAAAATTCATGACAGAAACCAATAAATACCTTGGTTTGCTCTTTCTTCAGTCTTTTAATCAGGTTTGAATCGTCAGGCTTTTGATCTTTCAGTTCCTTCAGTTCTTTCACTTTATCTGCTGTTATGTGAACGCATCCTTTGATTTTACCCTCTCTCGTTTCGTAGTTTTTTGTGAGCTGAGGAAGAAAAACAAACAAAATACCAAGTAAGTATATGATAAAGTTGTCTTATATTTCTACAACAATTTCGTACCCTGAACAAGCCACATTATTTCACATGATTTTATACAGCTTTTAATTAAAACCAACATTTTTGAATTTTCAACATCAAACCCCCAAAATTCTGATTAGATTATACATTTTCAAGTGAATTTTATGCAAAAATGTTTGTAGACCTCTTGTCTGTGCTGAAGTGTCAGTAACTTGTTTTTGAGTTCTTGGGAATCTACGTCCAGTTTTCCATGTGCGGTCACATGCAATAAACACTTACATGGCTAAACATATGTTAAAACTAACGCCATTTTACTTTTATTTCGTGTTTTGCCAAATAACAAAGAATATTTTTTTGACAGCTGTCAAAAGAAACTAACTTGATACTGCTCATTATTCTGTATCCAAAAAGCAACCACAAAATTGTTAAGCATTCATTTGTAAACTCGCAAGTAATACAAACAGAGTCAAATGACACCAACCATTAGCTTTAGGAAATATCTTTTCCAAATGGTCCGAAATAGTTTGCTTTGTAACGTCCCACAAGTAATTGGACCACATTTAACAGAAAGGAACCAAGCCACATCAGCTATTGCCAAAGCTGGACAATTTAATTTTTTACAAGAGAACGTCTGTGCGAATTCCTTTGAAAATTTTAAGAAATTTGTTTTGTACTGTAGAGAAAGTTCACTGAAATTTGCACGAAAATCCGCACAACCGTTTTCATGTATAAAATGAAAATGCCTGATTATATTTGGCAATAGCTGATGTGGCTTGGTTCCTTTCTATTTAAAGCGGTCCAATTATTTCCAGTGCTCATATTAGGTGGAAACAATCATCCTGGCACCGAAGTCATTTCACTTCAAATCATGACTCTTGGCTCAACCTGCAAATTGAGAGGACTGTTAAAACCAGCCACAATATTTACCATGCGGATTAGTGAATTTTGAAATTTAAGTATCCTTACTTATACTTACAGTTGAGAAAAGTTCTTTGCACATTTTTGTTGGATCTTTATCATTTCTGAAAGAAGCCACAGGAGTAGAATTGTTGAGAGCATAGACTATCATATCGTCAACATCGCGTAATTTTTTTATTATGTCCTGTGAAGTAAACAAACTAATATTAATACAGAATTACACATCCAATGGACATTGGTATCTAATAAAACAGATTATTCCAGCTCCATTTTACACATTATCCTAAAATTGTGAGGAGGGAGCAGGAGGACTCACAAAACAAGAATTTTAGAAATACAGTTGTCAGACGGTGGAAACAAATCCAAAGGCTGAAAATAATAATTAAGAGGTAATAATAATGCTGAGAAAAATAAGATAGCGAACAAAGACTGATCTGACACATTTTTATTCAGAGGCTGAGCCAAAAATACCACAGTTGATGAGATAAAAGAACTTCTTTTTTTTGTTTACTTCTTAGTAAGATAGAAGAGCATGTTCAGCAACTCCCTCTGTTTAGCTTTGTCACTTATTTAACTATACTTCATTATATCACTTACGGTGACTTTTCACACCTTCAGTGATCATTTTGAGTTTTGCCCCTCTCTTAGACACTCCTCTGAGCAAAGCCAGGGCTGCAACCCTATACGGGAGTCAAAAAGGATGAACTTTAAGGAACTAGAATTAAAATTATTTGAATGAAATTTTAACGCCATTATAATTCTAGAGATAGATTTGCCTGAGAATACGGAGTTACTTCCAAAATTGAGAGGAGAGGGCACAACAAATGTCATTAACGCAGTGACGTGGTCTGTAATATTCCCTCTCTTTTACTTGAATGACCCATGAACAGCATGAGTAAAAAGAAACACGGAGGACACAATGCTGCTTTCTAGTCTCTTTCTCTTTTACTCACTGACTCAAATGCCAGCCAGTCGACGGACGATGAGACAGTGATTGGAGCATATACCACTAGATGAGCAGAAAGAACACAGCCCCTTCTTACTCATTCTTGCCTCAGGAGGAAAAGCTTCTCTTTGACAAATGAAGAGACAGAACGAAGAGGAAAAATCAAAATACCACTTGCGGATGGAGTGAAAAAACTTCTCGTGTCCCTAATTTCCCTCATGAACTTATCTACTCCACCGTGTGCATCATCAGAGACATGACAAAAGCCAATACAGCAATTCTACTGACCTGAAACTCTAAAAAGTCCTCGCATTCCATTGGGAAGAAGTAACAGTTAAGATTTTGTCAAATAATACAAGGAGTGGAAACAAACTATGATGTTAGGAGCATTAAATCACGTTTTCCTACCGGGATAAAATTGTAGATAAGGAAATTGAACCTAACCTCAAAGTTTTCTTGTTGATCATAACAAAGCAGTGTTGCCTATGTTGACAATCGAACAATTTATCTTTAATCATGTATTTTTCCATTTTTCCATTTACTGCACGCTCGTTTTGTTTTGGTGTAGCTTTTTTTGTTTTATTCCGTGAAATCTGTCCTGAAAACCCTAATCTTTGTGCGATTAAAAGTTACTCCTTCTAATTCGTTACTGAGACCAATATCACACAGGTCCTAAAACAAAAGAACAACAGAAATTGATCAAGTGCGAAAGTGATTTCAGGTACAGATTTTTAGTGTAATCATTGTCTACCAGGTAAATTAAACTTCAGGTATTATTTGCCCTCATTATTTCAATGCGTGAGTCTTGCATCAACTGTCAACTCAACTAGTCTTTCTTGTATCATGACTACATTGCTTATCAACTGAAGGTACCCATTCTCGCAGTCATGCCTCCGAATATGAAGCGCAAGTCATTCGGTCTCTAATCTCACCCAACGTCACTTAGATTCAGCATTGCCTTCCTTTACAAGTTATAAATGGGCAGGATATAGTGTGTTAATTCATCAGCCCCTCCTAATTCTGAAAGGTCATAATGCCAATCTAAGTCATTTATTTCTCCAACAATCAGATTTCTGTAAAACTGCTCAGTACTGAATATGGTGATCGCTGAACTTCCTTGCAGTTTTTTTGCTAGAAGTACCAGCAACTTCATCACCAAAGACTGCTGCACCATCACATCAGTCTGTGAGACAACTGATATCTGTCCATTCTATGATAGGAATAATTATTTAGTTCAATTTCAATGTAAGATTCCATACGATTGACAACTTATTTTGTAAGTTCGTCATCCTCACAATTAATTTTTTACCTACAGCTTCTGACAGACTGGTAACATTTGAGGTGTCAAATGATAACTTATATTCAGTACCTAAAGCAGTCTTGATTTTTACCTAAAATAGCCTTTTTCTTTATTTTTCAGTTTTCCCTTGAATATAAAGACAACCAGTGCCCAAATTTTCTAAAATTGTGTACCTACCATGGCAGACACCTCCTCTTGTCCATTGATGACCAACACTGTTCCCACAGTTGTCTCAAATGAAGGTGGGTTTTTGGTATTTCAGGGTCCTTATATAATGAAAGATGTGGTAGGTAAACCCTTCATGCAAATCGTCTTTCAGTCAAATTTTCTAGAAATTATTTATCGACGGCGTAAGTCCGCAATCACATATCTCGTTTGCGGTGTCTGAAAATCTCAATCTCTGTTATTTTTTTAAAGGAAAACAAATTGACATCATTCCTTGAACTTCTTGCAGAATTTTCTTCGCACAGAGAAAGAAAATTACGGCAGTTTTAAAGAATTGCCGATGAGTGGTTTTCCGTTTAAGAAATGAAGTAACACAGAAAGTCTGCGAAGTCGCAATCCGAGTTATGTGATTGCCGACTTACACCGTCGATATGTTACTCTCCATATCACTCCAAATGAAACTCTTGATGAGTGCTTGGAGATTTCATGTACTGTTTTCAAAATATTTAAGCTTTGAATATCAGCAAAAATTTGTTTATGCACTTCCAAGTATGGTAGGAGCAAACAGCCAAGAGACGCAGGTAGAGAGGAAAATCATTTTTTTAATGATGTGAACAGTAATAAGTCATGAGTGAGAAATGAGTGGATGGTAAAACTCTGAAAACCCTCCGGAGAGGCAGGTCAAATTTTTTGCCATTGGAATGTGCATCGCACCAGTTGAATGAGACGTCCCATGTAATAAGTAGAGGTTATAACAAGCCAAGGATTGCCTCAATAGACCGTTATTCACACTGAACTCTGGTAAGAAGAGGCAACCGCGCGATGCAGGATGATTATTTTTATTAAAACTAATTCAATGCATAATTCTCAAGATAAAATCATTAAAGTAAAATAAAATAAATCCTTTGAAAGGACCAATTGAGCCTTTGAAAGCCTCCAAAAAAGTTCATCAATCAGGTTTTTCACGAAATGTATTTTGCAATGAAGTAATACTTAGTACGTTTGAAATGAATTTGTTCCTAGTTTTAATTTTTCCCCCCATATTTTTCAGAAAATACAGTGTCCATGGTAGAAGAAGCCAGTAACAGCAGCATGACACCTGCAATTAGGAGTCTTCTCTCCACCGCACATTCAAGCGCGGAAGTTTTGGTCGGTCTTCTGCAGATTTTAATGGCAGAATGTGGATTGTATCTTGCTGACAAAATGGGACGTGAGATACCTGAAGTAGGAAACAATTTCAGAAGTGAACAGTTCTTTGATTCAAGAATTGTAAAAGAATTGAAATTGGATTTTTCCAAAAATAGTGATGGAGTTTACACCAACAAGTACCTTTTACGAGGCTTCTCAGAGCCATCAATAGAGCTTTTATGTGATCCTCACAACCACAATGTTCTTGTAACTGCTATAATCTCCTCTTTTAAATGTGTGTTTTCAGTAGTCCTCAAAACACAAAATTATGTTATCGAGACTTCAAAGAACAATTACATACTTTTGAATATGAAGTCACTCTCTATCAGATTTAAAAATGCCATTGCTGTTCCTGTTCGGGCCTCAATTTTAAACAAACATGGCTTTCCAAATCCTAGTCTGGAAGGTTTACCTGATGAACTCCTACACCACATTTGGAAAAAAATACCTCAGCCGGAGTTTTTACCCCCTTTGCCAGGAGTTTCTGCAGTTTTCACTGCAGATTGAGAGAATCTCACTAGACTCTGACAGCAAAAATCGATTAGAGAGGGATTCTTTACTTACATTTCAAGTCTTCCTTTTCATTGTTGGTACCCGTAGGAGAGAATTTCCCTGTGGCTCTAGATGAAACTTGAAGAGCATCAATATCCATTTAAAGTGATTGGTATCTTCCAACAAATACCTAACATTAATTTTACGTATTAGATCACATTAGAACATGAAAAATTGGTCTTAAGAAATTATTGTCTTGCAAATTGGCCTTACACATCATCAGTTTAAAATTAATGAAATAATCATTGATTACTATGTTTAAGCTCCTTCTTGGATTTGTTTCTCAATTTATATATTTTAATCTACCCTCTCTACCAATATCAATGCAGGTTCTTGAGCCAAAAATTCCACTTTTCTTATCTTATTTTTGTAAGGAAGCAAACTTTTAATTATTGTAAGTTGAGAATTGGAATACATTTTTTCGAATAATAATTTTTTTTTAAATAAACAGGTACATTCAAAGTCCCCCCCCCCTCCATATCTTGTATTTGAACTGTTAAAGCTACCATCAAAGCAAATTTTACATTTTAATTCAATGTAAAAAACTTGCGGGAAAGTTTTTATCAAGATTGGCAGGATCAGCATTTGCTCCAAGATGAAACATTTAGAAGTAGGTAAACTGTGAAACATCCTTAATTAGTGCTGAATATTAAAGCATACAAAAGTTTGCTCACTTAATCCTCTGTGAAGTTCACCTTTATGTCAGAAACCCAGCTCTGTTCAAGCAATAAACATACTAAACTCTGTAATCCAATTCCCATCTGTTTGTAGCCAGTTTTATCAGAAGCAATGACACTAATTAATACAAAATTGATTACTCATAATCTTTCGACAAAGGACCGAAAAGTGTCAATTTCTTTTTTGTCAGCTTCTGATTCTGTTTTTATGTTAATTTATATTTATATTTTTTCCAACGTTGTCTTCCATGTGATGCGTCCTTCTCTTTTCACTTGTACAAGGAGTGAGCTTGAAAAAATTCATTTTAAATCAAGGTGTTTTTTTACCAATGGATTGTGAGCATGAGTCATCTCATCATCAATCATTAAGGGTTACAGTAGTAACGTGTGAGCCTGCCTCTATACAGAAGAAAAAAATTGTAGCTGGAAAATATCTCCTCTGTAAGTTCTTTCTTAAACTTTTAATGATGTCAGTTAATTTAGCAATTCTTATTACCTCTAGTTTCTCCTCTACGCTCTACCCTTTTTTTCCTCCAAACAATCTCAAAATTTTCATGACTTTCTCAGTATTCATCACGATATATTGTTTCAACCTCATTATGAGAGATGGAGGTTTTGCACATGTAGCCTGATTTTCTTTTCTAAAATAAATGGATACATGAGGGGGAATTAATAGTAAAAAAGAAATAATCTTTTTCTGTTTATGTTCAAAAAGACTGTATGTGCATGTTCAGAGCATACTTGAGTAAAACGATTTTTCTCTTGGTTTACGTAGAAGTTAAAAGTTGACAAAAAGCTGAATGGAAAGCGTATTGACATTAGAAGAACGAATATTTTAAAACACTTCTTAAGAATTTTGACAGCTTTCTCTCGTTGCATTTTTCTTGCAGCCCTCCAAAATAGGAAATCACATCACCAACCCTTTCAGATCTTTTTGAACTCATCTCTTTTTTTGGTTATTTCTATAGTCAAAGTGCAAAACCAACTACCTCGAATCCATTGCAGTGTTTCAAAGTTTCCATTCCTATATTATTCTTTCCAATAGAAACAAGCCGACTTCATAGCTTGAAACTTATACAGAGGATTCTGCCAACGGGGGGAAAACTCAAAGAAGCTATTAAGAAGTCACAATGACTAGTTTTCCAAAGAACAAATAAAGTATGACGAGAAGTCTGCAACATGATAAATGGTGGTACAAGGTTTTGCTCTTTGGGCGTCGATTAAATGTCCATAAATCATGGAAGTGATGTGAGTTTTAGAAGATCGGAGTTCCTACAAGATTTGCAACCTGTTCTCTCTTACAGCATATTTTTAAGTCGTGCCAAAGGAGTTAAGTTAAAAAAATCTCTTGCTTTATTGTGTTCTATTTTTCTTTTTTTTTTCAGATTTAGAATGTCATGGAACAAATTTTATGTGACTCAAGCATCTCTGATGGTTTTAAGCAGCACTGCAAACACTTTGAGTACAAAGTAAGATGTTTTTAACTTAACTTTGATTTTTTACTGAATCATTGCTCTCTATTTTTTATTTGATGTCACCAGAGCCAGATGTTTTGGATGAAATAGCCTGAGGTTTACTTTCTTTAGAGAGCAAACTTTGCTCAGGCATCATTGATTCATTCGCTGAGCATCTTATGATGAAAGTCGTCAGCATTTTCTTTTTTACTCTAATTTTAAAACCCATGGATTCCTTGCATGAAAGAGATAGTCAACCAAAATCATCGTAGTCAGAATGACATCAAACTGGTCTTGCCTCTTCCACAAGAAATACACGGGAGAAATGTTAGTAAAATAATTGTTCATTGGTTCCTTGCAGGTGGGCTGACCATTTACATGCTGAAAGCTCAGATGGTCAGGTGAGATCATTCTCACACCCATTTGTTCAAGCATGTTCCTCCTTCTTTGGAGAATTTTTGTGCCTGTTACTGTACAAAGCATCGCACTCATGTAGACATCTTCAGGTGAGATTTTCTTAAAGCTTCAGTTGAAAGTTAAAAATATCAGTCAATGTTTAGTCGCCGTCTACTTTCAACATTTTTTCAAAATGCCCCAAAAATAAAGGAAAATTAAAAAAGCAAATTCCAAGATCCTGGATGAGTAAGGAAGGATTTTTTTTTAAAAAAAAAAAAAATATAACAATAGCAGTTGAACACCAACGTGCAGTTCATTATACTTGGATTCACATAATACAAGTGTTTTTGATAATACTAACCTAATGTCAATGAATATGAGGGGAGAGGAAGTAATTTTTACCGTGACAGGGACGGCAAAGTGCAGTTTGCTCATAGACAGCGGAAAGTTAAGTGAGACTCCACAGCTCATGTAATTTTACTTTGTATCCCATGACTGCAAAATTCAAAGAGGCTGGTTTCTTGTACACCTTTTCAAGGACTTAAGACAATGAGTCTCGTGTTCCCTCATGGTGAGATTGGAACCTAGAACCATGCGAAGAGTGCTGGTCTCAAGTCGTATTTTAATTTTATTTTTAATAACTCGGTAGATAATCTAATCAAGTTAGACATTCATAAAATTAACTGTATTTAACTCTGGCCAAGCCTTGGAGTTCTTGTTTTATTTCGAACTTAATTCCTCTCTTTTTTGCAGGCCAAAAAGAAAATTGGAGAAGAAGAAGAAAACGTTGTAAATTTCAACCCTCTCATATTCATAATTCCTGCCGTTTGTGACATGGTTGGCACCTCTTTGATGTATATTGGTTTGAATTTAACGTATGCTTCTAGTTATCAAATGTTGCGAGGTTAGTATCATTATTTTTTGTGTTGGTTCTGCACCTGCCACACTTGCTTGTTAAAAATTGATACTAATTCAAATCAGTATTTTATACAAACTAAATTTTGAGTTGAGCATCCAGAGCATTATTGGCATGCTCCCATAATGTTTCATGTTTTCATTTAAAAGGTGTCTTTTTGCAAATCTGCCAACTTCTGGAGCAAGCCAGTCTTAGCAAAACTAGGGGGTAGGTCCCCTGGCTGCTACGTAGCTTAATCGCCCTCGAAGGCTCACTTTCTGGGTTGCCGTGTGATAATCTAACTAGAACAGGCTCATACAGGCTATCGATAGCGTCATAATTCATGAAATTCAACTTAGTTGATTCTCAGAACAAACTGTGACAGACATTGAACTTTTACATTGTTGAAATGAGAGAATTCTCAATTTTATAATGCAATAAACAAAAATTTGGATTATAATTCGGAAATCGGGACAATAATTAAGTTCATCTGTCGATAGCAGCAAAAATCGGGGAAATCAGCACAGTAGAACAAACTGTGACAAAAAATGAAAATTTAGAAGGTCAGAGAGCCTATAGTAATGACCATATCTGCTTTAATAATAAACATCAGTAAATTACAGTCACAATGTGAAAGTAAATTCAGGTTTGTTTTAAAACTGTTTTCCAATTTTTGCTTTCAAACACAGGTGCGGTAATTGTTTTTGTTGCACTCCTCTCTGTGGCTTTCCTTGGCCGAGAAGTGAGTAAGAAAGAATGGCTCGGAATCTTTTTCACAATCATAGGCTTGACAACAGTTGGGCTTTCAAATCACTTTCTGAAATCTTCTTCTATGGTCGATCTTGACAGCAACAGTATCATCACAGGTAAAAAACTAATAATCCATCATACTCTAAGTAAATGTATCGTCTTCGAATATTCAGTCATTGTACAGAATTTTACTTCTGATTTTCCCTCTTAATTCTTCCAAATTTGAAGCTGTCTAATGGACACTAGACAAGGTTCGAATTGAAGCGTTACGATGCATGATCCCCAAGTAAAATTTCATGTAGAACACAATTTGGACAGCAATATGCCAAAATAAACTCCTAACTGAGATATATAATGGTTTTTGATGCGTGAATTCAAATCTGTCGCTTTTAAAAAACGAAACTGCAAGTGAGTCGAATTGCGTACTAAACTTTGCTGTGATAATCTCCTTGGCATGAAAATAAGATAATTTCAAACTTGGTCCTCCGGCTCAGTTGTTGCACATTGTTTAAACTTTAAATAACACAGTGTAGGGAAGAAACACTGCTTAATTGAAGAGCTCACTGTGACCAACATAGTGCAAGATTTGACTCACAAAGAGAACCGTTTTTCTTGTGAGCAGGCAATTCAAATTTCCTGTTGCCAGTCTAAACTAAAAACTTTAATGTCCTACTTATGCGTTACTTTTAAGAAATTTGTATTACCCGAATCAAATTCTACAAGAAATTTTGCGTAGAAAATATACATTATCATGCTTTGGTGGAACTCAAACAAATATTTTACTCTTCTTATAATTATTGCCCTAAAAATGTCACCCTCAGGAGAATGAAGTAGAATGCACTACTTTTCAATGACCATCTAACTTTGAATTTCAAAAATGTATTTCTATTGCAGGCTTTTGTTTGCCTGAATTCGTCACTCATCATTCACTAATTTTTGTTTGGTAATAGGAGATCTTCTGATCGTACTAGCAACGATGATCCGCGCCATAGAAATGGTATATGAGGAAAAATTTTGTGTCAGTAAAGATATTCCTCCTCTTCAAGCTGTTGGGTGGGAAGGTAAGATTATTTAGACATCAGTTTGAAGGGCTTTTTCTTGATACCTGGGAATGCAGTCAAGGAGCTATAATATTTTCAATTATAATCATTGCTGAAGACTGCTACAGATTCAAGATAATAGATCAAAGATTGCTCTAAAAGGGATATTTTTAACAGTTTAAGGGAGAAAAATGCAACAAGGAAAAACCCGGAGTTCTCTTGCTTTGTAATCAAATGACCTCTTACATTAGGTACTTATCACCACAAAAGGAATCTTTCAGCATTACTGGATAAAGTAGCAGCACCAACTGAAGAGCCAATGGCTCACTAGGCAAGGTGCAAATTTAATCATTATGATAAAGGCATATTTCTCATCAAAATTTCTTGCAGAACTCGATTTGTGCAACAGAAATTATTGAAAGTTACATTAAAGGCTTTACCGTTTTTCATTGCCTAAATTCAAACTCTCACTCATTAGGAAACCATGACCTTCTTGAGTTTAATGACAACCGTTACAGTGACAGTTTCTGTGGTATGGAAAAATAGCAAACTCGATCTCAACACTTTGGCTCAGCTGTTGCACATGTTTACATTTTGATAACCTAGAGTGCGAAGGAAGACTACTCGATTAAGAGGCCTACCAAAACTGAATAGTTTGCAATCTAATTTACATGCCTGCTGGTTTTTCTTGTGAGCTGGAAATTAAAATTTTTCGTAACCATGACTAAATATAAATTTTAATACCTTGATTAAGAGTTGATTTCAGTAATTTTCGTTGTGGGAATTGTCTTCTATTTGAAACTTGAAATCAAATAATCTACATATGATAGAATGTTTAAATTTGTACCTAATCCAGATGTCGAATTAATTTTATCAACCATGAAGAGAGTTCTTATGCTCTCCGCCATATTCTACATCCTTCTATTTTCCTGAAAGTTTAGCTCATCTTATATGTTTTAATTGGTAAGCAAATTATTTTTCAATATTTAATTAATCATTCTTGACTTATAGGTGCGTTTGGCTTTATGATTCTGAGTACATTGATGTTTCCCATGTCATATGTAAAAGTCGGTCCTCCGTTTTCAAATAATGCGCAAAGTGTTCTAGAAGATTTTCCAGATGCAATCGTGCAAATGAGGAATAATAAGTTGATCGTTTTAGCTCTAGCAGGTAAGAGCATTTTTTTAGGAATTATGTCGTAAGGAAGATCCCTCACCGAACTAACATAGATTTTTAAATTTCATTTAATCATTCCAAAATTGTCTTAAGTTTAATAAGGTGGCGCAGGATAAACTCTCTCCCTATTTTACCAGTTGATCAAATTTCAAACTTAACCAACCATTGAAAAATTGAACGAATTTCCTGTCAACTTACTTACCTATCTGAATGTTGCTTAATTTTAACAATTTGTTCAAGACAGCTACAGATAGCTTTGATCTCAAATTTTCAATATATAATTAGTCATAGTTTTTTTCCAAGGAAGTCATCTTGTGTTTTTTACAGGCCCTAACTACTACTTATGTTTAAAGGAAAGTGTGTTTTCCAATCTTAAAAACCCTTTAAAAATCAAGAAAGAAGAATGAAATGACCCAAAAATCAGGGAAATTTGTATCCCATTGCATAGCTTCAAGTTGGTATCCTAGTCAGATCGAAAGAACATCAACTTCTGAATCATCATTCCATGGTATCTCAGAATCGCATTGGCAAAACCTGAAAAAGTTAGGGAGTTTCGTTTGTAAATTTTGCTGACCACCCTTAGCAATGCGATTCCTTGCTACTATAATTTATTCAAAGAAGATTAAGTGTTTTTAATTCTTGACTTTTATTTTGATCGATTGAATTTGACATGTGAAGAATTATTTTTTATTAACTTACCTGAAAACTCCATGAAACAATTTAGTAAGATTTCTGTCAAAAAAGCGAAGTTAGTGTAGAAATTTTAAAACATCACAATTAACATCCTTGTTCCTCTAGTTTCATCACTGATTTGGCTACATGTAAATGTATTTGAACTTCTTTGGAGAGTAAGTAGCAAATACTTACTAATTTTTCAGGAGGGCGTTCCGTTGTGCCTCAAAGTATTCATGGTTTCAGACAGTAAAGTACGTACTTTTCATAGGGATGTTTTCCCTTTTATTTCTTCCAGGTGCTGTCGTAAGTACATCTCTTAGTAATTATGCAGGCGTTTACATAATGAAGCATTTGACATCCACCACAAGAATGGTCTTGGAAACCATACCGACCCTCTTTGTCTGGCTCTCAAGTATTTGTTTGGGTTGGCAAACATTTCACCCTCTCCAGGTTGGTAAATCAACATGTAGTTCTTGATTATATATCAATTCAAAATGGGGCAATGGCAAAGAATTTATGCAGGGTCATGTTGTAGCACATGTAGTTTTACACGTGTAAAATGTTGTGAAAAAAATCATGAAGTTCAGATAATCATTTCCGAGGGAGAAAAAGCTGATCAAAAGACAACAGTCGAGCTAATGCTGCAAGGCGCTGCCTGAAAATGGGTTTCTGCCAGTCAGCAAACGCTGTCTCCCCTGCCTGACTGTCATGAGCGCCTGCCAAAAATATAGTTTTGAAAGGGTCCTATCTTGGGCATTTTCATAACAGGGTTTCTTTCCCATTCAGGGTTAAAAAAAAATGTGAAAAATTTCCAGAAGCTTAGTTCACTCGGTACTTTCAGAAAATAAATTTTAAAAAATTGGTGTCACTGACCCTGACCCATTCCTCATACTTCAGATTGATTGTGAGTAAATTTTCCTTTTATGAACTGAAATCAGTTTAATAAGTCATAATGAATCCAGCATTTCTGTTTTTCAGATCTTGGGTTTTGCCCTGGTCGTTTTGGGTATGTGTCTGTACAACAATATCACGTCAGGATTTTGTCAGTTCAGGTGTTCATGATATCAAACAAATGTAAAAACATAATTTGAAGACCCGTCAAGCATCAACATCCAACAAGAAGCCTGTTTCGTGGCTATGTTGGCCAAAATGTGCTTTCGCTGCTGACAAATTTTAGTTCCTCCTCTTTTATCTTTTTCAATGTAACCTTAAGAAAATAAATCAATAAAAATTGTTGAATAGTTGTTGGTTTCTTCTAAAACCACTCATTTAATATTCAAGTAGGCAAATATTTGATGAAAATAAAATTTATTTTACATTTTTTATCAATTTTTCACAAAATATAACACAATGATAGTGGTTGAATCAAAAACATTATAATTTAATAGATATTTCAGTCCAAGAAAAATAGAGAATGGAACTTCATCTAAAATTGGGCAGTTTTTTTAAAAAATTTATAGAAGAAAAAAAGTTAGGAAACTACTGTAAAAACAAATCAAGTGGCCCTCAAAGCTACAGATCATTCAACAAGTTAAAGGATAGAAAAACAGAGAGGATATCTCAAATCGTTTAAAGAGAGAAATACTGTCTACTTTTAGCGTTGGTCAACCAACTTATCCATGTCAAATAAAAGATGCATGAATCATCTTATTGTACATGATTTCACCTGATATTTTTCATTACAAGATTAGAAACAACCAAAATATTAAAAACAAATACACGATTAATCAACTCGTAAAAAGAAACAAAATAAATAAGCTCATGTAGACATATCAGGTTGTGACGTATAACTGCCTGTTGTTAATTTTTATAAGTTATTATCTTTTTACGCTACGTTGATTTGCTTATCTTTTGCTAGACGTAAAATAAAACAATAAAAATGCAAGATTCATTTAGTTATACTGAACATTTTCTAAAATTTCAACAAACAGAGAAAGTATGCATTCCTCATATAAAATCACAGTTGTTAGAATTTTTTTAAAATTCATGATGAGATATTATTAAAATGCTTAAAAATTATCAAGAGTCGGATAACAAATTAAAATAATTCCAGTCACAGAGCAGAAACGAGGAAAGCTTAAGGGAGCTAAAGACATTTCACAGAAAAATATGGGCGTTATTGAACAAAAGCAACTGCACTCGCAGAGGAGGGATAACGAAGAACTTCAAATGCCACTATCAATATCATGTACACATAATGAAAGAAATAACAGCTGAAAAAGACATCTCGAGTCGTAAAACGAAAAGAAAAAAAACATTTTCATTGATTTCTTTTTCTTTTCATGCATAGTCTTTAAACTTGTATATTTCACGCTAGACGATGCAAAACAAGTATGATTATTTCTAACAATGGGTTCAATGTTTAAGAGAACCAGAAAATGTAAAATGCGTGATAAGAAAATTGTCACTCTCCCAGCTGTCCGGGAGTTGGGCATTTCTTTCTGATTCTTGATCACAATTCAAAATGATTGGAGAACTTGGGTGAATATTAACATACTTCTTTGCATGATTTTTTTAAAATGATTGATTGTTTGCGAGGCCTTTCTTTTGTTTTTGAAATGAAAACTTTTTCATAAATTTTAGGAACTTTTTCCTTGGTTGGTTTTTTAATCTTCAGAAAAGTAGCATTTTAGAAGCTGCCGGCCTCCTTTCTCAGGTATTTTAAGAGAAGCAGCCTTCAAAAGGAGCCATGTCTAACGGAAAAAAGAAAAAAATTAGATAGGTTTTTTGAAATGTATGACAAAATTATTTTAAATATACCAAGGAACTCACTTTCTTTAAACTTACTTTGAAGGTTTCCCTTTTTAAAATACCACCTTTTTGATGAATTGCGAGGAAAGTCTCAGTTAAAAGTCAGAATACTTAAAATACAGCTGTAAAGCTCAACAACTAATGTTCAAAGGGTTTAATTCCACAAAAATTATATTGAATATTTTACCATAGACCACCACGCACATGCAAGACCCTGTAAGATTTCCATTTGATGAAAAAGATTTCTCAGTCTCAAAAATGAATCCTCTATATTTATCAGAGCTAAGATTTCAAGACTCAAAGTTTACTTATGTTCTGAGATATGTAATTCTCTAACCTTTAACAAAGTATACATTGATTTTGACAGGTAATAAGATGAGCATTTAGAACACAAAAAAGAAAAATCGAACACCTGGTTGTCCCATTAGCCTTGTCCCTCCTCCATCTGCTCTTCGAAGGTGTTATGGGCAGTGTAACTGTTCAAATCGAAGCTGTAAGATCGTTCGTTCTTTTCGAAGACTAGTTAGTTCATTCTGAAGCGACTGGCACAAAGATTTTAACATGGCATTATGTTCGATGTGATCATCCAAACTGGAAGCAAAATGAACACAAAATAATTAGATGAAAATGACTGCTCTTAGTTCTTCCAGAGCTTAATGCATTATCCAAAGGTTGAGGTTCAGAACTTACGATTTAGGTACTTTCTTTCAAATTACTAATACTCATTGTACATGACCTAGAAATAAGATTGGAAATAGATGAAAATATCTTGCGGCCACTTTTCTTACTTTAGATTTTTTTTCCTAGCTGATCATCAGCGTTTGCTTTGGAATTTGGAGGTTTCTTAGGAAAAAAATTTGTAAATTAACACAGACAGCATCAAAACTGTCTAACATCTCAATCTAGTTGATAGCTTTAGAGTTATGAAAATGCAAATCCAGAAAAAAAAGTACCTTTGTGTTTACTAAGAAGTACGTTTGCTCAATTACTAAGGAATCCTATTAACAGTTATGTATGATTGTAGAATGTTTTTAACTGATAACCTCAAACCATGCAATAACTTTCAATGTCCGGTTTTTTAACGTTGACTATATAATTTAATTGAGGATTCAAATCTATGTTAATGCCTTATTTTTCTCAATACGTTGGGATAACATTGTTCGGCATCACACAATTATCCTCTGAGATGGCAATGCTAGTAGAAAGGACACAATTAAAGAACATGTCGAACTTGTGATCTACTCACCTACAATTTGGAGACAAAGGTTTAACAATGACTGATGATGCCGGCTTGTCATTATTTTCAACAACTGAAACAGACATGAAAAATATTAAGTAATTAACATAAAACACAAAAATATTTGAGCTGCTATATTTATTGGTAGAGAGGTGTTGTAACCAAACACCTACTTACTGAATAAAAAAGGACACTTCCTTTCAAGTAAAAAAGCCAATAAAGACTGCCTTAATAACCTTGAGAAGAGGCTTCTTTAGAGTTTAGCGATTAAAAAACTTGAAATTCAGTTGGACTGCATTTCGCAATAAGGAACTGTTTTTGAATTAACAGAAAAAGCACATATTTGCAAGGGGAAACTAATGGTACAAAAGCGTTTCTGAAAGGAGCCCGAAATAGTAGTTACTCATTGCAAAACTTAGTTCAGTTGTGTCGTCAAAACCTTTCCCAAACGATTGAAATAGGTTGAGGTTTTTTTGAGAATTGAAAATTCAGTTGGCATAAAATGAGAGAAATGTTTTAACCAAGTTTAAATTCATTCACCTGGCTTTTTATAAACTTTGAAAGCTCCACCTCCTGGTTGTTGATATTCACTGATTTCTTTGGAGAGTTGCGTAAAATCAGCAAATTCCTCCCCTTCACTCTTTTGACCAGCTAATTTCTTTGGTGAAACCTGTGAAAAAGAGGAAGAATACAAACCTAAGTGAAGTATAACATATTTTACTTTCATTAATTGTTGACAGGTAAGGTCGGATTTTCAATTGTTCTCCACTAAACAAGGCATTGCAAGAAAATTAGGAACATTTTGTGAAAATGAAGTACGCAGAAGCCAGCAGGTATTTAGAGTTAAAGTGGACTTGGGAAAATTATATAAATGGGGACAGTTAATGAACATTAAGGACATAAAAGCTGGCAGGTAAGTATTTAAGAAGAAAAAAGACGCACAAAAATTAAGAATCGAGGTGTCAGTAGACATTAGACTTCTAAAAAGAATTGAGCGATGGCAAGTCAGCATATTTCTATGTATCAATAGTACAGTATAGAACTATTACATTCATCTGGGGTCAATAGAAATAAGTATACAAAAATTTAAATCCTCTTTCCTGAATTTTGTGACTCTTGATCATTGAATCATTAGAGAAGAAGAGAAAGAATGATTGACTTAAATTGGGAGAAGGCAGCTGTTTCGCCTGAGGACCTTCCTGCCTCGTCTATCTCCCTGTATTATACGGATACCCTTTGCCTGCGGGACTCATAATATTAAATAAAAACTCACCACACTTGGGGAAACTCTTGGGGGCACGATTGGAGGTCCATTATTTCCATATTTTGCCAGTCTATTGAGATCAAGAGATGAACTTCTAGTGTGGGTCCTGGGACGAGGTGGTGGAGGAGGAGGTGGATCTTTTTTTGGAATACTTGAATTCACGGTGGCTGGTAAGCTAAGCGGACCAAAACTGTAGAAGAAAAATGAATTCATATTAAAAAGTGTGAAAAGTGTGAATAAAAAGAAAGAAACTCAGACAAACTAAGCAAGATTAATGCCTACTGCAACAGGCTGAAAGACTATATATGAATCAAATGCCTCGGAAGAGTTTAAGTGCTTTCATGACTTATTTTCCTGAATCTGATGGCTCAACTCTGTCTCATGGCATATCGATGGAAAAAGTCAGTAATAGTAATAGTCAGGGAGATGAGGTACTCATTTCCCAGCTTAAACAATTAGCCAACGATTTAATATTATGATTGAAAGAAAATTTTGAATGAGGCTCATGACAATGACAAATTAAATCGCTTCAATATCACTGATCAAAATGCAAAACCACAAATCTCCATCATGATATTACAAAATTTAAGCTCCTTCTTTATTTAATGAAAGAGAAACAAGCCAATTCTTTAACTTGAAATTTACACAGAATATTCTAGTTTCAGAGTAAAATGAGGAAGTTTCCAAGAAATTACTTTGAATAGTTTATCAAAGAAAAAATAAAGTATGACAGGAAGTCTGCAATGTGGCAAATGGAGATACATGGTTTCACACTTTGGCTATGGATACACTTCCAAAACATCTCGTAGTGCATGTAACCTTTTGGAGTGATCACTTCAGTTTGTCGTGCGATGGAAAATTACCTTGGATCCTCTGTTTGAGGTGGTGGTGGGAGAGCACCTCGCCGTGGAGCTGAAACAAACGAAATCCAAAAGACATTAATTTGCTATTATCAAAGGTGGTAAAATAATGCTGGGTCTACACTATTCTACGAGGAAAACAAGGCCAAAACGTTCAAAAATTGTTGAACTTTTTGGTCTTGTTTTCCCTGCAAAATAGCGTGGACCCAGCACTATTCTACCACCTTGTTACATACAGTTCCGACAACGTTTCTCAGTATTTCTTTCTTGTTATCACTCTGGTAGAATTGGTTGTTAAGAAATAATTAAAATTTGTTTTAAAGAGAACACTCTTGAAAAAGCTGTTCACATATCCGAGTTTGGAAATTCTTTTTGGCATATTTCATGTGAAAATACCTGGCAGAATTTTAACAAATTTGTTGTCACTTTATTTTTTGGAAATTCAACAAAAATACATAAAATTTAGGTTTTTTGAGTTGCATATCTTCCATTTTAATTGGTATCTGGCGTCAATATGAATGATTTATAGAATTTAACAAAATTTTCAAGCCCATTTTTCTTCATTTTTTGAAGATCTCAGCCGATAGAACGCGCTTTTTGATTTCAACCTGCCTCTTCGTATACTAGTGACAATATGTTCAAATGCCGCACCAGCTCAACAAAAAGATAGTAAAGGGGTCTGACACATGTAGAATAAATTAATCTGTGATACATTTATTTAATACTGCTGATGTCAAAGTACAGAGGACGATAATCGTTTTTCTATAATTTATGCTTTTAGCAATATTGTAGTTTTCTCAAAATTGATGTTGAAATTTTGGTGAGCGAGTTTTTTCATCTCAATGGTGCTAATCCTCTTTGTGGAACTTAAAAACGTGCCTACATGGAATACAGCTGAGTGATTCTCTAATGCAAATGTATCAGAGCTTTCCTGCCTGATTTTTTTTTTTTATTTTTCCAATACAAATTTCACGAAGTTTACTTCAGAAAGAACAAAGAGGGTTTCCAAACTCGTAATTTTTAATAAAGTTTTTAAGATTAAAAAAAGGTAAAGGAAAATATTCATCAACTTACCAGCATTTTTTTTTGGCTGTGGCCTCTGGATGGGTCTTATTGCACTGTTATCTCCAGAGGAAGGCCAAGTTTCCTCTTTTGCGCCTACTTCAGGAGTAACTCTGACAGGTACTGGATGTAAAATCTTGGGATCCTAAAAGAAATGACAAATGAGTAAAAAATTATTCAGACTCCACGTTTAGTTATTAAATCAATGCACAAGGTAAATAGGTATTAAACACAACAGGAACTTGAGGTTCTGTGAGCCAGCTTACCTCCTGAATTACTGCATTAATAACGATCAAAGGATGACATTGCAAGACATATAAATAAAAAAGAGTGAAAGGCCTTCACATATAACATCTCACGCCTCATGATACAGTCAATTCATTGGTATCCACTTCTCTAAATAATCATATTTCTTTATTTTCAATCCATCAATAATGCAACTAAAAAAACAAGTAATCTAGTTAGTGACTGAACTTTCCAGGTATATTTAATTTTTTTTGAAAGATGCACGATGAGCAACAATGGGCCACTAGACAAAGTGCAAATTGAAGCATTCTGATAAACGCTCCTCTTCCAAATTTCTTATAGAACACATTTACACAGCAAAAATTACTAAAATTAACTCATGAGCAAGATATCAACGTTCTTATTTAGAAATGGTTACGAAAACTTACAATTCCCTGCTCATGAGAAAATTCTGAGTCTAAGTATGTGAATAAAAACGCACACTACAGCGGTTTTGGCAGGCTTCTCAATCGAGCAGTGTTCCTTTCCTGACCTGGATTGTTCAAAAGAAAATCCGCACCTTGTCTAGTGGTCCATTATGAAGGGAAATTTGGAATCAGTGCAATGAATGCAAGAGATTTCCTAGTTCAAAACGCAAAATATTATTCATTATTTCGTTACTGCCTAATTTACCGCACTGCCGATTCCATCTACCTGTCTATCTTCCAAATCTTCAAAATAAATTTTTGATGTAATATGATGAAATTGGAAGCTGGAAATCCTCCATACCTGCTCCTATTTTTCATTATTGTGGACTTCACAGTGAATGAAGAATTAAAAATTGTAACGTAAGGCACATGACTTATTTTTGGTCGGTGGAAACTTATCGTGGAGACAAAGCCCTAGTAGAATTGACCTTCAGGAAGCACTTTTCAAAAACCTTTAAAAAAACTTAGGTATTATTTATCGGGAAATCCTTTCAGGTTATTTTTCAAGTACTTACATACATAGTCTTTTTAAAAAAATTACTACCTTCTAAAGATTTTTAGACATTTTTCTCAGACAATTGCAGTGTAACAGAACTCCAGTGGATCTTCTGAGAGCTTTTTAACACTCTTTACTTAAATTTTACCTCTTGTGTATTTTACTAAAAAATACCTGAGAAGGGTTTCCTATAAAACATAAATTTTAACAACTTGTTGAGAGTTGTCTTTTAACCAATTTTCCAAAAGTTTTTGAACAGTCATTGCTACTAATGGATGGGTTTCTCATTATGCATCACACCTACTCACATAATTGCGCCTGATCTTACCACATAAACTGATGCTAGACAGAGGTGGAGAGAGGAATAGAGAATTAAAAGGGAAAGACAGTTAAGTGAGTGGGAAGTTAGAAACATTCATTATACCTGCTCAACAGCAGATTTGTGGAAGTCAAAATTAACTGGTTTAGGTCCAGGTGATGAGACAGAGTGAGTTGGGGAATCAACAAATGTTGTCCACTAAAACAAAGATAAGGATTAAAATGAATTAATGGGTGATTTGGGGACATCAATAACCACAGAAAATAACTCGGGTAAACAAATTTCAAAAGGTGACAAATTTTTAGGTAAAACATTTTTAGAACAAAAATCCCGAGAGAAAATTTGTTTTCAGAGGGAAAATTCCATTTTTCCCTCTGAAATTTTCCTCTACCTATAGATTCTGAAAATATTATAAAATCAATACACAAAGTTTGGAAGAGGCATCAAGAAATCGCTTCTTCGCTGAGTACGAGGGGTATTTAAAAATGTCTGGGCAAGATTTTGGGTTGAACGCTGGCTTCCAAAATTGCTTCACAGGTTGTTGATTTGTTTCCTTGCCTGTACATTTGAATTTGTAAAGTTAATATATAGTTCCTGGATTAAAAAATTAGAAATCAATTGCGGTGAAGCAGCAGCAATCAGTGAAATTAAGGTAGTAGATCACATCTTTAAAATAGAAAAAAAGTCCATAAAAACGTAAAAAAGAAAGGAAGGAGGTTGTGTTCATTTTTGTTTAAAAAAATAATCATTTTTCAGATATATATATTTTAATGTAAAAGTAAGTTCGACTCTCATTTCAAATTTTCAATCTTGTGATGGAAAAGAGGGGGAAAAAATTAGGATGGAAAGTGATCAATTGGGTGGGTATAAAATTAATGGAAAAAAATATTTTTAAAAAAATCCAGAAAAAAATATTTAAAAAAAAAAAAAAAAAAAAAAAAACAAACAAATAGAAAACGTATAAAATTACGCTACAGAAACATTTCTGTGGGATATGAGGGCAAAAAAAACCTCGTTGCGCCAGGCCAGAACTCCGGAAGCCCGTTCGTGAGGCGCAAGCGAGGGCAACGCGCCCATTATAATAAAAAATCCAGCCAGAAAAGTGAAAACGGGGACGGGGACGGAGATGGAACGCGCTGGTAATACCGCGAAAGATCGCGAAATCCCCGCGCAACCCGCCCTCCCGAGGATCTATTGAAAAGAGCGGGACGGTTACGGTCATCGAAACTTCCCGAAGCCCGCCGAAGCTCTAGAACCGCGGTCTCGAACAGTGCCGAGCGTTCCCGAGGCGGTCGAGAGGCGGTTCTAGAACATTCGAGAGAGAGCCAATGAGAACCGAGGAGTATATAAGCGCGCGCGCTGCCCCCATTGGCTCAGTACTGAACTAGCAAGCGTGAACGAAATTCGAAAAGTGCGAAGCGATTTCAAAGCGATCTTCTCTGTGTACTACGTGCGCTAAACCGAACAAGCGATTTTACAGTGTTTTCTCGTGGGTGACATCTTGTGCGATTTACAAAGTTAACAACACCGTTCTTCGGTTATATTGTCACTAAAACTTTACAGATTTTACGTACTTATTTCGTGTGTGAACTTAACATCAGTGAGTGCAAAAATGGCAAAAGCACCCGCCGTTGGAATTGATCTTGGTACCACTTACTCGTGCGTTGGAGTGTGGCAGCAAGGAAAAGTGGAAATCATCGCCAATGACCAAGGAAACCGCACCACTCCCAGCTACGTCGCCTTCTCAGACACCGAGCGACTCATCGGTGATGCCGCCAAAAACCAAGTTGCGATGAACCCCCAGAACACCATCTTCGACGCCAAACGTCTCATTGGTCGCCGATTCGACGATCCGAAAATCCAAGCCGATATGAAGCACTGGCCCTTCAAAGTTATCAACGACTGCGGAAAGCCCAAACTCCAGGTCGAATTCAAAGGTGAGACCAAAACCTTTGCGCCAGAAGAAGTCAGTTCCATGGTTCTCACCAAGATGAAGGAAACAGCTGAAGCGTTTTTGGGCACAAAAGTCAAGGATGCAGTCATCACAGTTCCAGCTTACTTCAACGACTCACAGCGACAAGCCACCAAGGATGCCGGTGCCATTGCTGGTCTCAACGTGTTGCGAATCATCAATGAACCAACTGCTGCCGCTCTCGCCTACGGTCTTGACAAGAATTTGAAAGGTGAACGCAATGTATTAATCTTTGATCTGGGTGGTGGCACCTTTGATGTTTCCATCCTGACAATTGATGAAGGCTCATTGTTTGAAGTTCGTGCCACAGCTGGAGACACTCACCTGGGAGGCGAAGACTTTGACAATCGTCTGGTGAACCATCTAGCGGAAGAATTCAAACGCAAGTACCGCAAGGACCTCCGAGGCAACAACAGAGCCCTGCGAAGACTGCGTACAGCTGCTGAACGAGCTAAGCGAACTCTCTCCTCAAGCACAGAAGCTAGCATTGAGATTGACGCCCTCATGGATGGCATCGACTTCTACACCAAAGTGTCCCGCGCCAGGTTCGAAGAACTTTGCTCTGACCTCTTCCGCTCAACTCTCCACCCAGTTGAGAAGGCCCTGGCTGATGCAAAAATGGACAAGAGCTCCATCCATGACGTCGTCCTAGTGGGAGGCTCCACTCGCATTCCCAAAATCCAGTCTCTGCTACAAAACTTCTTCTGTGGAAAAGCGCTCAACTTCTCCATCAACCCTGACGAAGCCGTGGCCTACGGAGCAGCAGTCCAAGCAGCCATTCTCAGTGGTGACACCAGCTCAGCAATTCAAGATGTGCTTCTCGTCGATGTGGCGCCTCTATCACTTGGAATCGAAACCGCTGGTGGTGTTATGACAAAGATTGTAGAACGTAATGCTCGCATTCCCTGCAAACAATCGCAAACTTTCACCACCTACTCCGACAATCAACCTGCAGTTACCATTCAAGTGTATGAAGGTGAGCGAGCAATGACAAAAGACAACAACCTCCTCGGTACCTTCGATCTGACCGGCATTCCACCAGCTCCAAGAGGTGTGCCCAAGATTGATGTTACTTTCGACCTTGATGCTAATGGTATTCTCAACGTCTCAGCCAAAGAAAACAGCACTGGCAAGTCGAAGAACATTGTCATCAAGAACGACAAAGGCCGCCTGTCTCGAGAGGAAATCGACCGAATGGTGAACGAAGCAGAGAAATACAAGGAAGAGGATGAGAAGCAGCGTGCCAAGATTGCTGCAAGAAACCAGCTGGAAAGCTACGTATTCAACGTCAAGCAGGCAGTTGACGAAGCAGGAGACAAACTTCCGGAATCCGACAAACAACTTGTCCATGATGAATGTCAAGCTGCACTATCCTGGCTGGACAACAACACCCTGGCTGATGTAGAGGAGTTCAACTACAAATTACAAGAAGTCCAGAAGAAATGCTCGCCCATCATGAGCAAGATGCATGGAGCAGGCCAAGGAGGCATGCCAGGAGGAATGGGAGGTATGCCTGGAGGAATGGGCGGTATGCCTGGAGGAATGGGAGGCATGCCTGGATATGGAGGACAAGGCCCAACCGTCGAAGAAGTGGACTAAATGTGCTGAATCAAGCTATGGTTCTGGAGGGGAAGAAGATCCCCACCCCCACCGACTACAACACTCCATCCATCCCGAGTGACACCAGCGGATGAAGCAAGTTCCTACTAAACTTAAGAAGGTATTAAAAAATTACTCTACTTAGTCAAAATCTAAAGAAAAAATCTTGAGCTCTAAATCAATTTTTGCATTCCTTGTAAATAATGTACATAATTCTATCAATTCAATCTTTTTCATTTACGTAACTTTGTGATATTCAAGCACATTTTCTTCTGTTTAAAAGTTATCTGTGCTGTAAAATTTGTTAAGACTGATTTTTGTTAATAAAAGAAGACCTCAAGTGGTCAAAACAAAACTAATGAGTTCTATTTCTCAGTCCCTACCTACAAAACCTCTTTTGAAGAAAGAAAAAGAAAAATATAAAAAAAAAAAAATGAAAGAAAAAAAAATAAATAAAAGATTAAAAAATCAATAGCATTAACACCTTGAATAATACTTGTAATGTTCCCAACTTTTGCACACAAGTTCATATGAGGTCTTCAACTTAAAATGAAAAAAAATTGAACCATTAAAGTAAATAAATAAATTTGAAGAAGAGGAAGGAGAAGAAAGGAAAAAAAATAGGAGAAAGGTAGGATACATTGCCTTAAGTATGCTTCATCCTTACTTTCTCCTTCTCAATTCCTTCTTTTTTTGTATTTTGTCCTTAATTTTCTATTTTTCTCTTACTGACGAAGCTTCAACATACAAACTTGTGTGTAAGAATGAATAATCTTCCTTGGGTAATAAAATTTGAATGAAATGGTAGAATTCCCAATATTTGTCCAGATTCTTGGAAAAGCTGATTCTACTGAAATTATACCAAAAAAGTAATGAAAGTATCAAATGAGAAAGTTAATGAAATAGTCCTTGAGGTTTCAATAAATACACTGCCAAAGCAGAATATTATCACATAAACTTTCTGGATTTGCTTTTAAAATTCCTCTTAAGAAACAATCAAGAGTAAAAACTGAAAGAGTATCTGCTGCAGCCAAGGTAGTAACCAAAAAACCATCTTTTTTTTAGCAAATTGGCAACTTTCTTGTAAATTGATGGCTTAAGACAGAAAATGAATATTTCACTATACCTATTGCAAGTCTTGACTCATTTCTTATTTTTAAGGAGAAAACTGATCAGAAGTTAAAATTTTCAGTGAATCCTCTTCACTCGTGAAACAAATTGTAAGAAGAATTACTATTTCTCGTTTTTTGCCGAAGAGTGATTCTTAATCATAGGTTGAAAACGCTGCCGCTCAATTTTTTATCTATCAACTTAAGTCATCAATTTTCAACCCATGCAAGCCATCAGACTGCTGAGCAGCAGTCAGACTCAACCTCCATTGTTTTGGCTCAGTTCTGTTAGGTTTTTAAATTTTAATTTTTAACATAGACACTTCATGAAGTGAGGCTCTTTGACTTCACTATTTATCACAATAATTGATGGCAGAAGTCAGTATTTATTTACATTCGTCTTCAACATCTTCTCAAGCTGTCTTTTTTCAACTTAATGAAATTACTAGGTGAAAAATAAATGGCCTGAGTTCGAAACCACCGATATCTGTTTACAACTTTGCAGACGTCCTGTCATACTTTTTTTTTAAAAAAAATGAGCCACCTTATATTTTGAAAACTTCCTTGATTTTTCTTCTCTGTTAACAGCACATTCTGAACCTACGTATTTCATATGTAGGTTCATAATCTCATATTTGATCTAGTCTCTGAAAAACTGGTCGAAATCCTCCTAATTTTTTTCACTTTCAACAGAATTGAGAATATTCTATACATAGGTATTAATGAATTTCAAGATAAAGAAGGCTTGTTTCTCTTCAAGAAATATAAAAGCAGAAATTCAGAAACCCTGCAGTGGAGATAGGTACATGGTTTTGCACTTCGGCCATTGATATAAAAAGTGACCAGTCCAAGACTAATCCTCCACACAGGTCACGTTAAATTTCCCATTAAAAAATTAGATATGATAAAAGATTAAGATACTTGCAAACCAACCTACATGATTTTCTCATTTAGCCATCAATATGTTTTTTGATCGAATCTGTGATGACAAATCAGGAAGGCAACCATGTTTTTGCCCCATTTTTTATTTTCAGGGACTGTCACTTTCAACCTCAAAAGGCAGCATATTTCAATATTTTCCTTGCTGGGTTTGAAAAATATGATTTACTCACCTGTTTAACAGCAGTTGGCGATGGAGGTGATGGAATTAACGATGGGGGAAGTTTGTCAGGTAAAGGAATGTTGTTCCTCCTGGCGACGATTAAATGCATTGCGGTTGAAAATTCACTGAGGGACAAGGCTCCGTCTTTCCCTATGTCCGCCAACTGCCTGTAAATGCAAGATTAGAATGAATGATCTCTGACTTCCTAGGAAGATGAGGGGCATAAAAAATCCCTTACAAAAATGGAAAGAAAATATAAGTTGAAAATCACCAAATCTGGCATTCACTTTTTGCTAACATTTGCTGTGGCCTACTAATAGACTTTATCATCGCATGCAAATGATGAGGGCCCAGTTTTTAGGAAATCCATACCATAACAAAACAATTTAAAAAAAAATCTCATGATTCCATACAAATAAATCTCTAATTTCAACTGAGGTTGGCCCCTTTTAGTCCAAAATCAGACTATCCTAGGCAAAGTCGAAGACCTCTGAAAAGGAGGGCACATTACCTAATTTGACTGTGACAGTGACGCTCACCCTAATTACATCAGGGTTGAACGATTTTGGATTTACATGCGCTAATTTCAATTGAAATTCTTTTTAGTTTTTTCTTTCTTTCTTTTGAGAAAGTACTGCAGAATTCTGGCAAGGAGACATATTTTATTTACTCTGTTGCACAAAGGCACTTTGGAAAAGTAATGATCACTTCCATGGGAGGTACATGGAATAGATAAACTTAGATTTCACTGTGGAACTATTCCAACACATTAGTTCCATAAAAATTACGTTCTTCCTTAATTTTTGAAAGTTAGAGCTTATATACATTCAAATAATCAAAAAAATGGCTGCCAGACAGGTATTAGAACATCCAAAAAGTAAAAGGGTTTATTTTACACATTTTGACTTGGATCTCATATCTTAATTTGTTGACAAACTATGTCTTTTGGAAGTGTTAAACTTATGTCGATGAGTGAGTTTCCTGGGGCTTGAAAACTTTAGAAAAAGGTATGTTATATGCAAATGAGCAAAATACAAAAATTTGAGGAGAATCTGAGGCCAACGAGGGTCCTTTGTCTAAAGCGAATTTTTTGTAGTCAACTTTGTTCAATATGATTACTTTCACTGTGCTTCCTGGTGATTGACCGACAAAAAGAATAGAGTGCTAGAAAGATCTTACTTGTACAGGAGTTGTAACTTACCAAATTTTACTAAGCTCTTGAACAGGTAATCGAGACTTTTCAAAAAATATCCGAGCATCGTGGCCAGAAACTAAGCCAGCAGGGTTAGGCAGCGATCGGAACTGCTTTGCATAATATTCTTTTTGTTCACTGGTCATGACCCAAATATTGCCTTCATCATCACTGCTGTGTCTATCGGACTCTTCTTCGGTGCCCAACAGTCTTCTTTGCTCTTCGCACCATGCGCTCCCACGTTCACCTCCACTGTTTGTTGGAGTTAATGACTCGCTCGAAACATCGGGTGAAGTTTTCTTGGAGGCTGTTAAGGGGAAAATTCACATGAGTACATTGTTTAAAAACGGTACATATTGACTTGAAAAAGGATCTACAGTTCCTTGTTGAAGACCACTCCAGGAGCAATTTTAGTTAAGTTAAGCTGAAAGGTTGAGGTGGGGTTTGAATTCTCGACGTATAACACTCTCTAGCATTCGAACGCTTAAGTGGTCGGTAATTTTATTGATTTTCATAGGAATTTGCATTTAAATGCAACAATAATGATCCCTGAGTTTAGAAATTCAAAATTTTAATTTGCTTTAAAAAATTGCATCTTTAGAACTAGATAACTTCAAACTGCCGTGATTTATGTTTGGTTTGATGTTATTTGTAACTTTTGGTGCAGGAATTTTCTTACAAATTTTCTCTGATGGTACTAATATTTGAATGTAAACTGTTTCAGTTTCGGGCTTTCATTTCCAAGGATGGTTAAAACTAAGTTTAAAGGAAAATTATAAAAAAAAAAAAAAAAAAAAAAAAAAAAAAAAAAAAAAAAATTTGCAGTACAAACTGAGAGGTGGAGTTTTCTTCACACTTTTAGATCTAGTATCCTACATTTTTTAATCGTTTAAGGTCATTTAAATGAGGATAAAGTATGATTTCCATATTGAAAGCTGAATTACAATGTTGATCCAGACCCTGAGACGATGACACAATCGTCATGCAGAACCCACTGGCTACATATCAGATTTCTTTGAATAGGACAGAAGGTTTTAATAATCACAGAGATCAGCAGATCTTCTCGCCAAATTAAAGATGAAAAAATATGTGGCAGGAACAACGAAAAATTATTTCAAGTGAAAAATAAAAACAAAACAACACCTGCAAATTAAGCTAGCTAATTAGAAAACCTCTACACATCAGTTTTTCGGGCCATTTTCTTTGGGGACATAGTGCCTTGTTTAACTAAGTAATTTTTTTTTAAAATGTTTAAACACTTTTATTTTTAATTTGGTGCACAGCATTTGCCTTCACATGCAGAAGTAAACTTTTAAATTTTCCAAAATTTGCCTCAAGAAAAGTTCTCAAACTTTAAAGTTTTGATGGTAACAAGTGACAATCTCAACAAATGACAATCTCAATTTTGGGCAGGAGGTAAAAATTGTAGGTATTGAAACCTTAATCCATATCTCTTATTAATTGAACAGAAAATAAAAATTTCGAAACCTGTTGGGACAACAAAAATTTCAACTCCATCCAGTGCTCAGATAGATTTATTTCATTCCTCTCAATCATGAAGTGTATTTTTACAGAGAAGATGATTGATGCAAGACCAATCAAGACAAGTCAGTCATTTCCAGCGGATGATTTTTGAGACTCTACTCGATTGCAAAGCAGGTGGTTTAAATGCAATGCAATCCTCAATCTTAATAGGATAATTTCAGGATGAGCTGATTCTATGTCATACAGATTACGGTTGTAGGGAAGTGGGTCTTGAAAAGAGACGCAGTAACTGACCTAGGTAGATTTGTCTTGGTATGATGTGAAAGGAACATATCTCTCACCAAAAAAAAAGAAGAAGAAAACAGAAATTAATACCTGATGAGACTCCATTGGCACGTAAAGTAATTGAGGTTTCGTTATCGGTGCTCTCCGAACAGTCTTGAAGCTGAGTTGAGTATGTATTCGTTGCATCACTCAACTGAATTAAATCTGGACTATCATCTCTTGCTGGCCATGGATCATCTGCTGCATTTGAAAACCTAGGTAGAGGTACCTCCAAGGAACTAGTTAATAGGTCTGGATGAAGTGTGTAACCAGCTTGGACGCAAGCGATAAGTTTCAGAGCTGATAAAAATTGCTGACAGGATATTGAGTTCCCTTCTGTTATTTTACATAATTCTAGAATCTGAAAAAAAAGGAATGATGAAGATACTCCATTATTGTCCAATTCATGAAGTGCCGTTATTACAAAAATTTGTGAACAATTTGAATTCAACATTCATTATTATGTCTAAGAGGCATTCTTTTACCTTCAGTATTGATAATTTCTAGAATGTTATATTTTTATGGCGGTTTTTTACAAGTATCAATGTTGGAAGATAAAAAGTTTGAAGTCATACACTCTACTGAAATAATTTGTCTGTAAAAGAAAACATATGTGAAGAAGATGCTACCTTCCATAATTTCCTCATATCTTGGGAAATTTTTCCCTGACCCAGCAAAAAATAATGGTGAAAATGCTAGAAATTTTGAAATAATGTTGGAAGTTGTAAAGACTAACACTGAATTTTTAAAAATGTCCCAACTTTTCTGAAGAAGACCTTCAATACTGGAAATTTTGCATGGAAGTGAGATGCTTGTGTTGATTGAGGATGAAATCGTTCAGAGTAAGGAATGGTTTTTCTTTCATATTCTTCTGTCACCAAAAAGGTATTTTTTTTCATCAGAAAACTGATCAAACAGACTACTAATTTATCAATTTTTGGTGTGTTTTTTGTCCACTATTTCGAGATTATTTCCAGCAAATTTCATGCAAAAATGCCGATATGCCTCATTTCGAAGGATCAAAATGTGAGCAAGAAACTTAGAATATGTCTTTCAAAATATACGTTTTTAAAATTTACAAAAATATACAATAAAAAAAATAGAGCTTTATCAAGCAGCAAAATAAAATTCACCTGTTGAATGGTGTTCATTGGAAGATTTGCACGCTTGAACATTTCTAATCCTTTTTCATATTGTATTGTATCCCCATCAGAGTCGCAATACATGTAAAACTCACTGGAGTACCGAATATATGAATTGGGAAGCTGCAAATCATCTGCCTGGAAAAGAGAGAGGGTGAAATTGAGTTTCAAATACTTAATGTCATAATGTTTATTTCACTTCACTTCAGTAGGTTTACACACTTAGAAAACACTTGAGAACAAAAGGTACTTTAAATTGAAAAATTGAAGGAGCTTTTAATAATAACCCTAGGCGTTCCACTACCTGTAGATGCTTCACATCCAAGGTAAAATAAGGAGTTGTCCTTAGATGGCATCAGACCTCTTGTTTTAGTCTGAGCAATTTGTAGTATTGTGACTTCAAATTTGGTATTATGTTCCCAGTAGTAATGCTGCTACACTACCTGGTTCAGTTTTTTCATAAATATGAAAAATAATTGCTTCTCATAAACACCGGATACGCTGCAGCGCAACGTTGTGGTACTTCACTCTTGCCTCTGAATCACTTAGATTTACTTTGACCTATATTTACTTGCATTACCGTGAATCCTCAAGTTGGATTCTTCAAGGGAGGAGACAAGTGGTGGCTAGCCCTCCTTCTAGGTTTACTTTCGATTTGCAAGCGCAGACGACAAATTTAAACCTCTGCACAAACCAGTGTTCGCTACCATCCACCTTAAAAACCTATCTGTCTCATGATCGTATTGTAAAAGAACTTCTTCTCAATGATGATTCTCAACTTTTATGTAGTTGTGATTTCGGTGTTGCTAAAAATTTAAGTGTTGCAAGGCTCAAAGGTATTAAAAAACCTATCCAAACTTGTGTTCTCACTTCTGCAAAAGATAGATGTTTTCATGTGAATAAAGGTGACGCAAAAACACCTGCAAATCGAAAGTAAACAATGGCCAGCTTATCTGATGACACCTCTGTCAGTCTTACTATGGGGCTTAAGAAACAGTCCAACTTTAATAAACAAGAAACATCCACCTCTTGACTCCACTTAGACCAAGTGAGATCAAAGCATAGTTTTAGCCTAATATGATGATAAAGCTTCACAATCAATAGTGGGTCGTTTCCGATTTTACACAGGATACATAACTTCCGCTTGCTTCATGTATACTTCACGTCTTTACTTTCCTTTGAAATTTCTGTCTAAGATGACTCAAGATATTTTACATAAAGGCCAAAGATCCACTACCGTCATTCTTGCACTTGCTTCCTCACAGACTGAAGACCGCAGATCTCTAGTAGTACAAACCATGAAAAAGCATTATTTGACAAGGTTTCTACAATCCTTGCGTACTTAGAATAAATGGATAGCATGCGAACGAAACATCTTCTTACCATTTTAAACGAAAGAGCCTGAGTTTATTCACGAGAAATGTAGCAAGCAAGAATTGAATGCGCAGCTAACCGAAGAAAAAGCAATGCCTGGCTGGCATTTTTAATTGAACATTTCACACAAAACACTTGTAAATAATAAATTATTAGAATGCTTTTGTAACCCACTAACAGTTGATTTGATACAACAAAAATGTGTGATAGTTAATCAATGACAGATATTTTTGAGCAATATTCCAAAAAACTCCCACCAGATTACATTTTTTGAGGGGATAAACATAACCTAAAATAACACAATCTGAATTTAACACAAATCTAGATCCAGCGTTGCCGGTTTGTTTCACCAAGATCGGCTGGACAGGGGCTGAGATAGCATTTTAGGCCATGTCCGCCATCTTGGATTTCGGAATTTTTCAAAATTAGACCCGAAATTCGAGTTTACCGTCCGAAAACACATCCTGATCCCAAGTTTCAAATTAATCGGCTGGACAGGGGCTTTATACCCAGAGTTACGACAATTCACTTTTGGTTGGGCCAGGATTGGCCTGAAAAAGGCCTAAAAAAAAATCCAATTCTGATTGGTTCTCGTTCATGGAGGCCGAAACGAGTGCACCAAGATGGCGGTACCTCGAATGTGAACAAGAATAATGAAAATATTACCTAATTGTGGTTTATCAAGAGTAAATTGTTATTTCCATAGGTCCAAAATGAAAGTAGATTAAGAAATTATTCACAAACCAATCTCATTTTCTTTTTAATTGATCACTTTGTTGATGTTGTTGTTTAAGTGTGACAGACATCGCAGGATTCCTGATCCTTATCCCTCAATATCGTTCGTTCGGGTGCACTCGTTTCGGCCTCCATGGCCAGCCAAGGACGGCTGCCAGTCAGCTGATAATCGAGTTGTCGTAACTCTGGGTATAAAGGGACTCTACATTTTAGGACATGTCCACCATCTTGGATTTCTGAATTTTCAAAATTAAACGGGAAATTCGATATTCCCGACTAAAAATACCCTCTGTTACCAAGTTTCAGCAAGATCGGCTGGACAGGGGCCGATATAGCATTTTAGGCCATGTCCGCCATCTTGGATTTCGGAATTTTCAAAATTTGACAACAAATTCCAGTTTCCCGTCCGAAAATACCACCTGATACCAAGTTTCACCAAGTCGGCTGGACAGGGCCCGAGATAGAATTTTAGGCCATGTCCACCATCTTGGATTTCTGAATTTACAAAATTTGACCCGAAATTCAAGCTTCCCAACCAAAAATACCTCCTTAAACCAAGTTTCACCAAGATCAGCATGACAAGGGCCGAATTGGCATTTACGGCCATGTCCGCCATCTTGGATTTCTGAATTTTCAATATTTGACCCAAAATTCGAGGTTCCCGTCCGAAAATACCTCCAGACACCAAGTTTCACCAGGAGCGGCTGGACAAGAGCCGAGTATGCATTTTAGGCCATGTCCGCCATCTTGGATTTCTGAATTTTCAATATTTGACCCGAAATTCGAGGTTCTCGACCAAAATTACCTCCTGATACAAACATCGGCTGGACGGGGGCCGACATAGCATTTTTGGCCATGCCCGCCATCTTGGATTGCTGAATTTTCAATATTTGACCCGAAATTTAAGGTTCCCGTCTGCAAATACTTCCTGATACCAAGTTTCACCAAGAGCGGCTGGACAGTGGCCAAGAAAGAATTTTAGGGCATGTCCGCCATCTTGGATTTCTGAATTTCCAAATTTTACCCGAAATTCGAGTTTCCCAACCAAAAATACCCGCCGAATACCAAGTTTCACCAAGATCGGCTGGACAGGGGCCAAGATAGCATTTTAGGCCATGTCCGCCATCTTTGATTTCGGAAGTTTCAAAATTTGACCACAGATGCGAGTTTCCCGTCCGAAAATACCCCCTGGTACCAAGTTTCACCAAGTCGGCTGGACAGGGGCCGAGATAGCATTTTAGGGCATGTCTGCCATCTTTGATTTCTGAATATTCAAAATTTGACCCGAAATTAGAGTTTCCCGTCTGAAAATACGTCTCGATACCATGTTTCACCAAGATCAACGGTACAGGGTCCTAGAAAGTATTTAAGGCCACGTCCGCCATCTTTGATTTCTGAATATTCAAAATTTAACCCGAAATTCGAGTTTCCCTTCCAAAAATACCCGCCGAATACCAAGTTTCACCAAGATCGGCTGGACAGGGGCCAAGATAGCATTTTAGGCCATGTCCGCCATCTTTGATTTCGGAAGTTTCAAAATTTGACCACAGATGCGAGTTTCCCGTCCGAAAATACCCCCTGGTACCAAGTTTCACCAAGTCGGCTGGACAGGGGCCGAGATAGCATTTTAGGGCATGTCTGCCATCTTTGATTTCTGAATATTCAAAATTTGACCCGAAATTAGAGTTTCCCGTCTGAAAATACGTCTCGATACCAAGTTTTACCAAGATCAACTGTACAGGGTCCTAGAAAGTATTTAAGGCCACGTCCGCCATCTTTGATTTCTGAATATTCAAAATTTGACCCGAAATTCGAGTTTCCCTTCCAAAAATACCTCCCGATACCAAGTTTCACCAAAATCAGCTGGACAGAGGCCGAGATAGCATTTTAGGCCATGTCCGCCATCTTGGATTTCGGAAGTTTCAAAATTTGACCACAGATTCGAGTTTCCCGTCCGAAAATAGCCCCTGATACCAAGTTTCACCAAGTCGGCTGGACAGGGGCCGAGATAGCATTTTAGGGCATGTCCACCATCGGGGATTTCTGAATTTTCAATATTTGACCCGAAATTAGAGGTCTCCGTCCGTAAATACCTCCTGACACCAAGTTTCACAAAGAGCGGCTGGACAAGAGCCGAGTATGCATTTTAGGCCATGTCCGCCATCTTGGATTTCTTAATTTTCAATATTTCACCCGAAATTCACGGTCCCCGTCTGAAAATACCTTCTGATACCAAGTTTCAGCAAGAGTGGCTGGACAGGGGCCGACATAGCATTTTAGGCTATGTCCGCCATCATGGAATTCTGAATTTTCAATCTTTGACCCATAATTAGGGGTCTCCGTCCGAAAAAAACCCCTGTTATTAAGTTTCACTAAGATCGTCTGAATAGGGGCCGAGATGGCATTTTAGGACATGTCCGCCATCATGGATTTCTGAATTTTCAAAATTTGCCCCAAAATTCAACTCTCCCATCCGAAAATACCCACTGATACCAAATTTCACCGAGATTGGCTGGACAAGGGCCGATTTAGCATTTATGGCCACGTCCGCCATCTTGGATTTCTGAATTTTCAAATTTGACCCAAAATTCGAGTTTCCCGACTAAAAATACCCTCTGTTACCATGATTCACGAAGATCGGCTGGATAGGGGCCGAGATAGAATTTCAGGCCGTGTCCAAAATCTTGGATCTCTGAATTTTCAGATTTGACCCGAAATTCGAGTTTCCCTACCGAAAATACCTCTCGATACCAAGTTTCACCAAAATCGGCTGGGGCAGAGATAGCATTTTAGGCCAACGCCGCCATCTTGGATTACTGAATTTTCAAAATTGGAGTTTTCCGACCAAAAATACCCCCTGATACCAAGTATAACGAACGTCGGCTGGGGCCGAGTTAGCAACTTAGGGCATGTCCGCCATCTTGCATTTCTGAATTTACAAAATTTGACCCGAAATTCGAGTTTCCATACCAAAAATACCCACTGATACCAAATTTCACCGAGATTGGCTGGACAAGGGCCGATTTAGCATTTATGGCCACGTCCGCCATCTTGGATTTCTGAATTATCAAATTTGACCCGAAATTCGAGTTTCCCTAGCGAAAATACGTCCCGATACCTAGTTTCACCAAGATCGGCTGGACAGGGGCCGAAATAGCATTTTAGGCCATATCCGCCATCTTGGAATTCTGAACTTTCAATATTTGACCTCAAATTCGAGTGTGTATATACAGGGTTATTCAAAAGTTACGCACCACTGGCCATAACTTAAGTTCTAATTATGATATCGATTTGCGGTTTGCGGCGTCCTTCCTCATATCGAGGGGGAAACTTTTTGAGGTACTTCCCACTTCTTCACCCCCCCAGGGGGAGGGGGGGCGGGGGGCAACTCAAAAATTTCAAATGGCAACCCCCATCATGTGATACATTGTTAGAAAGAGCATGAAAAAAGAAAATTTTTGGCGCAAACCCGAAGTCGATCTGACCCCCCTATCAAAAGTTAGGGGGGTCCAAAGGTTATTTAGGGGGTCCGTACCTTCATTTTTTAGAGTAGCTTCGGCGGCTCTTAGACATACCGTTTCTCTTTTCAAAGAGTCCTTGAATACTCCAGGTCTGATACCGAAGTCTTCATATTGCCCCCGGGCCACCACAGCCCCCCCGTAGGGGGGATGGGCCTGTTACAATGAAACATTGCATTAAAATGCGGAAAGTCACAGAAGAGCTTCAAACTTAGCATCAAATCCGAGTGGAACTTCTTGCCAATGTTAACGCAAACGCAGCCTGCGACTTTAAAGTGAGTTTTCAAAACTCTTAGCCCCCTGCCCCCCTCATTTTTGGTTGCAGAGCGGGTAAAAACCGGGAAATTCACTACAAATAAGCCCGAAACTAATGTCCAACTTGAGAAGGACCCTTGAAACGTTGCGATCAGTCGGAGCATTGAAATACAGGGACTGCCGCCCCCTTAAAGTACGGAAACATCCATAAAACCCCCGCTGCCCCCCTCATTTTTTGTTGCGGAGCGGGTAAAAACCGGGAAAATCGCCAGAAATGATGCCCGAAACTACTGTCCAACTTGACGCGGACCCTTGAAACGTTGCGCCCAGTCGGAGAGCTGCAACACAGGAACTGCCGCGCACTTTAAGGATGGAATCATTCATAAAACCCTTCGCTGCCCCCCTCATTTTTCATTGCGGGGCTGTTATAGGAACCGGGGCATCATTTCTGGCGAATTTCCCGGTTCTTACCAGCTCTGCAACAAAAAATGAGGGGGGCAGCGGGGGTTTTATGGATGTTTCCGTACTTTAAGGGGGCGGCAGTCCCTGTATTTCATTGCTCCGACTGATCGCAACGTTTCAAGGGTCCTTCTCAAGTTGGACATTAGTTTCGGGCTTATTTGTAGTGAATTTCCCGGTTTTTACCCGCTCTGCAACCAAAAATGAGGGGGGCAGGGGGCTAAGAGTTTTGAAAACTCACTTCAAAGTCGCAGGCTGCGTTTGCGTTAACATTGGCAAGAAGTTCCACTCGGATTTGATGCTAAGTTTGAAGCTCTTCTGTGACTTTCCGCATTTTAATGCAATGTTTCATTGTAACAGGCCCATCCCCCCTACGGGGGGGCTGTGGTGGCCCGGGGGCAATATGAAGACTTCGGTATCAGACCTGGAGTATTCAAGGACTCTTTGAAAAGAGAAACGGTATGTCTAAGAGCCGCCGAAGCTACTCTAAAAAATGAAGGTACGGACCCCCTAAATAACCTTTGGACCCCCCTAACTTTTGATAGGGGGGTCAGATCGACTTCGGGTTTGCGCCAAAAATTTTCTTTTTTCATGCTCTTTCTAACGATGTATCACATGATGGGGGTTGCCATTTGAAATTTTTGAGTTGCCCCCCGCCCCCCCTCCCCCTGGGGGGGTGAAGAAGTGGGAAGTACCTCAAAAAGTTTCCCCCTCGATATGAGGAAGGACGCCACAAACCGCAAATCGATATCATAATTAGAACTTAAGCTATGGCCAGTGGTGCGTAACTTTTGAATAACCCTGTATATAAATAGTCGCACTACAACGCACTCGGGCGTTCTACGACACCCAAACGCCACATATGCCTTTCTTCCCAGAGGTTCTCTGGCAACTGACACCGCAACATCTCTTCGTCAACGCCCTGCCGTCAACCCTTTCCGGGACGTCCCCGTCGCCTCTTCCCAGGTGGTACCCAATCCAAAACTTGTTTGGGCAACCTCTTCTCCGACATTTTTTGCACATGTCCATACCAGCATAACTGCCTGGACACGACGTCATGCATGATATCTTTCTCAACCTTCATCACCTGGCGAATTCTCTCATAACGGACACGGTCCCGTCTCGAAATGCCGGCAGATAGCCGCCAAAAATCCATTTCAGTTGCGCTCGACATTTCTTGCGTTCTTTTCGTCAAAGGCCACACTTCACTACCATAGAGCACGATACTTTTAACGATGGCGTCATATATCCGGTGCTTGTTTGCCTTTGAAATGCTCTGATCCCAGAGCAACCGTTCAGCATCGCGATGGCTCTCCTGCCCTGGAAGATCCTGTCCTTAATTGCTCTATCCATCCTTCCATCCTGATCGAGCCAAACACCGAGATACTCTTATACTCGTCAGACTCTTCGATGCGCCGTCCATCCTTAAGCTCTATGCTTTGCCGTTGATGCGCTGCTCCCACGACCAGCTTCTCTGTCTTGGACACACTAACATCCATGCCCCATTTCCGATATTCTTCGACCAACTTCCGCATCATGTAATCTGCATCTTCCTCATCCTGAGCTACTACGTTCTGGTCATCGGCAAAGCATAGAGTATAAAGGGTCTGCCCATCAACGAGCGGAACGCCCATTCCCGCAACCTTATTTTTCCATTCCTTCAACACGTGTTCTAGGTATACCTTAAATAGAGTTGGTGACTAACAACAGCCTTGTTTTAGCCCTTTTGTGACGAAGAAACCTCCGGACAGCTCTCCACGGGATTTAACTCTTGCTATCCTCCCGTTATAAAATGATTTAATTGCCCCCACAAGTCCTTTGCTAAAAACCCCTTTTTTCCAAGGCTTCCCAAAGCTTCACCAACGGCACGCTGTCATAGCTTTCTGAAGATCCACAAACACCATGTGCAGCTCCTGGCTGACCGCCCTTTTCTTTTCGATGACCTGGGTAATGGTGAACAAATGGTCGACGGTAGACCTACCGGCTCTAAAACCAGCCTATTCTTCGGCTTCCTGGCCACTCCAAACCTCTTTCGACCTTTGCCTTGAGAATTTTACCGTAGACCTTGCTCAAGGTTCCTGTGACCGATATACCTCTGTAGTTGTCGCAAATTTCACCGAGTACCAAATTTCACCGATATCGGCTGCACAAGGGCCGAGTTTGCATTTTAGGCCATGTCTCTCATCTTGGATTTCTGAGTATTCAATATTTGACCCGAGATTTGAGGTTCCCGTCCGAAAGTACCCTCTGATACCAAGTTTCACCAAGATCGGCTGGTCAAGGGCCGAGTTAGCATTTTAGGCCATGTCCGCCATCTTGGATTACTGAATTTTCAAATTTGACCCGAAATTCGAGTTTCCCTAGCGAAAATATCTCCCGATACCAACTTTCACCAAGATCGGCTGGACAGGGGGCGACATAGCAAGGCCATGTCCGCCATCTTGGATTACTGAATTTTCCAAATTTGACCCGAAATTCCAGTTTCCCTACCGAAAATACCTCCCGACACCAAAGTTTCACCAAGATCGGCTGGACCGGGGACGAGATAGCATTTTAGGCCATGTCCGTCATCTTGGATTTCTGAATTTTCAAAATTTGACCTGAAATGCGAGTTTACCGTCCGAAAATACCTCTTGATACCAAGTTTCACCAAGATCGGCTGGATAGGGGCCGAGTTAGCATTTTAGGGCATGTCCGAAATCTTGGATTTCTGAATTTTCAGATTTGACCCGAAATTCGAGTTTCCCGTCCGAAATTACCTCCTGATACCAAGTTTCACCAAGATCGGCTGGACACGGGCCGAGATAGCATTTTAGGCCATGTCCGCCATCTTGGATTTCTGAATTCTCAATATTTGACCCGAAATTCGAGTTTCCCTTCCGAAAATACCCCCGGATACCGAGTTTCACCAAGATCGGCTGGACAGGGGCCGAGTTAGCATTTTAGGCCAAGTCCGAAAACTTGGAGTTCTGAATTTTCCAAATTTGACCCGAAATTCGAGTTTCCCTCCCGAAAATACCTCCGGTTACCAAGTTTCATCAAGATCGGCTGGATCGTGACAGAGATAGCATTATAGGCCATGGCCGCCATATTGGATTACTGAATTTTCAAAATTCGAGTTTCCCGACCAAAAATACCCTCCTGATACCAAGTTTCACCAAAATCGGCTGGACAGGGGCCAAGATAGCATTTTCGGCCATGTCCGCCATCTTGGATTTCTGAATTTTTCAAATTTGACCTGAAATTCGAGGTTCCCGTCCGACAATACCCCGTAATAATAAGTTTCACCAAGATCGGCTGGACGGGGGCCGACATAACATTGTAGGCCATATCCGCCATCTTGGATTTCTGAATTTTCAAAATTTGACCCGAAATTCGAGTTTCCCGACCAAAAATACCCCCTGATTCCAAGTTTTACCAAGATCGGCTGAACAGGGGCCGAGTTTACTAGTCTCCCTTGGTAACATTACCAATAATTGGTGAAAAAAGTGAGACGGTAAAGTTACCAACGGACCTTGGTAAAAACGCCGAGAATTTTTTTCAGTGTGGGCGTTCCTCCCACCATCCAAACGCCACGCCCAACCTCGTATCGATTCGTTCTTACACCTCCGCTAGAGAACATCTCTCATAAGCGTCATTCATACGTTGTTGGGCGTTGATGAGAAATTTCAATTTTATCTCTACAAAATCTCGTTCGATGAAATCGAAATTTTATTGCAATTTATCGCGATAAACCGCCGTCGATAAAATCGCGATTTTACTGCAATTTATCGCGATTTTTTATCCGATAATATTGTAATAAATCGACGTCGATAGAATCGCCATATATTCTCTGATTAAATCGCAATTTATCGCGATCACTGCTACTTGGGAATACTATCGAATAAGAAATTGCGATTTATGGCGATTAAATCGCTGTGCATCGCAATTTTTTGTTCGATAAAATCGAGATTAAATCGCCATATATCGCGATTTTTGTTGCGATAATATCGCGGTAAAGTGCCGGGCGATAAAATCACGATTTTATTGCAACAAGATCGAGGAAATTTGCTCAGATGTTGATGATCTTAGCGATTTTATCGCCGACAAAATCGCAACAAATCGCGATTTTTCCGTTGGAAAATGCTACTTGGGGAGGGCAAGAATAGCTCCTTTTGACCTGGGAACATCCCCCAAGTTTCAAACCTTTCCCTCAATTAGGGATGTCGATACTCAGGGAAGTATCGATACTCGGTATCGATACTGGTATCGACTCTAAGCATCGATACCGGTATCGAGCATCGAGCCGAAGTATCGATACTTATGAGGTATCGATACCATCGATACTATTTCTGAATTATGCCGTGATTCTGAGTGTGCGTATGTCTGTCGGCCGTTAAATTCCGCCAGATTTACGCCTCTCTCGAAACAGCCCTGTTCGCGTCCTTAGTCAACTATTTTGAGCCCTTAACTACACTTATCGAACTGAGCTTTTAACATTTTTATTGAAGTATAATCATTTTGAGAAACTTGATTACTCCGTCGTTTGTCACAGTGCATCATGAAGGTGAAATAGTGGGGAGAGAATTTTTTAAAAAAGAAAAAGAGGCCTTCTTCATGGCCAAATCAGATTAAGTATCGATACCGTCGATACTGGGGTCTTGGCATCGATACTGCATGGTATCGATATCGTGGAGTATCGATGCCGAGTATCGTTAAGTATCGATCGAAAGTATCGATACTTTGCAAGTATCGGATAAGTATCGACATCCCTACCCTCAATTACGTGGGTGAAAAGGTGGAGGGGGTGGTAGGGACTTTGGGATCACCCTGTATTATAAAATCCTGGGTCCTTAAAATTGTCGAGATTCGGGGATTGATGTACCTACTGATGTTACCGCTAGAGCGAGATTATGGAAATTTTACGAAGATGCGACACTACTTCAAAGGCTGAGAGGATAAAGGAAGGAAAGGCAGAGGCACATGGGCATACACTAGATACCAACAATTTAGAGCTTAATTTATACCCATGGACGGAAAATACTGGTTAGTTAGGTATAGCTCTAGTTTAGCTGAAAGAGCTATTTAAACTCGTAATGGTTCACTGCCATCGTAAGCGTTTACTGCCCAATACGCGGGTAAAACATGTGTAAATGAAATGCTTCATTTGCAAGAAAACTTCATCAGCGCCATGCCCCATATTTTCTGTTCAAGTTTTCAACGACATGACACCGCCATTCTGAACAAATGACGGATTACGAGGTCTATTAAATAAGAAACCAGACTTTGGTGATAACTAGCCCACAATAGGACCGAATTAGGTTTTCTTGGACTTTACTGATAGCTGATAACATACTGAAGAACGCAAGATTCACAGATTTTGTTTATCTTGATCAATGTTCATTCTGTGTCACTTTGAATCCGAGTAAGTTAGGTGCGTTCTGTGATTTTCATCATACGATCACTGATAGAGCAAAGATTTAACATTATATTTTATGCTTAAGCTATGCTAACTAAAGTTTACCAAGATGGTTGTGTGAGTTGTTCGCACTGTTTTGAGTGGTTTAAACGATTCAAAACTGGTCAGGAGTCCGTTGAAGATGAGGAGCATGGGAATCGACTAAGTATCAATGGCAACTGAAGTTTGCCACGTGGAAGAAGTGCTGGCAAAAAGGCTCGAAAATGGTCATTTCCAGCTTGCTGAACAGTAAGATATTTCTAAAGGCTCTAGGTACACTACATACATAAAATTTTGATAGGATATTTGAGCGTGCATCAAGTTTCAGGTAAACTTGTCCTGTGATTGCTGTCCGTTGAACAAAAATCTAACATAATTTCGATATCCCTTGTGCTTCTAGAACGTTCTAGCAATGATCCTACATTTTTAGATAGGATAATTTTCGGTGACAGAACTTGAGTGTATGGCTACGATACGGAGACGAAACTAATCATCCTTGTGGGTTGAAAAAGGTGATGCAAGACTGAAAAAAGAGAGACAAGTTCGGTCAGACATAAAAATCGCAGAACACCCATGACGTTGCATTACTTCAAGCTACGTACCAATTAGGTGATTTTCTTTCCCATCTTTTAAACCTTCAAATCTTTACTTATAAAAGAACAACATTTTTGCAAGAAAAGTGAAAGTTTTACAACAAAAGAAAAAATAAAAATAAAAAAAACAATAAAATAAAAAAAAATTAGGGAAAAAAAGAAAAATAAACCAAGATATGTTGACAAAAAGGAAGGAACTACTTAAGGAACGATAGTCTTTAGATTGGAAATAGCACTTGCTAGAGCTGTTAAAGCTTCAACTTTCTTAATTTCCAACTCAAGTTGTTTCTCTGCAATCTTGATTTTTCTCTCCTGAAGTTCAATTCTCCGATTTTTTCTTCTCTGGTCATCCTTGTAACAAGTCTTGTCAAACTGGAGCTTTTCAAAGAAATACTCTTGAATGGACATCTTCCTTTCGTCTTCCACTGAGGTGTATTGCACACTGTTGAGTCGCGGTTTTTTAGATGGGGTTGCTGAAGTTAAAAAATATCTGCGTAGAGAAAAAAAATCAATCGGAAATCATGTCTATTAAACATCAATGTGATATAAGCCTGACGGTGTCACTTCGATGTAATCTTCATGTACTTTTAATATCAAGTTATAGAGTGTGAAGTTGGAGTGATAGGTGGATTGCATTTTGCAAAAAGGAACCTAAACCATTCCAATGTTGCTGGGATTGTGCAACTTACATTATTTGCAAATAATTACTGGAATCATGAAAAATATTAAATTTACTAGGGGGCTACGCCCCCTGGCCGCTACGCGGCCCAACCCCCTGAAGGCGCTCCGCGCCATCAATGGGCCGCTTCGCGGCCCTATTTTTACCCTCCTATCAATGTTCGTTTTATTTTTCCCCTAAAAAATTACGATATGAGGTATACTTTAATTTTAAACTTTACTTAAAATTACTTTAACATTAAAAGGACGTGTTTTCGAATGACTGCTTAATGAAATATTGCAGTAAAACAATGAACAATGATAGTCAGGGAATAAGTAAGAATTTTTGAATCGGGGATCGAACCCACACCGAGTTCAAAGTGGACGCATTCGTCGTCTAAGACGACTCGGCCACCGCTCGGAACGTTTTTATTTGAGCGAATCTTGTGTAGATAAGTGTAGAGCTGATGCGCAGGCTACACAGCTACTGCGCAACCTCCTCGACCACTGCGCATTCTCCCGCGCATAGCGGTAGCAGTACCGGAGCATTCTGTAAACTCACTCACTTTTATAACGTGATTTTAAAAAAACCTGGGTCCTTTTTCCAAAATCTGATTACAGCGGGCTCATCTAGGGCCTATTACCTGTCGATTTACGCAAAAATCATGGAAATCGGCCCGGTAGAACGCTCAAACGAACTATGACAAAAAGTATAAATTTACATTGTTTAAATGGGAGAATTCGCAACTTTACCACGTAATAAAAAAAATCCTGGGCCATATTTTGAAAATCTGAAAAGAGTTGGCTTATCTAGAAATAATTGCCCGTCGATAGCCGCAAAAATCATGAAAATCGGCCCTGTAGAACGCTGGAACTAAGCGTCACCAGTTTCGCAAAATTAGGAGGTCTTGGAGCTTATAGTATAGATTAAGGTAATTTTCGTCTTGAATTCATAGCTTCTTGAAAGTAAAGATAAAAATTGCATAAATGATCAGCTTAAACAGGGTTATCCCAAAGTCCAGGACCCCCCTTATAACTTTTGGATAAAAAATGCTGGAGATTCGAAATTTGGGGAATAGATATTCCTTGATCAAAGAAAACTACTTTTTGGCGTACCCAAAATTTCAGGAGGCGGCCCCCTGAGGGGGGACTCTAACTTTTTTTTTTTTCAAATGGGAACCCCTAACTTGTGATAGATTATTCGAAAGGACTTAAAAAAAAGAAACATTTGGCGAAAACCGATTGTCTATATCTGAATGTTTGACAATATGACGGAAAATGCGTTTTTTGGGTTTTAACTGACGGATTCGCTTGAAACTTGGTTTTTGAAAATCCGAGATAGGATTAGTTTTTCTCGTGCAAGAAATCGCCTGGAAACCAAGTTCCTTGCGTATCCGTCGCTGAATAGCCAAAAAACGCATTTCCCGCCACTCTTTGGCCGCCTATATGTAAAAAAGTGAGATATTGACAATCGGTTTTCGCCAAATGGTTTCTTTTTACATACCCTTTCGAATGATGAATCAAAATGATAGGGGTTCTTATTGAAAAAAAAAAAAAAAAAAAAGCATCGAAATTTTGGGTACCCCAAAAAGCACTTCCCTTTGACCTAGAAACATTCGCCGAATTTCGAATCCCTAGCATTTATTGTTCAAAAGTTATGAGAGGGGGGCGGACTTTGGGGTGACCCGCCAAATTTAGGCCGCCATTTTGTTAAGAATTGAGATATTGACAATCGGTTTGCACCAAAAATTTTCATTTTTTAAGCCCTTTTGAATGATGTATCACAATAAAGGGGTTCTCAGTTGAAAAAAAAAGTGAGGGTCCGCCAACCAAAGTTTTGGGTACGCCAAAAAGTAGTTCCCTTCGACTAAGGAAAATGCCCGCCCCAAATTTCGAATCCCTGGCATTTTTTGTTCAATAGTTATAAGAAAGGTCCCGGACTTTTGGATAACCCTGTATTTGCGAGGCAAGGAGTTGTACAATCATAACGCGCCGTGGGAATGCTCTTGGTTCTTTTTTGCAAAATGCAATCCAAGTGAACACCGATACTTAAAGCTAGTGTCACACGAGCAATCCGACAGTATCATCAATGACACTCGCGGATTGAATGGACAGTTGGCAGTGGCCCATTGCCGACTGCCCAGTCTGTGGCCACAGACTCTAAAGAGGGCGCGATAAGCTCTTAAAAAAAAAAAAAACTCTTCTGTTTCTAATAAACCAACCGTCAAACGGAAACGATATGTTCGGACGAAAAAAAGACAGATCCACCCAATGAGCCATTGACCGACCCACCAGCAAGTAAACGGAAAGAAGTAGACGTGTTGGAAGAGCCTGTATGTCGGACAACACGAAAAAGATTTAAGAAAGCATCGTGATGTACTTCTAATCTACTCCCATAAGGAGACGATTTTGACTGTGATGTGTTTTTATTCCAGTTTTTTTTATTCTTACTTTCATAATTTATTCCTCTTGACTCTTTCTCATGTTTCTGAAATAAAAATCATTACTCTACCTTGTACTGCTCGATGTTTTTAACCAATTTGATCAATTTATTTTTTCTTTGCTCAAAGATTGAGCCTATCTCACCTTAGCGGTAAAAATTTTTGCGGTTAGCGGTAAAAAGTCATCTGGTAAAGGCACCTTAGCGGTAGAATTTTTTCTGGTTAGCGGTTGAAAAGTCATCCGGTTAAAGCACCTTAGCGATAATAAAAAGATTTTTCTAGTGAGGGTAACGTACCGCCGAATAACCACTTCGTTTTTTGAATTTTAGGTATTTTGAGGGGTGTTCCGGGGTCGGGCCATGTTTAACTTTGAGGAAGTTGTTCAGGAGGACCTACGGATGATGATTACATATATAAGGGATCTAACGAAACTTTGCGACCGTTTTTTCCCGGAAATGTCTATACGATCAAAACGAAAGTAAGCATGGTTCTTCACTGCTATGAGGTCTACATTAAGTTTCATTTTTGGTGAAAATCGGCCAAACCCTTAGTTCAGTAACGTCAAGGTCACTAGGGGATGATTTTTCGAACTCGTCCGATCTTAGTTGGTGATACCTCAAAACACTCGTTTCGTCGTAGCCTTCCAAACAACTCATATTCACCCACCCCATAAAACCGCCCTTTATCCTGAAAATCTGAAGTTCAAGGGGGACGATTTTCCGACCTGTCAGGCTCATTAGGTGCAACTGTTTTCATAGAAACGATTAGTCGAAATCTACCTTTCGTTACCACTGTAGCTGGAAGGCGTTTTTTTTTCTAGTTCAAGGTGATTTTTTTAACGTTTACAAAGACGCCCTCGTCCTCCTAGAGTAGAATTTCATCTTCTAAGACCTGAGTTCTTTGGCATTTTTCTCGTAAACGCACGAATTCAGCGTAAAATCGAGTTTTTTTGTACGAAATCGGGGTCTGAACTTACACATATGAATTTCATCACAAAATTGACCTTTGGCACCATTTACAATGGTTGAAATTGGCTCAAATTTTGGCAAACATGTTTTTTTAAGGGTCATTCCATGTCAACTCGACGAGGTTTTGAACCTTGACCTCTCGGATCATGTTCAAACTTGGTGTGCGCGGCAAGTTCCTATTGAAAAAAAAATATTCCCCAAATAGGTCATTTGGTGTCGCTCCGTTGATTTTACATGGAATTTCAAAGTTTGGAAAAAATTGAGTTTTTTATGACAGATAAAACTTTGAACGGCTGTTACTTATCAATGGTTCATCGAAAAAACTTGAACTAGGTCTTGTTTTGAAGCTTAGAGCTTCTTCTTTAAAAAGAAATAAAAAAAAAATTGCAAAAATTTGCTGTTGAGGCAGGGCAAACATTTTTCATGTGGAGAGCGAGCAGGCATCCCGCTCTCCTCCCCCCCCCCCCCTTCCGATGTTGTAAATATCTATTTTACAAAAGGTGATAATAAACAATGAGCATCCATGAAAACATCCTATTCACACTATTTAGAGCCTATCAACTATTAACAGCCATGTCAAGGGAATCTGTTCCTACTAATGACTTACATATATAGTAGGTTCATATGATGGATTTTAAGTGGGATTACGGTACGTTTATTGCTATAACTCAGGAACCGCTTGGCGGCCCACAATGAAACTTTGGAAATGCTTTAAGATTATGTAAGGATCACCTACAAAGAAACTCAAAATTTTAAGAAATGCCCTTTTTGAAAAATTCAAAATTTGCCAAAATTTTTTTTCAATTTTTTTTTATTTCTTTTTAAAGAAGAAGCTCTAAGCTTCAAAAAAAGACCTAGTTCAAGTTTTTTCGATGAACCATTGATAAGTAACAGCCGTTCAAAGTTTTATCGGTCATAAAAAAACTCAATTTTTTCCAAACTTTGAAATTCCATATAAAATCAACGGAGCGACACCAAATGACCTAAAATTTGGGGAATATTTCTTTTTCAATAGGAACTTGCCGCACACCAAGTTTGAACATAATCCGAGAGGTCAAGGTTCAAAACCTCGTCGAGCTGACATGGAATGACCCTTAATCGAGTGGCATCGATTGACGCCTGGGGAGCGGAACTTTTCAGACTTTCATTTTTTTTGACGCACCCTAAGGGACCCTCGGACTCTTTTCGGAAAAATGGTCCTGGCCTCTTCATCGTCGGGCCGATCGGGGCCGCGTTCGAACCAGAACTTCTGCCCTTCGTCCCGCGTTGGGCGGTGCGAGGGCCCCCATCAGGGAGTCCGCATCGGGAGCGCCGCGGGAACCCTCCGAGGGTACAGTTTCTGGGTGGGTCGAGAGGATTTTGGAAAAAAATGGTCAGATTGCTGTTGCGATGGTCATGTTGTTATGCATATGACTCAGGCGCGTCGTGTCGCCGAATCTTGAGGCCTGGATAGACGCTCAAATTTCCGTAATTTCCGATCAAAATGATGACAGGAATTGCGGTAAAATTTTTGCAGGCCGCAAAAATTTGATGGTAGATGGTGCGCACCAGTCACCATTTGGTCGGAAATTGATGGAAATTTGAACGTGTATCCAGGCCTTTACTCTGCGGCGGAAGAATTATAGGTGTGTACTTTGACGGGAAACCGAAATTCGGCGCCTCGAGTTTGCGCATAGCCACGTTTGACCTTTTATGCCAGCTCTCAGACGCTGGAAAAGTCAAAATTCGTGAAACAAATGTCCAAAGGAGCTGAATTGAATATCTCATGCCTATAATAGTTCCGTAAGTCTATTTTTACGATGTTCTTGATTTTTGTCCACACCGCTAATGGAAGTTCCACCCCGCTAATGGAAGTTCCACATCGCTAATGGAAGTTCCACATCGCTAATGGAAGTTCCACACCGCTAATGGAAGTTCCACACTGTGCGCTGGTGCGTGAATCGTGGTGGCCGGAGATTTGAGGGTCGCGGAGGCAATTCAACAAAAAAGAGGGGTAGGATTTCAATTGCTCGATCGATGAGCATGACTGACAGTTTTTTGAATTTTCATTTTTCTCCGCTCGGCATGGTCTTTTTTATCCTGAAGGGAAAAATTCGCTTTAAAGTCTTTCTTTATGCCTGGTTGTTTCATCTTTAAAATTTAAAGAAAACAAAGTACAGTCCACTCTAAATTTTATTGTCTTTTCTTCAGTTTCTAGCTCTTGACTGAAACAAAATATAGGAAACAAATTGGTGTGAAAGCATCAGAAAATTTTGCTTACCTTCCTTCATAGTCAGATTCGACTGCTGAGGGAGTAGCTTGAATGGCATACTCAAAAGATTCAGATGTTTCATCAAATTTGGGGCCCAGATGTTCGTCCATAAATTCAAAGAACTCCCATGAAATGACGACGGACTCATCACTTGTCTGCTGCTTGATTTTATTCTTTCGGTAAGTGGCTAATAGGTTTCTATATTTACTATCACATGAATGACCATTGACAATGAATCCATTATTTTGCATTTCTTTAGCAACTTGTTCCCACAACTTAATTTTTCTACAAGACGGTCGGTTGAACTCTTCATCCCGTTGAAATCTCAACATTAAGAGGACTCTGACGGATTTTTCATTCCATTTGAATTCGGTCTTCGTAATAGATCCACGTGCATCTGGAAGAACAAAGATCGGCAAATTGAAGAAAATAAAGGCTATACCTGGATATGTTACGAGAGTTTCGATGGAAATTGAATGAGCAGCAAAACTTTAGTCATGCATATTGGACTGAGAGGATGGAGGCGGTTTCCAAAAATCCTGAACAAGGACACCTCACGTGGGCGAAAATTTAAAATAGGGGACATTTCAAGAAGAAAAAAGTCGAATAATCAAGTTTATCATTTCCCCTGAAAGTTGTGTTTTCTTAATTCTGGACGATTTCTGGGATCTGAAAACGTATATGGTCCCAATGTTTTCGCAAGCAGTTTTTTTTACAGTTTTTTCTATTCAAATTTCAGCTATTTGTGGCGGTCGTGAGTTTCGAAACAAAAACGCAGCACGTGCCGCCATCTTTAGGATCGAACAAATGGGCACCAGATTCCTATCTTGGTACATACCCTTTGATAAATGGTATGCATGATTTCAGTAATTCATTTCAAAATAGAAAGGACGAGCGTCCTTTCGTTCCCCTCGGTCGTGAGTTTCCAAGTGAACAGAATCATTGCTTGCCAACCGGTGTTGCTGTGATTCCCAAAAAACTTCAACCTGGTAATGAATAATGATAAATATTCCTCCCACACTTCAAGGTATCCTTAGGTAACACCGACGCCGATCAGATTACGTTCCCGTTACTTACACGAGTTACACACTTTTGGGTATAGCATTCATCTCAGATAGAGTCTACCTGTGACGGTCGTGAGTAAACCTTTTCGAACGCTCATTTCCGCTTGAAGACGAATTATACTGCGGATTATTTATCTTCTATTTAAGTATTTTTTTTACGATGGAAACACGTTTTTAAATATTTAATGATGTGTAAGTTCTCGGATAACGTTTTACTCTTTGAGTTGTAACAGTGCAATCTAGGAACCATACGGCCGGGATGCGGGACGGTCTTGAGTTTGACACCATTCAAAGGGTAAAATTTTACCCAGAAAAACAAGATTATGAAATCAATTTTTTATAGTACATTTTTAGAAAAAAGCGTTTCCTACGTATAATATAGGCCAAAAAATAGGAGTAGAACATATTTATTTGATAATAAAAGACCAGGGACAAGAATGTCTCCTATTTCAAATTTTTGCCCACACACATACACAATACCAGGAAATTCGGCATCGGTCACAATTCGAAATTTTATATACAAGATAAGCGAAAAGCCCCCGGCCCCTCCCTCTAACTTCTTACCTAATTAAGCTAAGAGTTATGAGCTAAGAGATGTTCCTAGGTCAAAGGGAGCTACTTTATGGCCCCCTAAAATTTTCAGGGGTGCCCTCTTAGGGTACGGCTTATACGAGAAATTAAGAAGGTTGAATTTTGAAACTGACAAGGGACCCCGCCAAAACGTTCCTAATATTGTAAAAACAAACGTTGTAGAACAGTTTTGCATTTGAGTTCTAATTAATAAATTTATTCATAAATAGGCAATATATAACCTAAAATGCACCCCATCCTCCACCTTAAGCCCCCCAGCCCCCCCCCCCCCACTCCCCTTCCTCACCGATCCAATATAAATACACTCTTTATAAACTACGCTATTTTGGTAGTGACCAAAGATCTAAAGTAACACTGGTCAGCACGGGTTCAAATGTGATTGTGCTGGGGTAGTTTTTAGCGCTGAGTCCGAAAGTGACCTCCGTAAGGCTAGAACAGGTCGATTTTCCCCGGAAAAATCAGAATTTTCCTTAAAAATCGAGCTTTTCCGGTGAAAAATCAATTTTCCGGAAAATCTGTGCACGATGGTGGAAAGATATGGTCATCTTCGGATTCAGCAGCTAAAATTACATGGGAAACCACATATTGCATGCCTATTAAAGTTTCCGTTCTGTTCCAAATATCGAGGTTTTTCCGGACAAGTGCCCCTTTCCGCCCATGCAACGCAGGCATACAACAATAAACTGGACATTAGCGGTTTTCGCATGATTCGTGCATGGTCGGTTCTAAATAATCGAAACTCATATGTTTAAGTATGCCTACCGGGCTAAATAAGGTCATCCTAATGTATTTTGAGGCGCTGAATCCGAATATGACCTCCGTTTTATTCCATCACCCTCCGATTTTCCGGAAAAGCTATTTTACTCGGAAAAGTGGCCATTTTTGGGCATTTTCGGTGTATTTCCTATTGTTATCCCCTGCAGAATGTAGGTAAAACTTTTCGTAGCTACGAGATTCACGTTTGCCGATGTCTTTTTGACTGAAAAATCCGGAATTGACCTTAATTTTTCCCGTTCATCTCTCAGTTTTCCGGGAAAGCAACTTTTTCCCGGGAAAATGAGCAAATTCGACGTATATATGTCGTGCATGAAATTTATTTTTATAAATTTTCCTGGACCCGTGATAGTATATTGCCTCTGTATTCTGAGCTGCTGAATCCGAATATGACCTCGGTTTCTTTCTATCACACTTCAGATTTCCGGTAAAGCCGATTTTTCCGAGCCTAAAATTGTGTATCGTAAAAGCTTCGCCGGACTCTAAGTGTGTTCGAAATTCATTTTAAAAATGTCTCCGATGTGTGATACATCGATTCCTTTGTGTATTGAACTGTTGAATTCAAAAATGATCTCAGATTTTTCCGATCACCCATCATTTTTCCGGAAAAGTCGCTTTTCCTAAGAAAACGCTCTTTTCGGGTATTTTTGCGGGATGATTTTCCTGCTCTGAGGAGTTTCAAAAATTCTCCGGTGGGTGATATCGAATTTCTAAGGTCATATTTGGGGTTTTCAGCTCACGTTACATGTAAAACGATGTATCACACATGCGGAAAATGTTTTGAATTTCCCTGGAAGAGGGAACAGTCCGGAAAAGCTTTTGGCCGGGAAAAACCGGGCCAAGAGTCCGGAAAAATCGGACCTTCTCGAAAAACGGGGGCTTGTCAAAGATGAGTGAAGGTCAAATTCGAGTTCAGTGCTTCTTAATACAGCAAGAGAGACCAAAAAAGGATCTCGGAAAATTTCTGAAACTCCTCAGAGCAGGAAAATCATCCCGCAAAAATACCCGAAAAGAGCGTTTTCTTAGGAAAAGCGACTTTTCCGGAAAAATGATGGGTGATCGGAAAAATCTGAGATCATTTTTGAATTCAACAGTTCAATACACAAAGGAATCGATGTATCACACATCGGAGACATTTTTAAAATGAATTTCGAACACACTTAGAGTCCGGCGAAGCTTTTACGATACACAATTTTAGGCTCGGAAAAATCGGCTTTACCGGAAATCTGAAGTGTGATAGAAAGAAACCGAGGTCATATTCGGATTCAGCAGCTCAGAATACAGAGGCAATATACTATCACGGGTCCAGGAAAATTTATAAAAATAAATTTCATGCACGACATATATACGTCGAATTTGCTCATTTTCCCGGGAAAAAGTTGCTTTCCCGGAAAACTGAGAGATGAACGGGAAAAATTAAGGTCAATTCCGGATTTTTCAGTCAAAAAGACATCGGCAAACGTGAATCTCGTAGCTACGAAAAGTTTTACCTACATTCTGCAGGGGATAACAATAGGAAATACACCGAAAATGCCCAAAAATGGCCACTTTTCCGAGTAAAATAGGTTTTTCCGGAAAATCGGAGGGTGATGGAATAAAACGGAGGTCATATTCGGATTCAGCGCCTCAAAATACATTAAGATCACCTTATGTCGTCCAGGAGACACTTTTTTCTTTTGGTGTGTTGTACTGTTTTATGAGGCATATATCGGAGGATGGACATTAGCGGTTTTCGCATGATTCGGAGCACGGCCCTCCCTGAAAAGGGGTTCAAACCCAAGGAACAAACATTTTCACCACATTAATGAGTGTGTCTGACCTCCGAGAGTATTTTAACCCAAAAATCTCAAAATTGAAAAAAATGGACATTAGCGGTTTTCGCACGAGCCGATTCAATTGTAATGAATGCAATGAGTGGAAAAGTCACCACGAAAAAGACACTACATAATGTAAGAATTTTGTAAAAAAGTTTCTCATCAAATAATAATGATGATCCGCTATCCATTTAAGAATGTCTCAGTTGATCTCTAAAAGGTGATTATGCTGCCACGTTTAGATATGTTTAAAGACATACTGTTCGCCCCCGGGCTTAAGGGTGGACTAAGGGTGCACAAATTGTGTTTGTCACTGGGACCTCTACAAGTTCATATGGCGGGAATAGGGTTAGAATGCAGTCATTGCGGTGGAAATTCGAGTAACTTTGGACCCACCCTACTATGTTTGAATACACAATAAAACTTCACTTCCATCCTCAGGTTTCAAGTACCTACTCAGTAGTTACTCATTAAAAGAATTAAATATTGATTCTTACCTGGTATCAGTGCACGACCACCATCCACAGATTAAATAAACGTAGCGATGATGATGATGATGATGATGATACGAATTGATGAATTATGAATGAAAAAAAAGTACTCACTTGCGATGGAACAGTCCTCATCCGGAGCAGCGTTGCTGGATTCGTCTCCATCTTCAAGCTCAACGACTTGCTGCCTGATTTCATCATGCTCGCTGCTCATTGTTTCTTCTTCAGATAGGAAGCAGTAAGGTATACCGGATTTTCAACTTCTTACTAGTTATAAAACGTTACTATCACGACATTTGCATTGACATAACAACAATCGTGCAAAAGAGAACTCAAGCAAACTGCTCGAGAATTTGATAAGGACGGCGAAGCGGCGATGGAAACGATGGAGTCAAGGAGTTGGAGGCAAAATGTTGTTGTTTTATCAAGAACATTACACTTCTGAGTTCTGATGCCTCATCGGTACTCATCGATGAGTACTGAATCAATAGACCGTATTGTACTCTAGTATTCGATACATCAAACAGGTGAGATTGTATCGATATCGATTGGTTCTAAACATAAATGTAGCCTCAAAAGTAAATTCAGAAATGTAGGAGAACGGGTCCTTTGTAACAGATTTTTCATTCTTTTGAGTACCAAATGCCAATTCAAAGTGAAATTGTCAGGAAATTTCTCATTTTCAGCTTTTCCAACTTAAATCCTTCAGTTTGGTTTCAGGTTATGTTCTATTGTTTTGAACCAAACGATACATCGAACCGTTATCGAATACGGTCTATTGCCATTGCTATCAAACCAACAACAACATTTATGTGATAATTTGTTTACCTGTATTTTACATCAGGGATTATTGGTACATTTAACTGGTTGCTAGAAATTCCTACCGATTGTATTTTAAGGTTTTTTTTTTTTACTGATAATTTTACCATTAATGTTACTCGAGGCACCATGTCAAAGACAATTAAAGCAATTGACAGAGAAGCTGTGCACCGCATTTGCTCAGGGCAGGTCCGTGTCTCCTGTTTATAGGATTTTCAAACAACGCCTTCCATTGTCAGTTAATATAAATCCACGATCACAACTCTAAACTTCTCCAACTCTTCAACTCTATTGAAGGGGATGGAATAAATTTAAGTCGTGTTTCGTTTTCAAAAATGGTGCCTTACTAAATCAATTTGAATACTATCAGTCGACTAGATAACATTTGTCGAATTAATTGCTGGCTTGTCAGCTTGTTAATTTAATGAGAGTATATCCTACCTATTGCAAAGTCAGGCTGCTGGTCAAATGTCTCTTCAAATAGGGTATACTTACATGGTCACCTGCAGCCTGATTGTTGAAACTTTAACTGGCTAAGTAAGATAAGACAAGACATAGCCCTATCTGCGCCACGTATTAAATCGATTATCGATTCTTGTCGTGCCGACATACATTTCAACAATCAGGTTGCTGTCTGGCAGTAAGCATACCTGTTAGTTGGAAATTTGAGATTATTTTCTATATGTGTAAGATTTACGAGATAAACAATAGGACCTTGATGCCTATATTAATTTTATTACTTACATATGGTACTTACATGCAGGAGCGGAAGCTTTTCGAGGGTCCAGCGCTCATCATCAGGGCACTTCATCATTTATCTTGTCAATCTTATGTTTAGATGCTAATCCAAAAATCATGTTTAATTACTGCATGTGTAATGATCTAGCCCGCTTTGTAAGCAAGTGTCAGAAATAGGCAGCAAGATCTTTGAAATCTTACCTTCCTTCAGCATGGTTAAGGTGATTCTGCATGATCTAGAGATGAGATTCGCCACTATGTTGTGCTGTTATGCTGTTTGTGCCTTTGAGAAGCATTAATTATCATTATGTACAAGATAAAGCAAGAAACCGATTCATACTGTGTAGCAGCATTAACACTAAGTAGAATGACATCGAATTTGTCAAAATTCATAGTAAATTGATACCTGAAACTGTGATAATGTAAGTATATCACCCTTTGGCTCAATGTGTAAGAGGGAGATGGCGCTCTAATAACTCTCTCTTGCACATTGAATCAATGGGCAAAATCCGTCATCGTAGTTTCAGGTACTAATTTACAGTGAATCTTCACAAATTCGATATCATTCTACAATTTTCATCATTAATGCTGCTACACTCTATGGATCAGTTAATTGCAGGTACCTGCCTTTTTTTTCTTTTTATTGTTTGAATTTTTGTTACTTTCTCAACGAGAAATATAAACAATTATTTTACATTATGAGGTAGTGTTGCAGAATGCCTCGAAAGTTTAGAGGCATTTTTTCTTAACTTATTGTTAATGATGATGAGTAGATGTGATGATCATGTGATTGATGATGGGAAATGTGTGGGTGGAATGGGATGAGTGGGCTTCACAGTGTACAAATGAAACATAAAGATTGAATAATTTAAAAATCAGAAATCAGAGTCATACGCCGTTGTCAACTCCCAAGGCTCTGTCTTTTTGAGTCTTCTAAGTTCATTGAAATTGTCAAGCAATTCTATAGCCTCCTCGTTGAGATGGGAGTGGAGTCTAGTTTCATATTGAGAGGCAAGTTTCTTAATATATTCTACCACAGGTTCGATGCCCAGGTCCCTATGTGTATCTCTGTTGCGCTCATACCTTTCGGCTTTGCAGATTTTTCTTAACATTTTACTTTGCATGCTTTGAATTAACTTTAGATTAGTTGTGGCTAATCAGCCCCAAATCTGGCAACCGTATGACCAGGTCGGTCTTATTACCTGTTTATAAAGTAGTATCTTGTTGTCTACTGACAGAGTCTACATTTTTCCTAGTAGCCAATTAAGTCTGCTGAATTTAAAATTACATTCTTTTTTCTTAAGTTTGATGTGATGTTTCCACCTTAGTCTTTGATCTAATGTTATCCCTAAGTATTTAGAATATCTCGATTTTGGGATTTTAGTGTTGCTAAATTTTAATTTACTTTTTTATGCAAGTACCTAAGTATTCAAATCATCCAATTGTTTTTTTTACCCTTGTCTTAGAATTCATCAACACTCATCAGCACATAACTTTTTCAGGTCGTTTTAAATCTGGCAACTGCTGTCAAAGAACTCGTAGAGAACAGTTTAGATGCAGGGGCAACAACTGTAGAGGTCCGACTCAGGGAGTATGGCAGTGATCTCATTGAGGTATCTGACAATGGAAGTGGAGTGCTCTCTGATAACTTCCAAGGATTAAGTAAGTTTTTTCATCTTTTTTCAAAAGTTATTTGACTTTTAATCTTAAACTCTCTGTGATGCTTTCAGCATAGCAATATTATATAAAAACTTGGGCTCTTTTAATTTTAAAAATCAAGAAATTTTATTGATTTGACATCCTCGCAACCTTCCTTTGTAATTAATTGGATTTAATGGACCACTAGACAAGGTACAAATTTAAGCAATCTGACACATGTTTCGTAACTAGAATTTTACGTAAAACACAATTCTTACAACGAAAATTACTGAAACCAACTTTTAATGAAGATATTAACGTTTTTATTACACATTGGTTACGAGGAATTTGAACTGCCCGCTCACAAGAAACTCAAAGCTCTACGTGAGTCAAACCGCGCACTACAACGGTTTCAGCAAGCTTCTCAATTGAGCAATGTTCATTTCCCACCATGTGTTGTTCAAACTATAAGCAATTTGCTATAGCTGAGCCAAAGCGTCAAGATCGAGGTTGCCAGATTTTTATATCGCAGAGACTGTCATGATAACGCTTAGCGCTCGATGTGAATCACGTAGAGCATTGAGTTTTCATGAGCGGATGGTTCAAATTCATGCATTCAGAATCATTAAATATCTTCATAAGGTATTGATTTCGGTAATTTTCGTTGAGGGCATCGTGTTCTATGTGAAATTTTTGTTAATAAACATGTATCAGAATGCTGAAATTCGTACCTTGTCTAGCGGCCCATTGCTACTAATAAGATTTCTCCATTTTTGGCCTTTTTAAGGAAAGTAGATAAGTTAGTAAGTATTGTAATGGAGCTGTTGCATGAGTGAGGAATCTGCGATTTGACCATTGATTCTTATGTAAAAGTTTGCGAGAAACACAATTGTGCCACTGGTTTTCTCTGAAATCAAGTCCCAAGCTCAAAAAAAGCTCTCAAGTTGAGGCCAAAATGGAGCGGATATCCCACGCTATCCTGAGAGTCCACCTCCACATCAAGACAAACTCTCCATGCTAAGATAGGGAGCAAATACATCAGCAGGGTTGCCGTGTTTTCAGTTTTAGAGTCCCCAAATTAAGTGGCAGCCCTGTCAATGTATTTGCTCCCTATCTTCGCATGGAGCGTTTGTCTTGATGTAGAGGTGAACTCTCAGGATAGAGTGGGATATCCCCTCCATTTTGGCCTCAACTTGAGAGCTTTTTTTGAGCTTGGGAGTTGATTTCAGAGAAAACCAGTGACACCATCGTGTTTCTTGCGAACATTTACATAAGAATCAATTGTCAAATCGCAAATTCCTCACAAATGCAACATCCCCATTATTATTATGTAAACAAAAATCACAACAATCAATCATGTTTCAAAAATGAATTTGAGACTCTTGAAACATTGTAAGTTACTGAATAAATACTTTTTTATCCTCTTATTCTCCCTACAGATTATTTTAACTGACAAATTTTTAAGGAATATATCATGAATGGTCTTTTAGAACAGGCTCAGCAGAGCCTCTCATAAAAAGTCACCCTTAAAAAGTAGTTTGAAACGAATTCTTCCATTCACAAAAAATTTTTAATTGGAGTCTTTTTTCCACCTCCAATACTTAACAATGCTAATTTTTTTCCTGTTCATTGTTCACACAATTTTGTGATCCTTTACGTTTTGGTTTTCATTTCTCTCTCTCTCTCCTTCTGTCCCTGTCACTCTCCGTCAGCTGCAAAACATCATACCTCAAAACTTCTGGACTTCTCTGACTTGGTGAATGTTGAAACTTTTGGCTTCCGTGGTGAAGCCCTGAGCTCTTTATGCGCGTTGAGTAATGTCACAATCATAACCAGACATGAATCTTCAGAGACTGGAAGTAAATTAGTATTTGACCAACATGGAAATATTACAAGTACCTCTCCAACTTCTCGACAGGTAAACAAAAGTTACCAAACTTTTGCCATCTGTAAGAATTTTGATGTATAAAATTTTCCCTCTCTTTCAACTTTTTTCTTTGAACTATCTGTAATTGTGAGGTATTCCCTGAATTTTATGCTGAAGTGAACTTGCTCTCTCATCCTCATAGCCTCTTTACTCAGCCCTCCCATTTTTGCACAGGGCCAGTACAATCCACTGGCCTAAAGAAGTTTCTGCACCTCTCCTTGAGAATTCTTATTACCAGTCACATAAATTGTAAGTCTCAGAAAAAAGTCTGAAATTTCCTGAAATTGTCATACAGAGGGTGTCTGAAAACAACTGAGACCAAGTCTGTTATTCGGAAAGCATGATAGATATTGAAATGCGGTTTGTGAGAGGTTGTAGTCCATACTATTAGCTATCAAAACTCAAAATTTGAGCTTATTCGGTTGAAAACTCATCGAGTTATATATATTTCCCATTATTTATTATACTTTTTAGCATGGATAAATTCAGGGACATCATTTCCATTGATTTATCAACTTGGTTTTCAATAGCTTTGCCCTAAGTCGTTTATAGCCCACGGCGACACGACTATTCCTTTTATCATGAAATCACCCATGTAAGTTTGTTTATGTCAATTAAGTTTGGCTTTTGAAATAGCTATTTTTTAATGCTTCATTTATCTTCCAATATTTTTATAGGTTGGAACAACAGTAATTGTGGAAAAATTATTCAAAGCACTTCCGGTCAGGCAAAAAGAGTTTCATCGTAATTTGAAAAGAGAATATTGCAAGATGATTCAACTTTTAAATGCGTATGGATTAATTTCAACAAACGTAAGGTTAGTTTCTTCCCATTATTAATTGTGAATCAGTAGACCCTAATTATGCATTTGCCATCACCACTACGGCTCTTCTCATGAGAGTTGACTTAGTTCTTTGTCTTCAGAAATTTGAAATAGGTAACAAGAGTGCTTATGGGAAGATTTTCAAAGCTAATTTTTCTCCATTCAATGATAGTTCTCCTCAAGGAAAGCACACTGTAAAGGGAGAATGATTTTTTTTTCAATAACTTCTTTCTCAATAGCCTTAGAAAATTAGGATGAGCAGGTACATATTTGCAATTTCCTCTGAAGTCGTATATTGTTTGTATTAAAAAAGCTCAACATTAGGATGCTCTTAATATTTGAGTTTCTTCCCAAATTGTTGGGCTGCACAAAGAGAAAGTATCTGTCTCTTCCATACAGAAACTTTATTTTTAAAGACGTATTTTGGAGTCAAGGGAGTGTCAAAAATTTTGTGGAATCTCTATAAAGTTGGAGTTTCAGTCAAAAAATTTCTTCATTCACAGAAAATTTAATGCCAGCAATAAGCGCTGCAGATGAATTGACCAAAGGTAAATTTTGGTTCTTATCTTTTTTTACCAAGAAACCAGTTTTGACTGAAAAATCCCCATGCGCTCAAGAATTTCCTAATTTTCTGTGACCCTGCTTAAATTATTGACTCTTAATGGCTCTACAGAAAAAAGAGCGACTGTTTTGCATGACAAGCAATTGTTTGAAACAAACTCTCTCAAGTCATCACAATCTGATTAACACATTATCGATAAATGTTGTAGACTTAGCTGCACCAATCAGACCAAAAAAGGAAGCAGATCTGTGGTATTGTCGACACATGGCTGTAAAACTGTCAAAGAAAATATTGCATGTATTTTTGGGTCGAAACAGGTTTGAATGATTTTCATGTCCTTCATATTTAATATATTCAAATTACTGAATTTTTGGAACTGAAGGATACCTGAATTTTTGGTGGACAGAATCATAGGATCTCAATCAGGAAATCATCAATTGAAATACATCAAATGGACAGATTTAACCAGAATCAACCCAACCACATCAAACATGGTGCAATTTTCTCTGATCCTTTATTTTTTAACAATTAATCAAGGCGCATTCCACATCAACTGTGCCAGGCTCGGAATCCGACCCCCTCCGATTTGGCCGAAAATTGGTATACGAGGTCCTTACACCATTCTGAGAAACCATTCTGAAGTGTTTTCCCGTCCCACACCTCGCTTGCAAGATATCGACCTCCAAAGAGGGGGTGAATTTAAGTGATATTCAAAAAAGCCCGTTTTAGCGTTTCTCATTTTCGTGACTTCCCTCTCTTTGACTGTCCATGGTGAGACTCTGTATTGATCCATCAAACTTTTAGAAAGTGTTCCCGAACCAATTTTTTATGTAGATTCTAAATATGCCATCGACATTGAGCTTAAAATAATTTAAATGACCGTAATTTAGGGTTTTTTAAAATTTACTATTTTTACGCCATCCAATGTTCAAACTGAAATATCTATAAAACATTCCCTCCCATTCTTGATTTTTTTTCCTACTTTAAGTTTAGGATATACTAGCCGTTCCGGTCGCGCTCAGCGCGTCCATCACGGCCAGCCAAGGGGCTGCGCCCCCTGGACCCCTGCTTACTAGCTACGGGAGTGACATTCGGCTGGCTCCGCGAGCCATTTTTCTACACACAGAAAATCTGGTTTCTAATTTCCGGTTTCCATCAGGCCGTTAACCGACTGGCGAATGTATGAAAGTGTTGATAGTCTGACTTTATGCATCTTAGGGTTGAACTAGGAAAAAAATATCGATAATTGAAGTGTTTATTTTTGCGGCAATTAGATTAATGTGTAAAAAATCGTCTTTTCAGGACCAATTTTTGACCTTTCTTGGCCTTTTTGAATTTTATTTAGGCCCTTAACCATCCGATGGCAATTTAAGTAAGTGTACAAACCAAAATATATATCCTAAGCTTGAAGTAGGAAAAAAAATCAAGAATTGGAGGGAATGTTTTATAGATATTTCAGTTTGAACATTGGATGGCGTAAAAATAGTAAATTTTAAAAAACCCTAAATTACGGTCATTCAAATTATTTTAAGCTCAATGTCGATAGCATATTTAGAATCTACATAAAAAATTGGTTCGGGAACACTTTCTAAAAGTTTGATGGATCAATACAGAGTCTCACCATGGACAGTCAAAGAGAGGGGAGTCACGAAAATGAGAAACGCTAAAACGGGCTTTTTTGAATATCACTTAAATTCACCCCCTCTTTGGAGGTCGATATCTTGCAAGCGAGGTGTGGGACGGGAAGACACTTCAGAATGGTTTCTCAGAATGGTGTAAGGACCTCGTATACCAATTTTCGGCCAAATCGGAGGGGGTCGGATTCCGAGCCTGGCACAGTTGACGTGGAATGACCCCCAAGCAAATATATGGAAAGTTTAAAGGTATTTGTACCTAGTTTTGTTCTCTGTCTAAAAAATAAGGCATCAGAGAAAATTAGGCACTGTGAAATGCAGTTAGGCCGATTCTAAGAAAATAAATTGGGAAATAACAGTAACTTACTTGTGTTGTTCTAATTTCATTCCTTAATTTTAGAAGAGTTCTAATTTTTTTAAAACCCGTTAATCCACCTATAACCAACTTAATTTGTCCTCCAAGTTATCCATATACCTATGAAATAAAATAAATTACGTTAAGGACAACAGTGTAAAATGCTCTAAAATGTCTTATTAAGCCTCTATGGTATGAATTAATTTTGGATTTTCGATTTCAAGGGGCTCAGATCTATGCTGTAGATTTTGTAAAAATATTAAGTTCCATTTTTTCCCTCCAAATTTAAAAATTTTGGCATTCATGTTTTCGTACTTGAAAACACCGAAACAAATTTGCATTGTCATGCCACAGAAGAATGATTCTTTTTTTCGAAAAACCAAAAATGCATAGTAACGAAATTGTTCCACCATGCTATAGAGGATCAATGAAACAAATCATGACCTTGATTTTGGATGATAAAAAGTTTACAGGAGAAGAATTCATAAAAAATAGTCAGTTTTACTAATTATTCCTCACATGATCTGAGCTTAGACTGGCAGCTTTAATTAGTGCGCAGTGGCAATGATTCCGGTTTTGGTTAAATCATATGCAATATCTCTGACTTTTATGGACACCTCTGTTCCGCCTTATTATTCACTATAACTAGCAGTGCTCCCCATAGATGATTCATCAAGCACAACTTGGCATTTCTGCCACTTAAAGTATGCCAGCTCATCCTGGCATAATTTGGCAGCTGCAGCCCTTTTACTTTAGGTGTGTATTGTCAACTTACAGTAGACATTTTATTAATTTTTGTTTCCTTTTATTCTGCAGTTGAACAGCCTTCTAGATTTAAAAAAGGTTTTGCCAGGTAACGAAACGTTAGCAGAACTGAAAGTGAAGGAAGAGGAGGCTGATAAATTCAACTTTGAAGGCATTATATCTAGTTGTGCTCATGGCCAAGGAAGAAGCTCTGGTGATCGTCAATTTTTTTACATCAACAATCGACCGTGCGAGCCCTCCAAAGTAAGAATATGACCACAGAATATAATATTCCTTACAAGAAAAAGATGTGTTTATTTATATCTGAGTAGGAGCCTCTCTCATATTCGCAGTGGTATGTGCTAGGGAAGGGCGATGGTTTGGCACCTTAAACTGAGGAGGTAGCCCTGTGATCTCCAGAGAAAGTTACCTGTCCCTCATACTCATGTGTCGTTGATAATTATTGTGCATGTGTGTTCGTATTGCACAATTGAAGTTTTCTTAAGAATTAGTCTACATTGTAAATTTAAGTTTTGTAAGTTCAGGTAGGGAGGGTACTATGTACCCTCTCTACCTGATGCCAAAGCAGTCCGGGCGCACCTGAATCCGACGGACCGCACAACGCCCGGCAGCAATGTATACCATGTGACGTCACAAAGTCCTAGTTTCGAAGCGCGGGAATAGACCCGTTTCAAATGGCCTTTGACTTTGAGGAGCTTTTTCTCAAAGTTCCGGTGACCGGAAAATTTTTCAAACTTTTAGGAATTGAATTAAAAAAAATCCATGCAACTACCCCATTCTACTTTTGAATTTATTCAATTCCAGATCGTCAAATGTGTGAATGAAGTTTATCATTCTTTCAATTTGCATCAAACACCATTTGTGTTTTTAAACATCACTGCAGCAAGACATTCGGTTGATGTGAATGTAACCCCGGATAAAAGACAAATTTTCTTGGATCATGAGAAACTACTTCTTGCAACAATCAAGGTAATACATCTGACTTTATTTTTACTGTGCATTTATGCAATTTCTGCTTTATATTTTAGTTTCAAATCCCCTGTGTTTCTGATACCTCTTCAGATACATATTTAACATGAGTATCAATCAAGTATTTATGAGTAAACCAGGAAAGCAGTTATCTTGATTTGGGATGTTACTTACCTACCATTATACTTTATTTTTGAATGGGAAAATCATCAATGTCATTTCTTGAAAATCTCTTGGATTTTTCTGCTTTGTTTGCAAAGTATTCTAAGGAAGTATCAAATAAAAAAGTTTTCCTTTCTTCCCCGCAAAAAGATGAAAATAAAAGAAGAGCAGAGATTTCAGAATATCGATATCAGTTTTCTATGTGTGAGCTTATGTCATATGTGTTCTCAGAGTTTAGCTATCAATTCGCTCAGCATTATCTTGAAAATATTCTTTATGCAACCCATCATGAAGGGAAAACAGCACATATCTACATAATTGTCATCCTCTATGAAGGAACTCCCTGCAACCACTATATTCTTTTGCTGTTGTTTTAATTAATCAAAGGGTCATGCATTTTATTAAAGCAAAATTTATTAGTGTATTCTTTTTAAATTATGTTTTATTTAACACTCTTTTGCAGGCATCTTTAATGAGTTTGTATGAAAAAATACCCTCCACATTCCAAGTCAACAATAGTTTTAAATTTGCACCATCAGAATCCACACTTAATCTGTCATCAGAGAGTCCAACAACTAATGTAAGATCTCCCTCGAAAACTTCATCCTTGGAGAAATGGAGACATTCAAGTCATATGGGGGTTTCAGAACTCCCTACCAACAAATGTAAACCTGAGAATAAGTTTAGTCAGCCTTCAAAACGTAAGATTTGTCATTTATGAAAGAAAACTTAAAGTATTTTATAATTAAGAAGCTGTCCTCAAGATGAAGCATTCTCTGAAGCTTTAATGGTGAGAAATAAACGGGCGCGAGCAAACTTGCTGAATTTTTGTGGAATTGCCGTCAAAAAAGAGACATTTTCTGGCCCCGGACAACTTTTTTCTTTGAAGGTCTGTGGACAGAAGAGAGTGAAAACTACGTGGATTAGATTGTTTCACATTTTTTACAGGGTTATCATAAAAGTAATTTTTCCTTTTTTACAACTTTCAAATCAAAAGACGTAAATCAAATTAGTTAAAAAAATTGATGTCAGGTATAATCTCTGATTTAAAACAAGACCAAGATTTTAAAAGCAGGTCAAAAGGTTGGCAAGGAGAGTAAATTTTGAACGGGGATTGCGAGACCACCTTCTGTTGCAACGTTGCTAACTTCCTCTGCACCAGTGGATCACACCGAAGATTCCACATTTTTCCTTAGAGGTAAAGTGTGCTGGATACAGAGGTATTGGATTAACTTTCGACTGCTAATAAAGGCATCACAAAACTTTGAGTTTTTCACTGAGTGGTTTGTCGTAATTTTCAAATAATTTACAAAAATACAGGGGTTCCCAGAGCCCACGCTCTGGGACCATGAAATTCGGATTCCTTGGGGTTGATTCCCTGTTCATACCCTGAACTTCGTACGATCCAAATTAACCAAAAAAAGGCCTGGTATGGTAGGTCTGGGCCATCCTGTATGACTGAAGTCATAAGGATCTAAATAAGTCCAGTAACTTTGCCTTTAGCATCCCTCGTTTTTAAGAAAGAAATTGAGAATTTCTACTGTTTGTGCCCAGGAAAGCGCGCATGCAACAACAGGAGGACGTCACACAGTGGGATGAACTGCCAAAAACGCGTGAAAAACTTAGATTTTCAATTTTCTTATATTGAGGGGAAAATTATAATTGTTCATCACCACCATCTTTACTGACTATTCACAAATTTCTCGCACCATACACTGGTTTTGACATGAGACACAAGCCTTTGAAGTCAAGCTTTCGCGGTTGCTGATTTTCCTGCGTTTATAATGGCATAATTGCAGGATGGAAAACAAGGTTCTAACAGATAGACTAAAGATTTTAAGCTGTTTTTCTTGAAAGTACATACTACAAACTTTAAATAAATCATACATTTTTCTTTAAAAATTGTCTCATGACATTTATACAGACATTTTAGTTGACGTCTTTTCTTAAACGAAAAATTTCTTTTCTTAAATTATATCTATCGAAGAAATCTGTAGGAACTTTTGGAATGAGTTGTAAAATGAAGATAATATGCTCCCCTAAACGAAGAAAAAAAGTTTGACCGCACCTGTCGCACCTCCAGCGGTAAAAATGTACTTGAAAGTGAGCAAGATCCATACGAAAACTGCGCGACTGTCCGGCGCCGCGCCGATTCACCGCCGTGCCGCAGGCGTAGTTGTGATCGCTCGGAGTCTTGCGGTGCCTGTTCAAATGCTGCAAGATTTATCTACATTTCTCTTGTCTAGAGGTTTAAATTCATGTTTTAGGCAACCTGGTGATGTTGCACAGTGACTTGCTGTCACGATGACAGCCACTCAGTCGGAACCGAAAATCGGCGCGTGCGGGACAAAAAAGCTTATCTTGCGGGTACTTGTACCCCGATTTGGATCGGTATCGGGTTGCCAATGGATTTAACAAGGAGGTTTACCATTTGAGTGATTTGAGCTCACACTTCTATTAATTTTTATCCAATTAAATAATTCCTTACATTCACTTTTTCTCCTTTCTTTCATGATAAAAAAACACTGGTCAACAATTTTATTTTCTTTTTAGGATTTGCGCACAACGTATAAATTTACTTTTGGTCCGTTTACTGAGTCACCTCGATTTACCTCGGAAAAATCGAAATTTTCCCTGAAAATTAAGCTTTTCCAGAGAAAAGTCAATTTTTCGGAAAATCTGTGCACACTGGAGAAATAATATGGTCATCTCCGGATTCAGCAGCTAAAATTATAAAGATAACAATGTAGTTTATGCCTTTTTAATTTTTCTCTCTTTTCATAATATTGAGGGTTTTCCGGACAAGTGCTCCTTTCTGTCCGTGTAGCACCATGTTAAGCTCATTTGATTGTTTTGTGGAAGGGCGGGGAAACTTTTTTTTCTCAGGCAACAAGTGAAATCATTCCCATGCAATTTTTGACATTCAAGTGGAAAATGACCGTTGTTTTCTACCAACACTTTTGGAAAATCAAGATTCCAAAAAGGGGGGATTTTTTTGAGCTGAAAAAGCGCATTGTTTTTGAAAAATCGATTTTTCGAAAATTTGGTAAATATGGAAGATAACGAAGGTCATTTTCGGCTATTTTTCTATTTTGTGGCTAAGAGCAAACCGAACGATTTTTGCTTGATATATATCTCAGTTTGTAAGATGTGAAAGAAGGGAAACTCACTATTCAGTTGACCCTTGTAAATCTGATTGATGATAATAGCAAGGTAAAAAAACTTCAATGTATCGACATAAACAACTGCACAAGTGGCCATCACATTCCAGTAACAGTAAAAAAAATATTACTTTTCAAAATACCCCTGTAATCTGTGCAACAGACGTTTAGTAATGATGAAAACAACTTTTGCCAATATTAGCGTCAATGTGGATGCAGTAATTTTTTAATTCTGCCTTAGTTAAAACGAACCTTGAGTCTTCCATTGAATCTAACATTTTCCAGTTTCTTAGGTTTTATATGTAAAATGAAATTTACCATTTTTCATCACCTTTTTGATTCCTTAAATACTTGAAAATTATCATTATCTCTTTTCTTTTTGCAGGGATGAAATTTGATGAAGAATTTGTCTCAGCAGAGTTAACTAACACTAGCCTCGAAAAACATGAAAATGGAGAACAAACGAAAGGAGCCTCTCACAATCTTGGGCTGGAGAGTCAAGACTCAGCTTGTAGCAGCCAATCTTCTTTTAGTGTAATTAAAACCGAAAATATAGAAGAATCACAGGAAACCCTCGGAAATTGCAGACTGTTTAATCAAGGATCAGCCTGTAACAGTTTATCAGAAAGAAGCTTTTCTCAGTTAAGTGATGTTTCCACTCCCACCGAGACATCTATAAAAAAAGTGCCTGAAATGTCTGTAGAAATTATCGATAGAAGTACATCTCTAAGTAAGACTGAAAGTTCATGCATCTCTAGCAATCAACCTGCAAGTGAGGATGATTTTGAGTCATTTACTTTGATTTCTCAAGAAAGTTCTCTATCAGTTAAAATATTAGATCCCAGCTCTCCAAGGTCGAGACAATCAAAATCTGAAGTTTCACTTGCTTACCATGAAGGAATATCCGCAAGGATCTCAGGGCATGAAAACAGATCTGAACCAACTGAATCATCGGGAACCATTACAGAGTCTACAGAAATTGAAGAGACCTGCTCTGAATCCGAGGGAGAAAAAGTTGAAATTTATGAGGAAGATAGAGGAAGAATTCGTCAGCAGCAAATAGTCGTTTCCGCGGCAATACGGAACAGTGCCGACTCCAGGACCACCGTGATGATCAATAATGTTAGTGTTAAAAGCATTAAAGAAACCATAGAGCAATTTAAGCTTGAAGAAAGTAATCAGGGCAAGAATTCTGTCACAAACAAATTCCATGCCACGATTGATCCCTCTAAAAATGACCAAGCCGAAAACGAATTGAGGCGGGAGATATCCAAAGACTCCTTTTCAAAAGTAAGTTATCTTCTTTTGCGCTTTCTTAATTTAGGAACTGTGCATCCAAAAAATTGATTGATCATGGTTTAAAAATAATGTATTTAAGTATAAAGGAAGTACAGCTCCATTCCAGTGTGAAGTACTGCAAAACTGAAATTAATTAAGCCTCGGATCATCAAGTTATGCTCAGAATGTTTTACAGTCACATTTTTTGACTTTTAACACATCAAAGAATATTATGAAAATCAAAACGACGTTTCGACGGTGAAAGTCAGCAATCATGTAACTCGTTTGCAGTGTCTGAAAATCTCCGCTTCTATGTCATTTTTTTAAAGGAACGGCAGTTTTAAAGAATTGCCGTTGAGTATTTTTCTGTTCAAAAAATGAGATATGACAGGAAGTCTGCGACGTCCCAAACCGAGTTATGTGATTGCCGACTTACACCGTCGATTTTTAAAATAATCGAATACTGATCTATTAAGAACATGCACTATTTCAGTAGGTATTCTCAACAAAATACAAGAAACCCTCAGAGCAGTGTTGACATTGAAGCAGTCGAGCGGTTCGAAAGCACTTTTGTTGCTGAAAATAGAAATGACTTTGCATCCTTCCCACTATGCAACATTTTCTCTGAAAATAACTTTTTTGACTCTTTTGAGGAAAAAAAATCGAGTTCTCAAAACCTCCATAAAGATCTTTAAAGTTAAAGATTATAAAAGAAAAACACAAATGTGTGTTTTGAAATCTACTAATTAAAATGTATTCATAGAGCTCAGTTTTTTTTCATTTATCAAAATTTAATCACTTTACTGAATTAGTCAAAAACTTATGTATGTCTTTTTTCGTGCATTTGAATATCCCTTCTGCAGCATGATTGTTGAAACTTTAACTGGCTATGTCAGCAAGTTATGACGACATAGCCCTATCTGCACTGTGCAATGTATTGATTTTCGATTCTTGTTGTGCCGACGTAAATTTTAACAGTCAGGCTGCTGGCATTGGCATTTTATCAAATTAGATTGCTGCAATCTATTGGTAAGGAAAAAAATTGTACATCACCATGTTTGTCAGTTGAAGATTTTAACCAATCTACGCATTGGTGTTTAGTCGTGCGGCGAAGCTGTATACATGAGTTTCGTCCGAGGCCCCTGAGAACTGGAATAGTTTTATCTCCGTAACAGACAACACATTTTTCGGTCATATTTTTAGTAGTAATAATAATCACTCAAATTTTTTTGCATTAATTTATATAGGGTTACGTGTTATAACCTTTTCAAAGATTTATTGCTCTACTTTTCAATTTTAATATATAAATGGTGGAAAAAGCGCTGTCTGTTACGCTGACTTTTTACCGCATAACAGACAGCACATTTTCGGAATTAACATCATATTAATTGAGAAGTACAGTGTGGAATCATTGGAAAGCGTTTTAATACGTAATCGTTTGAAGATTAATGCGAAAAAAGTAGATTGATTATGATTATTATCACTCTTTATAAAGCTGCTGTTACCCCTCTCTCTGCCCCCACCCCCCATCTAGAGAAAAATTGGCTGAAGCGATTTTCTTCAAACTTTGCACACGCTCAGTTATTGTCGTGAGGAGTTGATCAAAATTATTCTGATCAGAAAACGTTGCACAGGACGCCCGCAAGAGCGAAAAGTTGTTTCTCTGTACAGTAATGCATTGGGGATTACGCGGTTATTTGCACGCACCGCACGGAACAGGCTCAATCGTGTCGCATGACATCACAGGATCATAGACGAAATTTCAAGTATAAGGGGGTATTTTTCGACGGATTTTTGAGAAGTTGTGGGATAGTGTACTTTTCGACGAGAAACTCGAATTTTTGGTCTGATTTGCAAAATTTTAATATCCAAGATGGCGGCCGTGGCCTAAAATGCCAAGTCGGCTCCTGTTCGATCGATTTTCATGAAATTTGGTATCCGGAAATATATTCGACGGGAGATCTGAATATTTGACCAGATTTTCAAAATTTCAAAATCCAAGATGGTGGTCCTGGCCTGATATTATGTCTTGGCTTCACCTATTCGATCGATTTCATGAAACGCGGCATCCGAGGGAATTTTTCGACGAGAAACTCGAATTTTTGGTCATATGTTCAAAATTTCAAAATCCAAGATGGCGCCCGTGACTCAAAATGCTTAGTCAGCTCTTGTTCGATTGATTTTCGTGAAACTCGGTATCCGCGGGTATTTTTCGATGGGAAACTCGAATTGTTGGTCAGATTTTCCTAATTTCAAAATCTAAGATGGCGGTCGTGCCCTAAAATGCTAAGTCGGCTCCTGTTCGATCGATTTTCGTGAAACTTGGTATCACGACGTATTTTCCGTCAAAAACTCGAATTTTTCGTGAGACTTTCAGATTTCCAAATCCAAGATGGCGGTCGTGGCCTAAAATGCCAAGTCAGCTCCTGTTTGATCGATATTTGTGAAACTCTATCATTCAGAAATTTTGTTCCATAATTACTACTGCTTTTGTCAATTCATCATCTGATTCAATAATTTTAATTGTGGCATTTCATCCGGCATGTTGCTGCACGACCTCTATGATACTGAAAGTCTTACAGGTACAATTTGAAACGGTGGGCCGGGGAGGTCTGGGGGAGCCTAGCCCTCTCAGCAGGTAGCTTTTGCTGCTTGTGAAAGTAAAGAAAAAGTTAATGTAAGAACAACTTGAGGTAGTAATTTTTTTGTATTTTTAAATTCTAAGTTCAGGTAGGCATTATTACCCCTAAATGGCTCATATAACTTGATTAAGGGCACATTAATTTTTGATTGTCTCTTTTTTCCCATAATTTTTTTGTTCAATTTGTTTTTGCAGATGGAAATTATTGGGCAGTTTAATCTTGGCTTTATCATCGTTCAACTCGGAACTGATTTGTTTATAATTGATCAACATGCTACAGATGAAAAATACAATTTTGAGACGCTGCAATTGAACACAACTATATCCAATCAGATACTAGTCTCTCCACTGACATTAGAACTTACAGCTGCCAATGAATCCTTGCTGTTGGATAACATGGAGATATTTAAAAAAAATGGATTCGAATTCATTGTAGATGAGAAAGGTGGGTTGAATGGGAAGATTAAGAGGTCGTGATCACAGTGGATCAAACCTGCAAGCTGTCAGAAATTTTTTTTTAACTCTAAATTTTCAATTTACACTATTTTTAATTTTTTTTTTAGTAATTGCTTTTGTTTAACAAGAAAAAGTCAAAGGAGGAATACACTGCCGTGCCAAGGAAGAACGCTGTATGAACCAAAAAAAATTGTTTTGAGTTAGACATGAAATCATACTAAGTGAAGCATGCTCTATTCAGTGGTGAAGTCAGCAAAGGCGTATCTCCATTGGTTTCAGAGATATGGGTGGGGGGAGGGGTGTCCTTGCCGTATGTCCTGCATAGAGGCGAGGTTGCGAAGATAGATTGGTTGATGTCCAGGAAACTCGGGACGTAGGTGGCACTCACACTCAAGGAGTCATACACAATAAAGAAAATACACTATGTATTGATTTAATTTAGTACTTGATTCTGTTTAATTTAGTAGTAGGAAAAGAAAGAAAAGAGAAAATACAAACTGAACATTTATTATTTGCAGATTTATTCCTTTTTCTAACAAATTAATCTCCATATTGTTAGATAAATGTTAAGTTGAAATTTTTGGAGACTCTTTTTAACATCCTTGATTTATTGATACTTTTTAAGGTGTTGCAATATTTACTATTAAGTTTAATGATTTGAAAATATTTTCAAAATGCAAAACATCTACTATACAGGCTAAATAGTCTCAACAAATCTTGAGTTTTTTGTCTGAGAACTGCATGTGAGCACTTCTGGTGGAAATCTAGGGGATGTTCTTTTAATCCATGTCAAAGTTACACTTTCTTTCCGATTATCTTGCAGCTGACCCAATGAAGAAAGTGAAGCTCACAGCCATTCCAATAAGCCAAAACTGGCATTTTGGTAAAGATGATATAGATGAATTGCTTTTTATGCTACAGGTAATGGATTTCTAGTGGTTTTTTTAAGAAATAATCTAACGTTTATGATAGTTTTAGCTGCAAATTCTAAGCCTCCAGGCCTGATCAGTATGCCATTTAAAAATCATCATTCTAATGCTTTGTCTGCATGGTTGAAATAGCCTCAAACTTTGCCCTTAGTAATTTGGTTCAACCAGTTTTTGTTGCTCAGTTGAAACTAATTCGGCAGGTAAAGCAAATTTTGGAATTAATCAAAGTTTTGGATAGAAATTTGCCTGTGTAGGCGAAGTGTAATTTTTGTTCCCTCCCACTTCGGGACATACATACTTCCTCCATGCTCCCTGAATGACAGTAGTAAAAAAACACTTTAAAAATTTTTTTGTGAAAGTATGTGTGTATTGATGATGCAGCTTTAAACTTGCGATACTTTTCTTTTTTGATACGTTGCAGTTTCCAGCATTTTACTTCTTTAATAAATGTAGCCTCATGATTGGAAGACGTTTTTCTTCTTCTTTCTGGGAATGTCTTATTATTAACGTACCTTTTAGTGCAGTTCATCCATTTTACATACTTTTCATGTTTGTATCAATTGTGTAACCTCGTATATGTGCTAGAGGGAGTAATTTTATTTGATGGGTGGTTTTAATTTCTGTTGCCAGGATTCTCCAGGTGCACTGTGCCGGCCATCCAGGGTGCGAGCGATGTTTGCATCCCGTGCATGCAGAATGTCTGTAATGATTGGAACAGCTCTAAGTTTTTCAGAAATGAAAAGACTTGTCACTCACATGGGTGAAATTGAACAACCCTGGGTAGGTACTTTTAACTTAGGTACTTATCTCTACCAAGAATTTATTACGCAAATTCCTTACTTTTGAAGTTTTGGTTTATTCTTTTTCCGAACAATTTGCCTAAAAAAAGAGGTGGTTCAACTAAATACCACGCATATGTGAAGATATTCATCAGCATGTCTCCCTGCAAGATGATAATACTGATATGTGTCTCTTACTCAAACTCGTCGTCTGTTGTGATGCCTTAATCTTGATTGGTGCGATTTTTAGTAGCAGTAGTTAGTAGGATAAGAAATCGTTCATCAGTAAACAGTTGAAACTACGGAGCCTGATCTAGGCCATTAAACGCCCTCCAGAGTTTAGTATTTTTTTGGCCCCATCTCCCCCCGGCTGCTAAAAACCCTCAACCCCAAGATGCTTGAATGTACAAGAAAATAATCAATTGGCAAAGAGAGAGACCGACTCTTTTAAAATTAGACTGATCATATTTTGAGGGGTTACCTCCAAGAGGTCCTGGAGTTCTTCCCCATCCCTCCAATTTTTTTCAAAGATAAAAAAAGAAAAAAAGGAAGGAAAAAAATTATTTGATTTTATGGTACGTATCCTCTACAGAAATTTGGAAACCTTTAATTTATCCACTCTCAAACTTGCATTTCTCCACATTAGCCTCAAGTTTACTGTTTGAAATTCAACTATTATGCACTTACTTTAATTTGACTTGGAGGTGAAGGGACGTAAATGCCCATGCTTGAAACATTAGCTCTTGTCTTTCCTATTTATCGAGGAAAGCAAAATTTCACAAAATCTGTAACTTAATTACAGTCTTTTTGCCGTGGCCTCAAAAGAGGTTTTCCATAGTTTACCTATCCTATCTTATTTTTGACATAATCCAAAATCCTCCTTTCTCTAAAATTGCCCCCAAAGCTTCCTTAGTGCATGTACCATATTTTGTAAAAGAAGCAATTTAAACAAATCATGATTAACCAAAGCAAAGTAGTCTTTCAGTACCTACTGCTTATTTTGCAAAAGATTGGGGCGGGAGGAGGAAGAGATAGCTTCTCACAGTTCAAAGTCTCTATTACTCTTTATTTATAAGTTTGTTGAATTATCTTTATTGCTCATTTTAAATTTTCAGAACTGCCCTCACGGACGACCCACTATGAGGCACTTGGTCAATCTTGCTCTCCTGTGCTAAAGGATCACTGATCATCTCACCCATGTTCCTTTGAATAGGTGTTTTTCGCTGATTAATTCTCCTTCTTCTTCTCTTGCTCCACAGCCCAATGTGGGCTTTGGCCTCTATAACAATGCCTCGCCACCGCACCTTATCCTTTATCTTGGTCCTCCATCTTCCGACTCTCATTACTCTTACCTCCTCCTCAACATTCTCCATCCATCTGAGTTAAGGCCTTCCAAGTCTTTTCTTGCTTGGCGGTAGTTTTACGTTGGCTTTATTTTACTTAACTTAGATCAGCTAAAATTAATGAGATCGGTCCAAACAGCAACTCTCTAGGGCCTCGTTTCTACGAGCCACTCCACAGGATTGTCCCATGGAAAAACTCCACTTGTGTAGTCGGGAAAAACATTGAATTAATCAATATTTTTCCCAGTACCAAGTATGGTCCTTGCATTCCTACAACCAACTGAGAGAGGAAGAAGAAGTGAAAATAAATTGAGCGGTATTCTGTCGTTTACTTCACCGTTCGTGTTTGTCTAGTGAAAATAATGTGTCTAATTGTCAATCTTGTTCAATTTTATTTAAATCCCAATTAAATACTTGATTTTTACTAACCTATCTTCCTGCGTCAATTTGTGGCAGGATCATAAGAGTCCCATCCTGCGGAGATGGCACCTGGGAAAAATCCCAGAAGCCCCATTCCTGCGATTTGAACTTGAAGCCAATCCCATAAAAATGTCTCGTTAAGACAAGGCCTGCCTATTTTCAATATTAATCGAGATATCGTGCTTTGTAAAAATCGGTTTAGGACATCATCCACTGCGGTTGTGATACCCTTGACCTCTCCCACTTTGCTTTCATCAGAGCAACACATTGAGTAACTAGAGCAAATAATTGTGTTCCTGATTGATGAAAGGAAGGTTGAAGAAACCAAGGGTGTCACTATCACGGTGGATGACGTTATAAACCGAATTTTTCAAAGTGTGATATCTCGATTAATATTGAATGTAGAAAGTTGCTGTTACTGGACAGAGCCTCAAAACACAATTCTGTAACCAGTACAACTGACCCATTGCATGTCCTGTTTGTGCATGCATCTATGTTTGTATCTATTCATCTATTTTTTCATTGTTATTTTTTTAATAAAAAATGAAGTATAATTGAAAATTTGCTGATCTCTTTTCTTAAATGACCAGGTTGTCTCAAAAAGAAAATCCAGTGAAAACGAAGCAAGAAATTCCAGTACAGCCGCATCAAAGGGCGCACTAGTCAATAATTTGTTAGTACTGAGTGATTTGTAATTTATTGTGAATACTTTTATTTCAGAGATGCGTAAATTAAAATTCTCAATTCAGTGCGCTTGTTCATTCTGAATATTGAATCAATGACTGAATCAGATGAAACATTCCTGGGGTTAAGCCTTGCCGTGCCCATACAAGTATGAAAAATGATGTCTGTAGCACTACGTGTGACATATAACAGTACTCACTGTAAAAGCCCAATACCTAAGCCAGTCAGAGCTGCTTCATTATCAAAAAATATGCTTCATTATGCTTCATTTTGAAATTTTGCCACACCATAATATATTGATACCTAAAATCATCAATTAGTACCTACCTACCCCAGAGCCCAAAGGTACCTAACTCACATTTTTTTTAAAAAAATCGAGTCATTTGCATTTTTGGCACCCTCAGTTTTGATTCCAAATGTTCAAAATAATCAGTAGCAGTAGGTACTTACAATGGTACATACCTAATGGCAGTAACAAGATAGCGGATTCTAAAAGACGCCTATGCCTAACTTTCTTTTTGTCCTAAGCTAAAAGCTCCTACCCAGCTCCACTGGTGAATAGAGCAGCCAATTGAGTCAGCCGCGGGGGAGGATGAGGACGAACTAATATATGCATCGAAGAAGTGGACTGCATGGAATGAAGTGGCATGCTGGAAGGATTTTCTTGAATTATATAGGGTGTTTGAAAAGTTCCCTGCCACTGTCTTCCTCTAACTTATTACCTAATGTAGGCAAATATTTGAAACTTGGAGGATGGTCCTAGGTCAAAGGGAGCTACTTTTAGGCCTACTTAAAATTTTTAGGGTGGAGAGTAGACCCCTTATGATACCTTGTTCAAAAGAGTTTAAAACAAGCAGTGAACTTTAACACAATGTGCTGATAAGGCGCGTCATTGACTGGTATTTATCAACCTCATTAGTTTTCATCCGCAGAGATTTTGATATACAGGGTTATCCAAAAGTCACTGACCACCCCTGTAACTTTTTTCCAAATTGAGATAGAAGTTTGAAATTTTGGGAATGTTCCTCGGTCTAAAGTAGCAACTTTTTGGTCCCCCCAAAATTTTGGGGGGCGGCCCCCCTTAAGGGGGCGGGGGCTAAATTTTTTTTTTTCAAATGGCAACCCCCACTTTGTGATACCTCATTCGAAAGATAATAAAAAAAGAAAATTTTTGGCGCAAACCGCAGGTCAAAATGTTCATTTTTGACAAAATGGCGGCCGGTCAAAGTTCAAAATGGCGGAAATTTGGCATCTCCGTTGTTTATTGACGGATTGGCGTGAAACTCGGAATCCTTGGGTTTTTCGAGACGAGAAAAACGATTCTGGCATCGGTTTTCCTGAAAAGTCAGTCCTTTTCAAAATGGCGGCGGTCAAAATGGCGGCCTAGAGCGGGAAGTGGATATTTAGGCTGCATATCGTTGGATTTGCATGAAACTTGGTATCTGGGGGTATTTCGGTACGAGAAGAACGAATCTTTCATTGGATATCTGAAATTTTGACAAATTTCAAAGTGGACGGCGGAAAAATGGCGGGAAATCAGTTTTACGGCTGTTTACCGATGGATTAGCATGAAATTAATTGATATTTCAAGAATCTACTGAAAGATCCCTTTTTATCCAGCCATAAACCGCCAGGATATCGAATTTCATGCAAATCCATCGGTAAACAGCCGTAAAACTGATTTCCCGCCATTTTTCCGCCGCAATTTTGGAATTTGTCAAAATTTCAGATATCCAATGAAAGATTCGTTCTTCTCGTGCCAAAATACCCCCAGATACCAAGTTACATGCAAATCTAATGATATGCAGCCTAAATATCCACTTCCGGCTCTAGGCCGCCATTTTGAAAAGGACTGACTTTTCAGGAAAACCAATGCCAGCATCGTTTTTCTCGTCTCGAAAAACCCTAGGATTCCGAGTTTCACGCCAATCCGTCAATAAACAACGGAGATGCCAAATTTCCGCCATTTTGAACTTTAACCGGCCGCCATTTTGTCAAAAATGAACATTTTGACCTGCGGTTTGCGCCAAAAATTTTCTTTTTTTATTATCTTTCGAATGAGGTATCACAAAGTGGGGGTTGCCATTTGAAAAAAAAAAGTTAGCCCCCGCCCCCCTTAAGGGGGGCTGCCCCCCAAAATTTTGGGGGGACCAAAAAGTTGCTACTTTAGACCGAGGAACATTCCCAAAGTTTCAAATTTCTATCTCAATTTGGAAAAAAGTTACAGGGGTGGTCAGTGACTTTTGGATAACCCTGTATAAGTAAACATTTCATGAAGGGAATTCACAATTCAACACTGTGAGGTCAACCACGTAACTGCACCACTGTAGACTAGTAGAAAGTTAACTCTCTGACGTGAAAATTCAATTCTACGTGCAAGAATACTTACGTATCGATATGCTGAACTGGTAACATGCGTGAAAAACGATTCGAATCCCGCGGCAACATTAATCAACAAGAAAACGGCAAAAATTAGGTAGTTGAGATTTTAGCCCCTTTCCCCTCCCCCTCTCTCCTCGTGCCTCGGAAACCGTTCCTACACTCATCTTCAAACCGTTCTCAGAGCTTTGAGTCATTATTAGGCCTTGTCTCCACGGGACGTTTTCATGGGATTTGTCCCAAGTTCGAATCGCAGGAATGAAACTTCTGGGATTTTTCCCAGTTACCGTCTCCACGGGACGGGGCTCATACAGTCTAGAGTCCCTTTATACCCAGAGTTAAGACAACTCGATTATCAGCTGACTGGCAGCCGGCCTTGGCTGGCCATGGAGGCCGAAACGAGTGCACCCAAACGAACGATATTGAGGGATAAGGATCAGGAATCCTGCGATGTCTGTCACACAAAAACAACAACATCAACAAATTGATCAATTAAAAAGAAAATGAGATTGGTTTGTGAATAATTTCTTATTCTCTTTTCATTTTGGACCGATGGAAATGACAATTTAGCCTTGATAAACCACAATTAGGTGATATTTTCATTATTCTTGTTCACATTCGAGGTACCGTCATCTTGGTGCACTCGTTTCGGCCTCCATGAGCGAGAGCCAATCAGAATTGGATTTTTTTTAGGCCACTTTCAGCCGAACCAAAAGTGAGTTGTCTTAACTCTGGGTATAAAGGGACTCTAATACAGTCCTGCGACTAGTTTTCGCGGGAAGATAAATTGGTTAAAGTCGAGTGTTTAACCGGGATTAAAATAATAATTGCACTCAATTGACAATTAGACACATTATTTTAACTAAACAAACATTAACAATGTAGTAATGAAAATTCGTTTTCACTTCTTCTTCTTCTCTCAGTGGGTCCTAGGGGTACAAGCACCATACTTGGTACTGGGAAAAATATTGATTAACTCAATATTTTTCCCAACTTCGTAAGTGGGATTTTTCCCTGGGACAAATCTCGTGAAACGGCTCGTGGAGACAAGGCCTTAGCTTCCATTTAAACCCCGGTTCGATGGTCGAATCGGATGGCTACAAAGCAGGCCACTTTTTGGCGGGTTCTATGAGAAAGGGGTTATCGTTAAGGGTATTCTTTGGGCCCACCCTGAAATTTCTCAACTCTCAACTTCGCGATTTTTTGGTCGTTGAAGGTCTATAGAGGCGGTGTTCCAAAAGTCCAGCCCCTCCCCCCCTCTAACTTTTGAACGGTTCGAGATAGAAAAATGAAACTTTTTGGGAATGTTCCTATCTCAAAGAGGACCATCTTTTTTTTTGGGGGGGGGGGGGTCAAAATTTTGGTCCTTCCTCAGAGGGGGGGGGGGGGGCAATTTTTTTTTTCAAATGGCAACCCCTATCTTGTGATACCTCATTCAAAAGAGCATAAAAAACTAAGAATTTTGGCGCAAACCGCAGATCAATATCTTAATTTTTGACCGAGTCATGATAGGTCAATGGTCAAACGTGAACTATTTTCAAAAAATCATAACTCCGGTTCAAATTATCGTTTTTTTTTTTTTTTTTTGTTTTTTTTTGCTTTGAAAGCGGGGAGAAAACCGAGTTCCGGCAACTACTGCTCGCATGTGCCAGGGACGGGCGGCCAACCCCACCCCTCGACAGTTGCAATCAGCTGACAGGGGGTTCGAGAGAGCCACCCGCACCCCGCACACACGAGATTGAGGCATGCTCGATGGTCAGCAGCGCGCGAGTGGGTTCGGACCCCGACTACAAACCTTTACACCCCCACCAGTCACAAGGACTGGTGGTTCTCCCGGCGAGATATCCCGACCAGACGAGGCAGGCCCGATCGTTCCTCTCGCGGGTATGCAAAGGCGTCGGTGAACATACCACCCTAAAAACCCCTGGCTGCCAGGAAATTGAGCATCAAGGCTACTACTACTGGCTTGTGGTGCGCCCTGGACGGATCCCCACCGAGCAAGAAAATTAAAATTATCGTTAAGAAAAAAACAAAACGGGAAAAACCGAATTGTGTTCGCTGCTAAATAAAAATTGCAGAAATCACCTCGAACTAATTTTAAGGGGGGGGGGGGGGTTCAGACCCCCCAAATACGTCAATTCAAAGGTCATTCAATTTTCCCGCGAAATAAGCCATCCGTTCAAAAGTAGGGACTTTTGGAACACCCTGTATTTTACGGAATGCATCATGGTTTCGTCATTTTCGATCTCTTTCGGGGTCTACCACAGGCCTAAACATGGGTCTGCAAGCCAATTTTGGCGAAAAATACGGGTTTTACAGCATTCGACGAGCTGTTTCATACCGATACTCCCGGTGAAGCAAAAAGTCCTTCAAATATGTTCAATTATAGGGATGTAAGTGAGTCACTTTGGCCAATTTTCGTCAATGTCAAATTTTGCTCCCATAGTTAAAAAAAAACTTTTTAAAATTTTCCTGTTTTTCGTCATTATTTAAAATGGCTCAACAAAGCGACTCATCTTACGCCAGCATCAAACTTTTTTGGCAGAAAATGGACGTTGGTGGTCAAAACCTCTCCTCTAAAAACTTTTTTGGATTCAAAGCTCCCCGAAAAAGCCGGTGTTGCCATATTTTATTGCCTGAATTCACGGAAAATCTGTGTTCCATCATCTCATTATATTACAGCTCGAAGCGCGCCTGAAAATCGCCGAAAATTCGCAGGAGATTCGTGCCATGAATTCCTCCCCCTGTGCGACGCGCCGCGCGGTGACCGCCCGACTCACTCCGCCAAAACTCCCTCCCAGAATTCATTCCCCGATCCGATTCTCTCGCGGTGGTGGATTTAATGTGACATCAGTGGCAGCGTCGTAGGAATCAACACAAATTCGCTGTCTCTAGGTCCGGCCACACTATCAAAATGCAGACAAGTGAAAATCAGTAATTGGGAAGGAGGCAGCACCAGTAATCTTTGTTTAAACATTCTCACTTGCATTCATACGCAACTCATATTCACACCGATACTGTCAATTACTGCAGGGCGTTGCCGAATGTAAACGAAAGACAAACTTGTCAAAACACAGAAAGTTTCCAGATTTTATAAAAATAAAACTAAAAAAAAAAAAAAAAAACATAAAAAAAACTTTTCCTTCACACTTATCCAGGCTTAGGACTTGCTTAAGAGAACATCAAAGGGTGTGTTTAAAAAGTTTTTTTTTTTTTTTTTTTTTTTTTTTTGTATTATTTTTATCTCTACTAAGCTCCAAGGCCTTCTAATTTTGCGTAACTGGTAACGCTTAGTTCCAGCGTTCTACCGGGCCGATTTTCATGATATTTGCGGCTATAGACGGGCAATTATTTCTAGATGAACCCGCTTTGTTTATATTTTCAAAATATGACCCAGGTTTTTTTAATATAACGTGGTAAAGTTGCGAATTTTCCCATTTAAACAATGTAAAATATTTTTTGTCATAGTTCGTTTGCGCGTTCTAATAGGCCGATTTCCATGATTTCTGCGGTTATCGACAGGTGATAGGTTCTATATGAGCCCGCTTTAATCAGATTTTGGAAATAGGACCTAGGTTCTTGAATATAAGAGAAGACCAGGAAGCTTAAAAAGAGGGCAACATTTGAAATTCCCGCCAATATAAATGGCGGGAATTTTAAATTTACCAGAAAATTGAACTTAGCGGGAAATACAGAGTCTTGGTCTGTTAGTAGGGTAAGGTAGGTGAATAGAAGGTATGCTCCTTTGCCACAGACTATCCAAAAGCGATGGAACGCTTTGTTTCGTTTCTTTTCAGTCTTTGCGAGAAATTAGAAATAAATGCCGATTTTTTTATTCGATTCTTATTGGTTCAATCGCTTCCGGCCAGAGGGAGATTAGACAAATGAGAGTCGAGTATGAAAATCTTTTCATTTTTTGGTCGTTCCTTGTCAAAGCGGGCCTAATAGAGCGCAAAGCGTCCTCTGGGGGCTGGGCCGCGTAGCGGCCAGGGGGCATAGCCCCGTAGTTATTATTATTGAGTTTGCCTTTATTTGAGAAACAGGGTTAAAAGGATCGAGGGAGGGATGAACATTTTCACCTGAAGCGGCCCGTCAGCAGGATTTTTTTGGAAAGTCATGGAACATCCGCTTTTACGCGTCGCGGTCAAGCGCAACGTTGCGACTGATGTCACATTAATCCACATTCCACCACCGCAAGGGAATCGGATCGGGGAATGAATTTCGGGAGGGAGTTCGATCCGGGAGGGAGTTTTGGGAGTGAGTCGCGCGGGCAGTCACCCGCCGCGCAGGCCCACCGACCCCTCACCGCAGCGGTAGACTCCTTTCCCCTCCCAGCGCCACGACGCGACGCCCGTCCTCCGCCGCACGGTGGATCGAGTCAATGGGAGAGGTCGGTCATGGAACGTTGCGCCTCTAATTTTACCAGGATAACGAATATTCCTGGTCATTTGATCGATTATTTACCATTTTCTCTCGTAATTTTTCGCGTAGAATTCATTATTGATGTTTTTTGGTGAACAACATACTCGAAGACCCGTTCTTGTGCATTTTGTCGAAAAAACTATACAGGTGCAAAGTTCAGGCGCCTGAATTTTACTTCGGAGGACGAAGTGCTTAATTTTTCATGAGGGAAGAGGATAAATTATGAATAAAATTATGAAAAGTTACAAATAAGTGTCACAAATACACAAAAATACCTACCCAGATATGAGTTGCTACGTCAGATATATCATTCCCTTCATAGCAAAGTTAATTTCGAAACTTTGTCGGGTGATATCATTCTTATGCATAAGGATCGGTGAAAAACAAATGAAATACATTTATGAATTCTTTGAAAATATTTGAGATCTTTTTTACTTTAAATTCATATTAGTCCAGTCAATCTAGACCGAAAAAGGGCCCTACCTTGCAAATTTTGCGAAAAACTTTCTGGCATATGTTTACTGTGTGTTTTTTTAGCGCTGAATCCGAATCTGAACTTTGCTACCTTCGATTTTTGCCGCTAAAGCCGCCATCTTGAAAAAACGTTGCCAAATCTCATTTTTCGTCCAAAAACCGTTAATAACTCGTTCCCTGTGCGTCAGACGGCAAAATGAGTTATTTCCAAAATGAGAGTAAGTAAAATTTTGGTATAGAAACATGTACCAAAGTTTTGATTATATGCACATACCATCCGCCAGAGCGCGCTGAAAATGGCGGGAAATTTGAAAAAAAACCGCAATTTTTTGCGGTTTTCTCACATATCTTTTTTCTTAGCAGTTTTTCGGCAAAAATGGTTACCACAGGTATTAAAGTATGTAGCCAAAAATGCAACTAGAATCACTCTTATTTTTTTAACTAGGGTATTAGGAGCGCTTGAAGTCGGAGACTCGCACGGCCGACATCGGCTGCAACGCTGCATCGCAGTTCTACCGTATGAGGGCCGTTATATGGTTTCTGTAACGCTTAATTTTGCTTAAAGACATTGAATCTAGTTTACAAATAATACAATTAAAGATTTCACCCTTTTTGACATCCTTCCCCCCAACGCCCACCCCTCCCCCCACCCCAATGAGATATCGGCGTAACATCATTTTCACTCCATTATTATCCAGGAAAAAGCTATTTTGCAGTTTTGGTAGTTTTAAAGTAACAGAATATACCCCTCCTTTCTTGTGAAATTTCATGTTTCATTCGATTAAACTCTTTCAGCAATTCTGCGTAGGACCCTAGTAAACTCAGAGGATCCTTCCCCCCGAACCTCGACTCATCCATCACCAGCTCCTAGAGTACCTGTATAGCGAGAGTATGGACAGATCGCTTCATGGAGGTCTTAGGGCCCAGAAGTGCAGCTAGAGTACCTTTATAGCGAGAGTATGGACAGATCGCTTGATGGAGGGCTTAGGGCCCAAAAGTGCAGCCACCCTTCTGAGCAACTTCTAACACACAAAATTTCACTGCCAGCCTACAGAGTTCAATTCTAACCAAGATGGCCAAGAATGTACATAAATGAGCGTTCTTTTGCAAAAATAAGTAAAATTATGCTAAAAGTAAGCCAAATACATGCTCTATAAACGGCGGTTCGTAACAATTGTATTTAAAAATCGCTCTGGACATTCGAAATTCATAGGTTGGCTGCATTTCTGGGCCCTAACTTCATTCACGGAGGCATCGGTGAAGGCCCGATGGATTTTCGGAGTTTCACATCTGTCCATACTCTCGCTATACAGGTAAGTACTCTAAGTGCAGCCATCCTTCTAAACAACTTCTAACACACTAAATTTCACTGCGCCAGTCTACAGAGTTTGCAAATTCCAATTCTAACCAAGATGGCCAAGAATGTACAAAAATGAGCGTTCTTCCGCGAAAATGAGTAAATTTATGCAAAAACTGAGTCAAATACGTGCTCTCGGAGCGCTAAAAGCAAAAAATGAAGCTTTTTTTCAATCACCTCTACTATTGGCTAGAGGATTAGCGGCGAAATCGGGACAAGTTTGAAATTCAAATGTAGGGCGGGAACTAAATAAAATTGCGAAAACAAAGTATTTTAGGTTGATTTTTGCCCAAATTCACTTACACACTCATATTTGTATAACTTTAGGTTAGTTTTGGTTCGTCGTCGACCGATTAATTTCATTTGGGAGTAACTGTCATCTACGACTGTAACGGCCTGTTAGAACCGGCAGAACCACCATGAGCAGAAGAAAAACTATAACTTTATCTGAGATTACTGCCTGTTACCGAGCAAAAGTAAATGTATCACAGTAGGACGCAGTCCCAACTTTCTTAATATATTCGTTTTAGGCATTTAAAATACGTTTCGAAGGAGAAATGTGCAAAAATCAAGAGGACAAGTTCAAATCAAATTTCCGCTTGCCGCCATGGATTCCCGCGCTCATTTACACACTCATCACACAAGCACCCAGCGCCAAACCAGGCTTCACTTTTTCCCCGTGCTTTTAGGTACGAGCACTCCGTCTTCATGTCTTTGGTACCTGTATAGCGAGAGTATGGACCAAAGACATGGAGACGGAGTGCTCGTATCTAAAAGCACGGGGAAAAAGTGAAGCCTGGTTTGGCGCTGGGTGCTTGTGTGAGTGTGTAAATGAGCGCGGGAATCCATGGCGGCAAACGGAAATTTGATTTGAACTTGTCCTCTTGATTTTTCCACATTTCTTCTTCTTCGAAACGTATTTTAAATTCCTAAAACGAATATATTAAGAAAGTTGGGACTGCGTCCTACTATAATACACCTACTTTTGCTCGGTACAGGCAGTAATCTCAGATAAAGTTAGTTTTTCTTCTGCTCATGGTGGTTCTGCCGGTTCAAACAGGCCGTTACAGTCGTAGATGACCGTTACTCCAAAATGAAATTAATCGCTCGACGACGGACCAAAACTAACCTAAAGTTATAAAAATATGAGTGTGTAAGTGAATTTCGGCAAAAATCAACCTAAAATACTTTGTTCTCGCAATTTTATTTAGTTCCCGCCCTACATTTGAATTTCAAACTTGTCCCGATTTCGCCGCCAATCCTCTAGCCAATAGTAGAGCTTCATTTTTTGCTTTTTTAGCGCTCTGGCTTTATGTTTTTGACAGAGGTACTCGCTCCAAAAGTGAGGTTAAGCCGATGATTGAAAAATAACACATAAGGCGGCTGAATTCTTGAAAAATAAGTATATTTTTGGCGTTTTCCGATCCTTGCCATCCCTGCACGACCTACCGCCCACTGCGATGGGATGAAAACTTCGATTTTTGGCAGATATACGTGATTCTACGGATGTAAGTGAAGTCCAAAACTGAAAACTGATAATAGCAGTGAGTTGCGAGGGTCCTACGCGAGACAGCAGCACTAGTGTCTGCTCACGAATTTTTACATTGGCTCTGACGGGAGTCCAGGGTCCTACAGAACTGGTCCTTGGCCTGCTTGGCCCAAGGCGGATAAAGAATGGTGGTCGCATTTCGATTTTGGCTGCCATCTTGAGGATGTGTGACGTGCAGAGGGTACGGGCTTTTACCGCGCGATTTGAAATGTACCCGAAGTGTACCCGATGCGAGGCTCATACAACTTCTAAACGGAATTATGAGTTTTCCTTCCTGATGAAACGCTTTCAGATCGTAGTCTGAGTTAAAATTTTTACGGAGAATTTGCAAGGAAGTTACAATCATTCTGATGATTAATATTTCTGGCTGAAATTTGTGTTTAAAGAAATGTACCCGATGGGCTCGTTCCTTCACGCACATGTGCAACTTTCTGACGAAACTGGACCTATCATTTTGGACTTAGTATATTTCGGATTTTTGAGAGCTGTAATGCGGTAGTTTTTCCTTAGAAATTTGGAAATAACGTCCAATCATTCTTCTTTTTGATGCTTCCAGGAGAAATTTGTACTTTCGGAAATTTGGGAGACAAGTGTGAAAATTGGAAAAACGGAGAGGGGGTCGGGGATTTCTGAAAAACAAAGGGAGGACTCCCCCCAGATAAGGGGGTTCGGGGGATCCCCCGAAAAATTACATTGATAATCAGGTACCCATGGAGAAAATAAGAAATATTAAAAAAAAAAAAAAAAAAAAAAAAAAAAAAAAAAAAAACCTCTCACGGTTTTTAAATTATTTACTGATAAAGATAGCAAAATAAAATACACCGCAGTAATTTCACTTTAAATTCGGGCTATCAACGCCAGAAATACTTACAATGATAAGTGACTAATGACTATACAATACCTTGTAGCGTTAAGGCCTAGATACACACGGCGATTAATCGCCGCGATTGCAATCGCGGCGTTTAAACGCAGGTGTATTCGGTCAATCGCCGCGACGGGCGAGTGAAATTCTCGGAATTTCTCCAATCGCCGCGATTGAATCCAAAGTAGGATTCAATCCTACTTTTTGGGCGAGTAGATGCATTTGTTGAGTCCTGTTTATTCTTGATGGATGCGAAATCCACCAGTACATGTGGTCTACATGTGTTTTTGTTTACGTTCTTCTGTCTTCGAGGTGCTCGTCAATTAGTTTTATAGTATGTTTATTTTTACATTTGATGCGAAAATTGTTAAAATTGCAGCAGAAGTGTGTCCGTTCATTAGCCACTTATTATTCAGGAGAGGCACCAGAACTTCAGAAATAGGAAACATTATTCAGTTGAAAATCTTCATCTTCATTCCATTAAAAAAAGGCACTAGTCTTTTGGGCACAGTACTTACGACTATCCTGTTATCAACACGGAAAAAAAAGTCCTGTCATTTTAATCGTCGCGACTGCTGAAGGAACAGCTCTTGGCTGTTAAAAAACGGCACAGCATCCTGGTTGTTAAAATAACATTACCTTTGTCTGTTATTACAACAGGCGCTTTGCTGTCACATTGACAGTAAATGAATGTAACAACGACAGCAAAATCTGCTCAACCTTCATCGAATAGTCTGTTACACTGGCAGCGCAGCTGCTGGGGTAAACGCCGGTTCCCCATCAGATTGACGTTCACGCTGCCTTCGATTTAACAGCGGCCGCTGCTGTCGAAATAGCAGCGTCGCTGTTCTCATGACAGCCAGTTCGTATTTGAATTTAAATCCACGCTGCTGTCGATGTAGCAGCGCTGCTGCTCATGTAAAAGCTAAATCGCTCTTGAATTTTCATTCACACTGCTGTTAATGTAGCAGATACAATGCCACGCAACTGTAAAAAATTATGGTCATACTTACATGTTTAGGTAAATAGCTGATAACTGCTTAACTGGTTTCAAGTAAATGATACAAAAACCGTAGATAATATTCCGGTCAAAGTAACATTTACAGACTAAATCAGTTTCACAATGAGTTAATTTCACAAAAATTTTAACAGTTTAGATGCACAGAAACACTACACAAAGTATACATCTTTGCAGTTCTCGGTGGGGCAGAATTGATCATGGCCTTGAGGTCGTCAACAAATTATGTGAGGCACATTTTAAACCCTTCCTCTCCATCCGTTATTTTCTTTTTTCAAATAACCGAACTTTTCACTCGCAGCCTGGTCAGATACCGCACAGACACTGTATTACACATTGAAACACTTTACGCCATTAAGACAATGTCACGTTGGCATCATGAATAAAAAACAACGTAAGAACCAAACAGCAGATCGTGCTTATGAGTTAAAAACACCGAAAATGTATTATAAAAGGTTTCAAAAAATTCTACCATGATTAAGATTTGCTAAATTATCACTTCATTTCATTTCAAAACAGCCTAAATTTCTTTGAACGAAAGAAAAGGAAAAAATCACACAATGGAATTGGGTCGGAAAGTATAGAGGACAGGGCTAATGGTATAATCTACAGGAAACGGAATCAAAAGAGTGCCTGCATATAAATATGTAAGGCACGCTAAAAATAATAATTTGATGCACTGGACGCAAACCTAATTGAGTTGAGAGTGCGTGTAATGTCAATGGTAAAGTTGAAACCAAAAAGCACAAATATACGGCAGCAGAAATTTCGAATTGAACGGATTCATGATGATGCCTCAAAAAATGGCGTCTGCCCGCAACTGATTACAGTGTGCCCAAATTTGCTTATATCGTAAGAGTTACTTTCCTATGGAGCTACTAATTTTGCAGATCGCGCACTGAGTATCAAAACTAATCACTTTCTTCGCCAAAATTCACTCGCAAACACAATTTGAGCACGATTTCGAAACGCAAGCGCAAGACTTCTCTGACTCAAAACCACTGACTGTTGAGCAAACGAAATCCCTTTAAACAATGACATGGCGGCCTCAGCGAACAGACTGGAATGCGGGAACAACGCCGAAGGAAGAAACAACCGAACGCCAGGCCCGGGCGGTTGGAGTTCTGAGAATTTCCCTGACCGGGCCCTTTGTCAGGAAGGCGCGCAACCCTCGAGAAGGAGGGTGGGCAGTATGGCGGGTAGGGTAGGAGAGGTTTTCTGCGTCACCGCTCGCAGCGGGGCGATCGAGAACTGTATACAACTGCGCATGCGCGCGCTGCGCCGATCGCGCGGGACTGGCCGGGATGGAATGCTCCGTGCAACGGACAGCATTTTACCGTCAACTCGCTGTTAAATGAGAGGCTGCTATTTCGACACCCTCGCTGTTGCTTTAGCAGATTATTTCTGCAAATTTAACGACCTTCAAAACATTAGACCAACACCTGCACGAGTGTAAATTTAAAATCCAAACGAATGTCAAAATAACGTGTGGACTGTAAAATCAAAAGTCAATGACAGTCATTCCAAAAGCTTCAGGAACTGTTGATTTAATGACTGCGCCTGACGTTAACTCAGCAGTCGTGTGATGATGGAATAACATACAGAATGTTATTTCAAAAGCATCAATAAGATGTTGAGCTAACAGAGTTGCACACTTTTGTTTCAACATACTTAAAATGTTAAACTATCAGTCGCGACAACTAAAAGAACAGAGAAACGTCAAACAAATTTAACATTCAATGCGACTGTTAAAATGACAGGTCTTTTTTTTCCGTGAATATGATCAACTAGATAAGATACTGATCATTTTAAGGTTATAATAACATTAACAATTAGCGCTGATCGCGGCGATTAATCGCTAGGTGTATACGTGATCGCACTGATGGCCTCTGTTGATTGTATTGCGTTGAGCGATGCGACCCGAACCAACCCAATCGCGGCGATTAATCGCCGTGTGTATCTATGGAACGCCGTTAGTGTCAAAACCCTTTTCTTGCGCGCGCGGAATTTTTTCTGGCGCGCGGAAAGAAAAAACCCGTTATCGATGAAAATCTCTGAATTTCCGGATTCCGCGCCGGTTTTCGATATATTTGCGCCGTTTGTGTCAAAACTATTTTTTCCGGCGCGGCGCTCCAAATCTATGGCAGCATTACCGTAAACCTTACAGACAAAAATATAGGAAATTAGGTGTCGCACGAAAAATCTAATAACTTACGTCAACTCCCACGAAAAAAATTGCGAAATAGCGAAAAAAATATTTGTGTGTGCTCCGCATCAACCAATCAGAGTGACGAGATTCTTCAAAATCTCTAGATTTTACAATATTTTACTAGTGGGAGCCCGATCCGTTCCTCTCATTGGTCGGTGCTTCATTCCATATACACGAGGAATTTCGAACCAGTCAATAACATAACCTCAAACAGTGAATTCTACAAATGCTTGAACTAATTTATTTTCCACTTCTTTCGTTTTCGACTCAACCTCAGAGTTTCAAAATGAGGCTTTACCGCCCACTTCATCTACTTTCGACCCAACTTCACACACTTCACACTTCAAAGAGAAGAGGCAGGTAAGTAAGAAACTTTATTTTGCTCAAAATGTCAGCAATCGCTTAGCCTCATCATCAGGTAGATGTATTACAAGGCATTGTCTAAGAAAGTTTGTCTACTGAAAGGATTAACCAAGTCTTGAAAGAGTTTAGCGAAAGCTCAAACCTGTTTCATTGTAACCTGCCTAAACCCAAGTTTGGCGGAGCTGTTCCTACCAGAAAGTTTGATCATGTGCACAAGAAATATATTTCCGTTCTTAATTTGTCGAGCATAATATTTAGGAGTTTGGTTAACTGACGACCTTAAAGTGAAAGAACATATAGAGTAGGTGACAAGGGATTTCAGGGGAAAGATTAGTATGTTATGGAACGTAAAGGATTTCATACGTAAGGTAAGTAGAAAGTTGGTGTTTGATTGGCAAGATCAATCTACACTGGGCTGTCATTGTGCATCTTTGTTTAAATTCACTCCCCTGCCTGGCCCTAAGTTGGCACACCCAATTTTCCGCACACTGACCGCTCTCATGAGAAATTCATTGCGGACAGCCAATTGTTCGTCATTGCGCAGTAGAGCTCCAAAACTCGTCATCGGGAATGACTGACCTGTGTAGATTGATCTTGATAATTCGTTAATTGCATCAAAACTGAACTATTGCATTTCCTTTCTGGGAGAGGCAAATAGTAAAGAACTCAAGGACTTGCATAAAGGACAAATTTCGGCGATGAGATATATACTAGGGTGTGATAGGAGAAACGGAATAATAGACTTGTCAGAGATGCTGGGCTGGCTGTCCATGGAATTGTTGATTAAAGCCAGAATCTTCATTGTAATGTATAAAATGAGGAAAGGACTGACTGATGTAAGGGACAAAGAGATTATTGAGGTATTAGAGAGGAGGAAGGGAAGAAATGTAGAATTGAAATAAAATGAGATTAGGGAAGTACATAACATGTTGTTTCTTAAGGAACTGAGAGAATATACGCTGTTTGGTTGCGAGAAATGGAAGGATTTGCAACTAGGAGCGTTTAGAAATAGGGTAGTGCATGAGCCAATGACATTGCAAAGAAAAAACTGGGGTGATGGAGAACTACCCATGTGCTACAGGTGGAAGGAGTTTGGATTGTACATAGGAGAAAGTTAGAGACTGTATTATAGAAAGAAAAAATTCCTGTTCTTATTCATTTTGAAACAGGGACAAGAAGATATTAGGCAAAAAAGTCAGGGAAGGGCCCATGGAAAGATGCGGACAGATGGGATTAGCCCTTGACGACTAGTTGAAAAAAAAAATAAAATAAAGTAATTCCCTCAGTCGATCAAAGTGGATTGAGCAATGTCTGTTGGGTTGTAAAACACTCAAGCATTTCCAGTCTGGTCCTGTTGAATTGAAATCACATTTTTCTTTTATTTTCTTCCACTCAGTCCTGAACATGTTTTCTGAGTTTAATCTTGTGCCTTTTCTTCTCTTTTTCAGAAACTTGTCCTGTATGCTCCTGAATCATGTATCACCAAGGCTTGTTCGAGCATGCATAAAACTTAATGCACTCAGGGTCCCATCGAATATTTGTGATCCTTTTAGTTGCTCTAAACTGCAGAATCAACGTTATTCATAAGAATTGCAGCGATGGTGAGTGTGAAAGTCCCTTCGATCTCCAATTCAATGATCCTTTATATTGTCTGTGGGTATGGAAGAGTCATTTCGTAATTGTCAAAAGATGACCATAGTGGTTTGAAAGAAAGAATCAGGGGTAAACATTGAAAAAATCATTAACGATCCTCTTGCTGTTAGGAAAAATGGCATAGAACTGTCAATGTTTTGGGGTTGAATGATTCTGTACTTCTTTGTTTTGCAAGCCTTTGAAACTAACATGAAGTTACTGCCGAGTTTTCACAGGAAAAATAGCAAGACTAAGGGAAACTCATTAATGGCAACTAATTTTTTTTTCCTGTCAGCTTTTCTTTCTTCTTTAATTTTCTTTTTTTCTCTTTGTATCGCCAAGGTGATAATTTGCTCTATTTAATCATACAAAGACCTGTTGAATATTCCTTTTTTCTGGAAAATTCGTGGAGTGTTCATATTTTAGGTCGAAGAAGGACTTATTAGTGCAATAAATATTCATAGACATTTCTGCGACCCAAAAATCTGATCGCGCATTTTACAGAAAAAAACCCTATTCAACGGCAATTCCACGATTGCCCCCATGAATACTTGGAAAACACTGATTGTGTGATGAGCTTTCCATGGTGAAGTTTCATGAAATTTTGTCGATTTCGAAAATCTTGAGCTTTTTATAATATCAGTACTTAAATGTCCGAGTGCATGTTTATCAGTGCAGAAAGTTGCTAATATGATCACTTTTATCTTTCTTCTGTTACAGGCTGATGGAATGGACAATGTTCATGATGTGATCAATCATGATATCCAACAACTTGTCAATGGTCTGCAACAACAGAATGTTTTTCTCATACAACAGAGTCTGCCAAATGTACATCATCATATTCAATTTTTAGATACATTATTATCGCAATTGCCTGCATATGATGAGGAACTTATATCTCAAACTAAGAATTCTCTACTGCAATTGGTCGCTGCTGCTTCTTGTTGTTTAAATGACCTTTTACTTTCTCATGCTGAAGATAAAGGTGCGGCTGTAGCAGGAATAGCTGAGTTGGACATTGATGTTGTCTTGCACTTAAGAAAGAGTGGCTTACCATGGTCCAAAATAGGGGCCATATTTGGACTCTCAAGGCAGTCAATGTATAATTTTCGTAAAAGCAATGGCATTGAAGAACCAAATATGAATTTAGATGAACTAGCTTTAGAAGATGTGTTACCAAGTATTATGCAGAGCTTACCCAATGCAGGAGCTGTTATGATCCGAGGCGTTCTGCTAACCCACGGATTCAAAATAAATGTTAATAGAGTTAAGGAAGCCATGAAACGAATCGACCCTTTTGGTGTACATCTACGAATGAGACAAAAAATACCTCGGAGAGTCTATAGTGTACCACACCCTAATTATCTATGGTATGTATGTTTCTGAAAAAATTCATCTACCTTATGACTGCTTCATCGTGGGAAAGAGTGATAGGCAGGGTGGCAAGCGTCAGGAAGAACCGGGAAATCAGGGAAAAGTCAGGGAATTTTGAATAACTGGGAAAAGTCAGAGATTTTTGTGCCCGGTCAGGGACTTTTTGATTTTTTCCTCAAAATTTTGAAATTTCCTTTCTATCAAAGCCGATCAATATTTGTACTTCATGCTCAACTGCAATTACTTATCGAAAAAACCTTTTTGAAACACTAAAACCATCCAGCAAACGATTACTGTTTTCCGTGAAAAAAATGTGTTTGATTTGATGGTTTGTGATAATTACCAAAGGTCAGGGAATTCCATCAGTAAGTCATGGAAAAGTCAGGGAATTTTGAAATAGAATTTGACTTGCCACTCTGGATAGGAGACGGTAGAAATTTTTTTATTCTCTCCAGTGCATATGCTTTCAGGCAAGGCTGTTTGGTTCCGAATCTCATGTGTCTATTTCTTTTTCTTCTGAGGTACTTAATGTGAAAGTTGGTGCAATTGCAACTCTTACAATATAATTTTTTTTGTGAAACCAAATTATAATTAAAATCCAAAAGTTCCAAAACTCTTTGCATTCCACTTCTAGCTTCTGGGACATTCCAATTCATTTTTTTATTCCTAATGGTTTGTTTTTCAATTGTTTCAGGCACATTGATGGAACACATAAACTCGTCATGTTCCGAATCGTTATTCATGGCTGCATAGATGGTTTCAGTCGCTATATAATTTTTGTAGAAAGCAGCACTGACAATGAAGCCGAAACAGTTCTACAACAGTTTCTGACTGGCGTTGATAATTTTGGTGTTCCTTCGAGGGTAAGAGGGGACAGCGGAGGTGAAAACTCTTCAGTTAGGCATTTTATGGTGACTGTGATGGGGGAAGGCCGAGGGAGTTTTATAAAAGGCCCATCAGTACACAATCAACGTATTGAAAGATTGTGGCGTGATGTAAATGAGCAAGTAAGCAATAATTTTAAAGAGCTGTTTTTATTTTTAGAGAGCAATCTTATTCTTGATGAAAACAACATTCTTGATATTTTTTGTTTGCACTATATTTTTTTACCGAGAATCAGTAACACTCTAAGGGCTTTCAGGCATGCCTGGAATAAGCACAGCATGCGCACAGAGCATGGCAGAACGCCTGAACAACTGTGGCTGGCAGGAATGCTTAAAGAAGGATTCGATATGAAATTACACAGCGTTTGCCTAGATATGAGCTATGATCACGAATACTGGCACAAAGTTCATCTTAAGACTTTCAAATTAGACTTTAATGAAAATATGATGCTTTTCATACTGAACATAAGTTTACAAATCGTTCCAAATCCACTGATAAATGATTCTAATTCAGGTGTTAGTCTTTATGTGAATCTCCGTTCCGCGCTGCTTAATCAGTTAAATCCTCAGTAGGAAGTGAAAGGAATCAGGAAAATTAAGAATGCTAATAAGTTAACTCTTTAAAAATGCAAATTTTCCTGAATGGTTTTATTACATATCTATGTCATGAAGGTATGATAGTCGTGCCTAATTGTTGCCCTCTTCCAAACTAACTTCAAAATTTAAAAAATGCCACAATCAATAAATTCAGTTTTTCTCTTTGCATCTTGGAACCTGGGAGCTTTCCTTTCTGTTCAATGTTCATATGTAATACTGCAAACCTTGCTGATTTATTAAGGAATTTCTAATTTTAGAGTGACTGATACTCTTTATTTCATTTAAAATAGAGGATTACCTATTTTTTCCTAATGTATTACACTGATACCTCAAATATTTTCCTATATATTTGTATATTCTCAGAACTGTTTTTTTTTTTTTCTTCTTCTCTGTTTTTCATTTCACCAAATTTTAATCAATCTTATTATATCTTTATCTGTAGGTATGCCACTAACTTTGACTGTTAAAATTGGATGTAAAGAAAAATGTAAAATCTGTTGCAACATATGAGTTGGAAAACCTTTTTTTGTTTTAATTAAACATGACATGAAATTTTGTTAAAAAGGAGATATCATAAAAATTTGCACGAAGTTTCATTAAATGCTAAAATCATTTGTGAAGATGTGAATGGAGAATTTGCAAGGGTCTGAAATTTGATGAATTTCATGTCTAAGTGGAATCTACTGAGCGAACTGAACACGGAGATACCCTTCATTCATAAATTGAGCAATTATTAGAGGATATATGACAAAATAACCGATTCTGCTAAATTACATGTGTTTAAATGGGAAATGCCGCCAGATGACGTCATCAGGCGGTGCATTTTTTCACTTTTAAATCTATTTTTAAAGCATTTCCCATGTCAGAAGAAAATTATAAAAAGTACTGTGAAATCAGCTCTTTAAGCACTTTCAGATGAAGCAATAAAAAATTTGCATGCAAATCCTCCATTGCAAAGATAAATAGAAACTATGCTAATTACAAAACTAAAAATGTACCTAAATTTTCCTAAAATTTACTCAAACTAACTGATAAAAAACTCATAAAAGTATAAGGTGGCATTTTTATGTGAAAAATGACTAAATCCCAAGTAGCATATATTTTTCAAAGGAAAAATTGCGATATATTGCCATTTTATTGGCGATGAAATCTTTAGGATCATCAACATCTGAGCGATCATACTCGATCCTATCAAAATCATATCTCCCGGCAATTTAGCGCGATATTATTAAGATGAAAATTGCGATGTGGGGCGATTTTATTTTGATTTTATCGACAAATATTGATCGCCATTTTATCAGGCCAATAATTGCGATGGATAGTGATTTAATCGCAATTTTTCCCTCAGTAATATCGCGATAAATTGCCACCGATATAATCGCGATAACTAACCTATAAAATCGCTGTTTATCACCATCACTGCTACTTGGGATTAAAGGGTTTTCTAATTCTTCATATTTTAACAGTTTTTTAAGAGTTTTTCTGTTTGACATTTTTCAACTTTTTTTCCAAACGGTCAAAGCTACTAGAGTAGCATGATGAAATTTAATATAGCATTTTTTTAAATTCTGTACAAGTGAAAGTAATCTTTATTACTTTTTTTTACTTATCAACTTACTTAAATTTTACTGTTTCATTGAAATTCAGATTCATTTTTTTTCTGTAATATTTTCTATTTTCTGATTTGTTGTGCAAAATAAAATTCTAAATGTTTGGAAATATGCTCAGAATTCAGTTTCTGGTTGAACTCTTTGTTTAATAATTATTTTGTTGCATTGCAATCATACTGATGATAAATAAAACTCTACCAGTATCTGATCATTGTGATATCCTACATAATTTCCTTCAACAATTTAAGTACTTTTTATGGATATGCAGTATAGAGGGGGGGGGGGGGAAGGGGGGGGGGCAAATAGTCATAATGATCGCTAGGGCTCTAGAAATTTTAAGGACGGGCATTAATATTGGGAAAAAAGAGCCGTATGCAGACTTTAGTCCAAACCGTGCAAAATACATTCTTAGGTATTCTTGAGGGTTGCTGAGTTCAAAAATTACAGATACTTCTAAAAATTCACTTTTTTCCCGTAGCGTTACTTGAGAGGCCCACTGAGCGGCCGGTTGGTCGGCACTCGGTGGACCTCTCAAGTAGCGCTACGGGAAAAAAGTGAATTTTTGGAAGTATCTGTAATTTTTGAACTCAGCTACCCTCTAGAATACCTAAAAATGAATTTTGCACGGTTTGGACGTAAAGTCTGATTCATTAACACCCAAATCTGGCTTATTTGGAACCATATTTTGGCGCGCGAAAATCGGTCGGCGCGCGTTGCGGAAACTTCAATCGCTCATAACTCCGGAACTGTTCGGTTCCCCAACTTTAGTGACCGCTTTCGTTGGATGCGGAAAAAGACGAACAATTTAAAAAACTGGTTTTTGTTCCAATACAAAAATGTGATCTTTCAGTTTAAGTAGTCTGTTTAAAAGAAATTGTTTCTCCTCAAAAAACTGAAAAAAGCACACAAGTACCTTAAAAATAAAATTTTGGGATTTTGGCCTTTAGAATCTTAAAGTATGCAATTTTAGACGATTTTTCGTTCAAACCGGGCCTAAATATCTTTTTTCGTTCGAAAGATATCCAGGTTCACAGGTTTTGACTTCCATCCCCCCTAGCGCCCCCCACAATTTTTGGGGGGTCTGAAAATTTGGGGATCGGAGCGCTCCAGTATGAGTAACTGATAGACGAAGTTTGAATAAGTTTTAGTGGGGGGGGGGGGGGGGGGGGCGAAAAAAGTCGTTTTTGCGTACGGCTCTTTCCCAGTAGGTAATCGTATTATGGAGGATAAAGAACGTTAAAAACCGATAAGGATGCACTCACCTATTGTGTAACATTCTCGGGGGACGGGGGGGGGGGGGGGGGGGGCGCTTTCGAGAATTGTTGAAGCCAAATGACAAAGACCAATCCAAAATTGAAATATTGCATAATTTTTGGGGAGAAAATACATCTTGCCTATGATTACGTCCGTTCATCCTTCTTTGTTCAACGTTCTGAATTGTAGAATAATAATTTGATAGGTTTAATCTGAAGTAGCTGAACCATATTTTCACATTCTCAAATTTCTTCTCGTGTTTTTTTTTTTTATTTCACCAGAGAGTAAGAAGTATAATTATGCCTTGAAAAATTTTATGAAATTCCTCATTTTGATGACTATTATAATGAAACAATTTCAAAGCAGAGTATATATAGTTTGTGGTTTGAGAAAAATTAATTATGTTAGGAAATTAGGCAATGTGTACCTAATTAAGCTGGGAAAATTTTGGTTAAAGCCGGCCAATTACTAGGTTTTGTCCACATCGTCTCCATTATTTTCTTCGGACAATAGATCGTTGCAACAGATCAGGCTCGGACTGGCCATAAGGCCAATCTGCCATTGGCAGATGCGCCCCCTTGGCGCGCCAAAAACACGCCCCTCTGACAGATAGCAAAATAAGAAGAGAAAAAAAAATACGACCGAGAATATGTGCGGAAAATTCCTTAAATGAACGGAAAAAGAGAGAGTTAGGAGTGAAGAGAGGTGCTTTTACGCATAGGGGTGAACAGAGGTCCAAGAACTACTTTCTGAAGCGTAAACACTCTTCTGTGAAATTGTTACCTTTTTGTTGACATACAGGCGCTATATCCCCCTCCTTCATTCTCTATTGCAACTCCCGTAGAAACGATAGCCGGTTCGATTTTTCGACATACGCACACTTTATAGACCTCATGAGAGACCTTTAAGCATATTTCTTCCTTTTCAAAATGACTTTTGATTTGGACATAAATCATAGCATATCTCGGGCAAATTTAGCCTTAATTTATTTCGAAATTCAAAAATAAGAGACATCTAAAGTGTAAACGCGATACAACTATTCTCGCAAGATGGATGTCCACATTGCATATGAAAAATGTAAGACGCGATGGCGTGAGTCGTGAACTCGCAATGCTCTTCTAGTTTAAAGCAAAATTACAAATAAAACAAACGGAAACAAACACAACATGGAAATAGAGCGAGGGAAAGGATGCGCGTTAACGACGGCGCAGAGATACAACTATTCGTACTTGATGGACGTCCGTGCTGCATCTGAAAAATTGAAGGCGCGATGACGCGAAGCGTGAGTTCTCAATGCTCTGCTATATGCTGCCAATGAGGTGTCGCTCAGATTCGGAAGAAAAGTTAAAAAAAAGGCCCGAATACGTCTTTCTTGTCGTCGGCTGTGTTGATACTCGTTCTTTCTTCTTTTTTCAGGTTCTTGCCTGATTCTTTTTTAGGATGGACTTTTAGACCCACGTCTTCAGCTCGTGTAAACCGCAGCACTGACACGGTTCTTGTAGAAATAATGGTGCTTGGATGCGTCTAGTGGCTTTAATTTTTTTTTGTTTTCTCTAATTTCAGAATTCTGTCGGTCACTTCAATACGTTCAATTTTACAATGTTTACTCTGTACGATTAAAAAACTTTGAACCTGAAAATATAGCGTAAACTTGTGCTGCTTCGCCAAAATTTTCTGAACCCCTCTCCACGAAGGGGATGCCCCATCAGGAAATATCACATTACGCCCCTTTAACCAGCCAAGGGTCTACGCCCTCAGATGCGAGCCAGTCCGACCCTGCAACTGATGAACGGCAATTACTTACCTTTGGACCTCAAAATTAGCTGTCCCAACCAATGGACCTAGCAGCAACTCTCAGGATCCTTGTTTCTTGATTATATAGCAATTTTGTTGCAAGAATGCTAAGAGTCGAACGAGAAGTTGCAACAATCAGCTGCCCGAAAACATCTAATGGAGACCGGGCGGTAAGTAAACTAAAACTGTTGCCGATCCACGGCAACAGTTTTAGCAACAACGATCGTGGCAAGTCCTCACAAGGGAACGCAGCTGCTACTTTTTGAATCATTCAAAACCATCGTAGTTCAAGATGCGAAGGGCAAAAAATCACAAAAAATAAATTAGCAACCGGCAAATCTTTAAGAAAATATCTGCTTTAATTTATTTATTATTTAATTGTTAAGGTGATTCGTCAAGCTCAAGTGACGTGGTCAAACTGGCATGCGATATAGGTATCGCATCAATTAGGTAAAAAATCTCCGTCGATTTTGAATTTTTAGCAAAAAAAAGGACGATAGCCCCTGCGCATGAGCCTAAAGAATCATTCTAAACCCAAAAATCAACAAAATTCAGAGAAATGAAAGCAGAATAGTGTTTGGAAAAAAACCTCGCATTCGATTCAGCCATCAATTTCTGTATCTAATGCGAGGTTTTTTTTCCAAATACTAGTCTACTTTCATTTCTCTGAATTTTGTTGATTTTTGGGTTTAGAATGATTCTTTAGGCTCATGCGCAGGGGCTATCGTCCTTTTTTTTGCTAAAAATTCAAAATTTGCCGAGATTTTTGACCTAATCGATTGAGATATATCGCACTCCACTTCGACCACGTCGTTTGAGCTTGACGAATCACCTTAAAGTGTTTGAAATATTGTGATAAGTGGAATTTGGATATCTTACCTCAGGCAAGACCTCCGGGAGAGAACTGGACACACGTGGTTAGATATACTTTCCTATACGCATGCGATTCCTATCATTGACGGAAATTTACCAATGAATGTGATGCTCATGTCACTTAGCTTAAAGTATAGCTATGGTGTCAGTCAGTATCGGAGGCTGGTAAAATTATTAAATTTTGATGAAAACGGGGATTCACACTTTTTCATTACAGCAAGATTCTCAATGTAATCACTGACAGTGAAGGACCTAAAGCAAATATGGATGGAAAATCACTGATTTAATTGCTGAAGTTGGTCAGGAGGTCATTTTAGAAACTGATGCTATAAATGCAACAATTTTTGTTGCGTGGCGCCACGAGCCACGTTTGGCACATTTTTGCGAAAACCCTGTCACCACTATAGTAGCAAAAGTTCACGGAACTTTGCGCAAAAGTTAAGTTCCGTAAACCTATCTCTGTGTGAACAAGGCCTTCCATTTGTAAGAAATGAACGTAAAAATTATGCAAGAACAAACATCCTTAAATGTGGTTTAATAATTTTAACTTCCGCCGCGCCGCGCTGACCGCACTGTTTGGCGCAAAGCGTGAAGTATTCCTACAGTCTTGTAGGCGCTATGCGTTTCACGCCGACCGCCTCACAGTGGATTGAGTCTATTAGAGAGGTCAGACATGAAATTTTTGACAAAAACTGCAAATGTTGATGTTTATTTCGTCACATTTTAAAGTTCAAGGGGTGATGCTGGAAGAAAATATCACGAGAAAACCAATGGAACCACTTGCAGAACATCAGATTCTTGTATAAACGGAGTTATAAGCGTTTAAAGTTCCCAAATTTTTTCCGACCACTCTCATGGACTCGATTCACCGTGCGCCGCGCTGAGGGCCTCTCCTTTTCATCTCAAGTCTGCCGTGATAGCGAAGAGAGCCGTAAGTGGAAAATTTTCGAAATCGAGTTTTCTTCAAAATTTGTCTAAACTCTTTAAGATGAAATTATACTGAGACAATTAAAACAACAAAATTCATCCTAATTTAATGAAAACGAGACGTATGAAAAAGCCGTAAGTGCACAAAAAATGACACGGTTTTTTTCAAGACAGCGCGTAGATGCATGAGAGCCAGTGAAAACAGTGCCTTCCAGTAAAGTGCCGGCCCTCTTCTGCCAATTTCTAACCTGAAAATGTGTTTGTTGGGCGTCCAAAACGCAACCACGAAAGCATGCAGAAGATAGCACTTTTACGGCTGTCTTGCCCAACAATAACCTTGCATGAAAATGAAAAATACCGTTTTTGTGTAATGGAAATAAAATCAGTCGACTTTTAATCATCCATAAGATTTCTAGGAGTCTTCCGGGCGATTAGTGGCAATTTGAAAAAGAACGGAGGCTTCTTTCAATAAAATGTTCTTGTCAGAAGCTTCTGAGCCCGTTTTCTCAAAACTTCTTTTTTGCACCTACGGCTCTCTTCGCTATCACGGCAGAAGTCCTCATCATCATCATCGCTCTCTGCGCCGCTCCGTGCCAAATTGCGTGTTTGATTCCTCTCTTAACTCGACTCCTTGAAGGTGCTGTCTCTTGTGTCACCGAAAGACGCTTTCTGGTTTGTAAGTTTTTTTTTTTACTCCGATTTTTTTTAAACCTACATTTTAAAAAAATGCAAAATTTGCCGCCACGACAGGCCGTGGCCCATGTGGCCACTCCCTTAATCGGGCCCTGATGGAACCATCAACAAAACTTTATATTGCAATTTAGGTATTCCTCTTTTATTTCGATTTTTTGCGATATTAACGCGAAATATCCCGATAGTATAGTGCCTTCATATGAGCGGATAGGCAATTGGCACAACATGCTCCGAAATCGCGATAATTAGACGATTTTTTGTGACATTAATACCGTTATTTTCGTCTCTTTCATAACCCCCCCCCCTCCATTATGTAAGTCTCATAATTTGACCCGCTAAATTAAATTTTTTTACCTATCACTGCTTTTTTCACATGTTTAATCCTACGATGAATATGTACAACATAAAAAGACGGTCAGCTCGAAAAAAAAATTAAGAGAGTCTGAACTCTATATTTTCACTTATGGTGCTAACGTAAAAGTGGGAACACCAGTAGGATGCGAAAATTTTCTTGTTCTTTAGGGCCCTTTCCCGGATTATAGGTACCTGCACTTTTCACGATGTTCCCTGTTTTTTAATCCGTCCAGTCTGAAGAAGGGCCGAGAAATGCTTCCAAATTCAGGGAAAACACTTATTTCAACACAGCGAGAGAACTCGTGAAAATCGTGGAACTTCAGACAAGGAGGAAACTTTGGCATTTTTAAGCCAAAAAGTGGAAAGTTGATGTTTTGGATAATGATTCGTTTTTGAATATGCATCATGGAAGGAAAAAAAATCCAGGAGAAAAATTCTTGGCCGAAAAGAAAAATACAGTGCATTACTTACGATCGAAAATGTTATCTCATTATTAAAATAAAAATTATTAAATTAAAAATTGTTCTCACATAACAATAAAAAAACCAGTTTTGGTAAGCACACTTTAGAACCTGGTAAAGAATAGCGCAATGGAAATAATTTGATTCATATACGTTGGGAGAAGTTGAGGGTTCGAACACTTTTTAGATATTATAAGTATAGTGACTGAAATTTTTCGTCGGGTTTGAGGCATTTCAATGTTAGAACACACTTTTTAAATCCGTGCCGCCATTCTCCTCTTATATACAGTCAAAAAACCATTGATAATGGTGAGCCAACTTCACGCCCAAAAATAACAGTTCTCCTTATACTTTTCCGGTGAACTACAGATGAAACAAGAGTGATTTGCGACTAATATCTAATGGTTTATTAGTCCATTCAATATCCGAGGAGATTTTTCAAATCCGTTGAACCGTTCTCTTGCCACAGCCAAAACCGAGTATTGAGCTAAAGTGGCGTAAAAAGAACTTTCTTTAAAATTGTCGGAAACGATTGTGCTTTGCGTCTAATATTTAGTGCTTTATTGTTCTTTCGATATCCGAAGAGATGTTTGAAGTCCGTCGATCCGTTCCTTCGCCAGAGCCAAAAAACCGGCCCCCGAGCTCGCTGATCCGGCCCCGGTTTGAAAATCCCGCGCAAAAATTCCGGATTTTTACAGTTGCGGCTGTATGCGACTGCGGAAGATTCGAGTTCCGGCGGCGCAAGAATTGGATTTTCTTCCCAGATTTCACCTATTAATAATTATGTGAAGTTTGAAAGAAATCTCCTCAACAAAAACTACTTTTATTTTTTTCAAGGGGAAATTTAATCATAGGTGCCCACAATTCTTCCGATTTGTGTACAGGGTATGAGCCAGAAGTTTCAGGACGATCGGCTAATAGTATAAATAGTCTGAAAGTATAATAGTGTAATTAAGTCATAAGTTTAAAAGTAGTAATAAGTATTAAAAGGAAAAAGGAAACATTCTGATTTGATCACCCAGGGCACAGAAACGGTCCGTTCAATCCTGCCGCCACGGGCAGGGGGCCATGGATGGGGGAGGCCTTACGGTAAAAAAAAGTACGATATTTTCGACGGTACATTTCGGTACTTACAAAACTCTAGTATAGTATACATTCTGAGGGTTTTCGAGTACGTTAGTCCATTTTTTCGAAAATATTTCCCCAGCCCCCCCCCCCCCCCCCCCCCCTCGGCACGTCCATTTAATGGTACTCCGATGTCAATCTCAGTATGATTGCTCTATCATTTGACTTTTTGTTTGCTAAAATGGACTTCTATTTATTCAGTATGCACCAAAGTACAATGCAAGAAGAAAATAGTTTTCAAATTTAATTATAGGCAATTTAAACTTTTACATAAAAACAATTGTGCGGATTTTTGTGCAAATCTTCGTGACTTTCCCACATATTACGAAGCAAATTCCTTTAAGTTTTCAAAGGAATCCGCACAGACGTTCTCTTGTAAAACATTATATTGTCAAATTAAATTTGGCGATCGCTGATGTGGCTTGGTTTCATTTCTGCTAAACGCGGTCCAATTAATTATCCACCAGGGCAGCCAGCCGCTGCGCGGTAATCTGACAAATTCTGTTCGAATCTGTTCAGAAGTTTCAGAAACTTAAAAACATTCCAAATCCATCGGCTACCTTCCTACTAAATTTGCGGTCAAACCGAGGTATTCAGCGGGAATCAAGTATAGTCTTATGAGCAATTAGCAATTACGTCTTCGGAGGTGTAAAAGAAAATATCTTGTGTAATGCTATTAGGTACGTGTCGCAAGAAGCACAGATTGCGATAAGTTAGCAATTACATACAATTATTGCAATTTCACTGAGTGTTGTGTATATTGCCTACCTTCTATTTGAAGGGGCCCCATTTATTGAAACTTTTACTGCAATAAGATTGAAATAATTTGCAATTTTTTATTGCATTGCATATTGCCTATCTTTCTAACGCATGGAGCTCATTTTTTGGATAGTTTAAAATCGGCATAAATCGAATAAATGACGTAAAAATATTGCAATGCAATGGTAGAAAAATCAAATTTCTTGCACTGTGCTACTTGGATGTATCACGATCAATATAAGGCGGTCAATCTGACAAGGCGAAGCTTCTCGTTGGCTTTCAAGAGCTCAAGAGGCAATGAGAACAGCCTGATTATGTCACATTTATGACCCCATGTTTACCGTGAGACACAGGCTACCCTCTTCTTAAACTTTGGGGGGGGGGGGGGTGTTTAAGGATTGAGCCTGGGTGGCTACCGCCACCTGGAATAAAGGTGCGAGACGCTCCCGAAATCTCCAGTTTCCAGAAAAATAAGTGGATCCTGGTTTTCCGGCGGGGACTGTGTCCCGCGCCGCACATTTGAATTCCTTAAAGCTCTCCCGCGTGCGCGCCAGTTCATCATTTCCTCTGCCAGAGCAGCGAACAGTGACTCAGTTGCCCAAGATCTACGTACTCATATGGGTCAGTCATTCCCAGAACTAAAATGAGAGTCTTCTGCGCATAACGTCAGTATTGCTGGCGCGAAAGTCAGAAAGCTGGGAATCAATGCTTTTCTGATGAGAAGGCTACTTTTTATTGATGAATCATTCAGATTTCTTACTTTTAAACCGTTTGAAGCTTATTGAGAGTCGAAAAGAACGTTTAGAAGCTTTCAGGGTTTTGCTTTGGCAGAATTTGCGTTCTTAAATTTTTAAATGATTTTTAAAGTCAGCGCTGTACAAGCCACTTTGTGGCATCAGAATTTGGAACTAAAAGAAAATGATATCTAAATTGCACAACAAAGTAAAGAAACGAAAACGGCAACTGCCTTATTTATTATAAAAATGTTAGCACCGAACATATTTACGATGTACACAATAGGTACTCTGATAAAATATTTTACAAATCAAAAATGACTTTCACAAAAAAAGAACAAAATATTTCATCACAGTATCTGAATTAACTCTTAGAAAAAAAAAAATAAAACAAGAGGTGGTGCCAATCCTCTTAAAATCTGCTTAGAGAAGTACAGAACATAAATGGAGAAAATTATAATTATAAAAATATTGAGAGCGGACTGCAACTGAGTGTATGAAACTAATAGTTGGAAATCATGTGCTGCATGCTATGCGCAAATTGATATATGATGACAATAGAGTAAATATTCTGGTTATTTTTAGGTTTTAACAAATGTTCGTTCAAAAAATGATCCCGGTAAAGACATAAAGACAATAGGACGATTATACATTAATAAACTGAAAACATTTTGGATGTAGATCAGAGTCAAAGCGGCATGTGTTGTATGTAGAATGTCCAATCAGCAAGATGAATTTAAAAATTATGGGAAAAGATATTTATTTTAAAATATCTTTGATTACCAAAAATTCGTCTTTGATTTCAAAATAACTGAACAACGAACATGAACATGAAACGCGAAGAGAGATTAACTGCTACATCAAAGTATGGAGGATCTTGCAAGTTAACATATATCCAGTAATATTGGTGAGTATGATACTTGGTTAGAAATACCTATCTTCCGACAGGGACAACATTTAAGCTGGTCAGTAAGCATACTAATAAAAAAATAAGGCAGTGACATCGGTGCAAAATGGGACTCTTGCACTGTAACTGGTGCTTTCCAGGTACTCGTTTTAGAAAGGCAGATTTGTAGGATTTCATTGACGACCAGAGTCTACCTATTTCATCGACTAATGCCTCTGTACCAAATCTTTCACAAACAAAGAAAATCGATCACCCTGTAAAAGGAGAGTAAAAAGGAAAGAGCTAATTCCTATGAGCCATTGGAAAATTAAAAAAGGAACAAAATACCCGAGGGTGAGATCAAGAAATACACAAATGTTTACAATACGCTTCGAGCTAATGCAAAACTTTCTTGCGTTAAAATGCAATTCCTGAGAAATATTAAAAAATCAGTCTTCAATGTAAGTAGAAGAGGTAAACAGCAAGAAGACTATGCGCTATCTCTAGTCTTGGAAAACTAATAGTTAATAACATTTACAATGAAAGAAAAGTCACATTGGGAAATAATAAACTAACTCTAATGGGCGCTTTCTTATGGAAAGCAAAACAAAAAATTAAAGCTAGCTACTTACACCTCACACTTCTCAAATTTTGAAAAGGCATAAGAAAATGAACAAAAGCTGATCAAAATGTTAATAACAATACAGATTTTAAACAGTGTTCAATAAAGAGATTCAAAGAAAGAATTTCTGTGAATTATTTGGACACTAAGTTCTTGATCTTTAGAATTACTGTCCAGTTACCTCTTAAGGTTTTAGTAGGCTGAAATACAAAGCTTACCTAAATTTTCAATCTTTTTCTTAGAAAATATATTCACACCCTGCAACCATAATTTTTTGGAGCCAAGAACCTTTAACCTATAAAGTGGAGAGAGCAGGTTCCAAAAGTGCTTTAAAAATTCTAGAAAAATCTAGCGAGCGTAATTTCTCCAAGGAAATATAGAGTTACTGAGCACTAGTTTTAAGGTTCAAGAATAAAGTGGGAAAAAAAACGCCAAACTTGAAGAAAACTACTGGGAATTTGAACCAATACAGTGCTGACCTTCATGACTTTACTCTTCAGCAAAACAATGTTGTGCTTGAATTACAAGAAAGAAGCCATTAGTATCAGGGTGTCTCCAGAACAGAAACTCTAGTACCTACTACAATCTGAAGTAAGAAGGAAAAGAGCTACTAAACTGTACGACCCTTCTTTTTCTGAAAACAATTTAAAATAGCAAATCAAAATTAAGACTTGTGGAGAATTGTATACACAATTAGAACATACAATATATTCTAAGCACGTCAGCGTAGCTAACGGAGCAACTATCTGTAAAAGTCAACAAGTGGTTTAATGAAGAACAAAGAGTATAATAAAGAGTATTAGGAATATAAGTTTTAAAAAAAATAATATTAATGAAAATGAGAGGAATAAATAACATTACTCCAAACGATAATAATTCAGCTAAAAATCTAAATGGATACATTTCACACACTTTTCATCTCAAAATATCCACTCTTTAGTTCTTAGAGCAGCATCCTTTTACGGTAAATAATAAGTGAAAATGAAAGTAGGGGAGACTGGAAGGGACTGCTAAATACGGTTCCTGCTATTTCAAGAAATACACGTTTAAAATTGCAAAGTTACTTTGAGCCTCTATGGCTTCAACTTTTTCTTACAAGTACAGTGACCAACAAAAAAAGAAAAGAAAAAAAATGCAAAAGGCACAAAGAGCACACAATTGACATTGAGAATATTAAATCTACTGAGTTAATACAGAAAACATCAGAAATAAATTAATATTAGGTGGTGTAGGTATAAGAGGAAAGTCATAGTGAATTACGAGACCTGGAAAAATTAAATGAACAATGATGAGGAGAAGACAGGAGAGATAAGTCAGTTGAATGGTAGCCACTAGCGACTGCCCCATCATGCTAATAAGTAAGTAAGGTAAACTAAGGTACCTTCATGAATGCGTACTTAAGAGAAAGATCCTTACGCATTCAAAAGTAAAGAATAGGCAATAACAAAAAGAACGGAATTGCAGAATCACTGGTTGTCACCTCATGTACATTTTAAAAGTTTTAAAGGACTCCCACTCACTCAGACCAGAATTTTTTTTTAAATTTTCACCAAATGTGAAAATGGAGACCTTTCCATAGAGGGCAAAAACGGGCATTATGATACAATGCATCTTTTTTTTGGGAAGGCCGTGAAAAAAAAGACACCACTGTTGTATAACCCAACATTGCCACGTCTATTGCAACTTGCATCCGAGATTTACTGTGGAGTGCATGTCTCGAACCAGCAAGGGATATAGAACCAAAGTAGCTACTCCTACTGAGAGGGGAGGGTAGGGAAGGGGGAGGGATGGGGATGGTAGAGGAGGGGATAGGAGAGGAGGGAAGGGGATAGGAGAGAAGGGAAGGGGATAGGAGAGGAGAGGGGGGGATAGGAGAGGAGGGAATGGGATAAGGAGGGGTGAGGAGTGGGAAAAGGAGGGGGAGGGTTGGCAAACACTACTGTTCCATTAACCAACGTTGATGGCAAGCACAAAATGCGGATTCGGCACGTTTTCCTTGATTAAAGAATCTTGAACAACATCTGAAGTGAGTAACTTGTACAACACAGGCGAAAAGCAGTGTGGACCAGGTCCTCCGTTTAATAAAGAAAGGACTATGATTTGACCTACATAGTAATAAACTCTGCTTGACAATAGCTTCTGAGAATATTTCAAGCTTCGGTGAATTTCTCCCTCGAATAAACTATTGTTACCTCTAATTTCGTGCATTAATTCATCAAGGAATTCACGAGTGACACCTCCTACATCAAAACCGCCTTCCTCATTGAATTTTATCAATAATTTGCAATTCCATTTCAACTCTCCACTTTTGAAAAATGCGATGGTTTGATCAAAAAGATTCTTCCGCTCCAAGTGCAGCGTCAAAGGAATCTTAGCAGTTTTTTCACTAAAAAACATTAATAGTGAGTCCGTTGACTCAAAGGATCGCTTAGAAATAGTGTCACCACTTATTAAGTGAAAAACACCAAGTTTAACAAAGAAAGGACTATGATTTGACCTACATAGTAATAAACTCTGCTTGACAATAGCTTCTGAGAATATTTCAAGCTTCGGTGAATTTCTCCCTCGAATAAATTATTGTTACCTCTAATTTCGTGCATTAATTCATCAAGGAATTCACGAGTGACACCTCCTACATCAAAACCGCCTTCCTCATTGAATTTTATCAATAATTTGCAATTCCATTTCAACTCTCCACTTTTGAAAAATGCGATGGTTTGATCAAAAAGATTCTTCCGCTCCAAGTGCAGCGTCAAAGGAATCTTAGCAGTTTTTTCACTAAAAAACATTAATAGTGAGTCCGTTGACTCAAAGGATCGCTTAGAAATAGTGTCACCACTTATTAAGTGAAAAACACCATCTTCGGCTTCAAAAATCTCGTCAGGTGCCACAACTTGCATCCGAGATTTACTGTGGAGTGCATGTCTCGAACCAGCAAGGGATATAGAACCAAAGTAGCTACTCCTACTGAGAGGGGAGGGTAGGGAAGGGGGAGGGATGGGGATGGTAGAGGAGGGGATAGGAGAGGAGGGAAGGGGATAGGAGAGAAGGGAAGGGGATAGGAGAGGAGAGGGGGGGATAGGAGAGGAGGGAATGGGATAAGGAGGGGTGAGGGGTGGGAAAAGGAGGGGTGAGGGGTGGGAAAAGGAGGGGGAGGGTTGGCAAACACTACTGTTTCATTTACCAACGTTGCCACGTCTATTGCAATGGACATGGCAACGTTAGTATATGAAACAGTGGTGTTTACCCACCCCTACCCTTCACTCCCAGTGGGAGTAGCCACTTCGGTTCTATATGCCTTGCTGGTTCAACACATTCACCGCGCAGTGAATTTTCCAATGTTGCAATAGACGTTGCAACGTTTGCTTATAAATCAGTGGTTTCTTTTCATGGCCCTCCCAAAAGCAGAGCAGTTTGGGGCTACAGGATCTTCGCTTAAATTTTTAGAAATTCTAGAAATTTGGTACAGGATTAAACTACTTTCAAGGCTACAGCTGAAGTTTGCAACAGGCTCATCGGCACAATTTTGTTCGATCAGAGTTAATCGGAGATCAGCCCTTCTGAACCTTTAACTCCTAATTCTAGACTCTCTTTAAATTGAGAATAGGTTACTATGTCGGGAATGGATATTTCGTTGTTACATGTAGAGGCTTCAGGTAGAAGGCTATTCGTTATACGGCAGAAAGGTGCTGGATATAAGCCTCCAGGTGGCAGTTCCCTGAGTCCGCAAGCAAACTTGCAAACAGCAGCCAGGGAGACGACAGATTCTCCACCTGAAATTAATACACATTCTTGTGAATAGAATCTTTGTATATTTACACCATTTGCAGTTCAGTTTAAGAGTAATGAAAATGAATCTATATACAGCAATCCAGTCCTGCTTCTCAGGCAAAAATAGCAAACCACCTTCATCAGAGCACCGTAAAAACAAGTGAGTCTATATCTTTATTTGAATTTATTTTTTTTATTTTCGGTTTCAAGTTTCATGTTTGCCATTCCTTTTCAATGTGTGTGTTTTTTTTTTTTTTTTTTTTTTTTATGTATTTAACTATTCTATTCTATTATCACCTTTGACTCGAAAATCCTCATAAACTGTGAACATTGAGTATTTAAACTAAAATTAAATAAAGCAGGAAGAATAGTTCTTAAAAAAAAGTCTTGTAATAGTGTTGATCCCCTGACATTGGTGAAAAAAGCCGATCACTTACGTTCGCAATCAGTTAAAAATCTGCGCCAATGCCTGGAAACGTTTTCCTCTTCATCTGTTGCAGCTTCAGGGTTAAACAAACGGTATAACCGTTCTGCAGTCAGGGGCAATTTCCCCGCTACAAAAACGGGTTCCATTAACGCCTTATTCTCCTCTAGCAAATCCAGAATAGGGCTCAGCCCTTCTTTAAGTTGGGTTAGTGGTTTTTCCACACGCTCTTTCAGCACGTACTCGACTGCTTCTGGAAAGTGAAACAAAATAAATGAGAATAGTGTGAGGAACTTAACTACAGGAAGCTTCAACAACTCCAAAGAGAAAAGCATATTCATAAACTTATAAAAGACGTGTTAACAAAAGCAGAAAATGAGGCTTAGAAGAACGGTTGCCTGTTAACTGAATTGAAAACATTACGAGAGATATTAACCATGTAGTGTTATTTTACATTGGATACATTCTGAGACGGAAAATTTTGAGAACAATAGTGATATGCGTGTAAAGTGCAGACACTGCTACCAAATGTTTGAGGATTTATGATTTAAGATTAAATCATGAAACATGTATCTTAAAGAGGCACACTCCTTCAATCTCAGACTAGATTGTCACAACTAACGTTTAAAAAGCTACGTTCAGTACATGCAAAATGCTTCTAACTATAAACAGGCACATATGAGATATAGACGACTGAATGTCAAGATGAAAGCCCTGTGGGTAAATTTTAAAATTTGAATCATCACTGAACAACACTTAGTGATGTGGAATGTCTTTATCTCTGTAGGATGAATAGGTCCAAAAAAAACAATATGCACTCATTGAAAGCAAAACATAACATATTTGCTGACTGTTATAAAATGAGGCAAAATAATATCTGCACTGCAAAGTTTTGCAACATCGCTTGTAGATGTTAATTTCTATGTACATTTTCTAGAAGAGTGGCTCCAGTCACATGAATGAAACAATAAGTAAGGCTGAATTTCCTGGAATTAGCCGAATTTGACTTCCAAGATTTAAGGAGTTATCAAAATAAAACTTAACAACAAGAATGTAGAGAGTTCAAAAATAACTTCTCTAAACTTGCAAATTCTGAATTTTCCCTGCTTGGGAACGGTGTCCAATTATCTGAGACATTAGGAACAGATTTTGGGTTTTCGACATAATGATCGTTGGTGCAAAGCTCTATAACCCCTTGAAATCAAAATGTACCGGTTGAAGTTGCACTGAATCAGTCTTCTACTTTCATGTTAGTAGAGTTAGTTGTTGTATTTTAAGGTGCGATTTTTAATGGTCAGGAATGTAATACACTCTTGATAAACTCTCAAATTTTTAGGTAACCTATTTTTCAAAATCGTAAAAATAGATCAATTTATCAAATTGAAGGCATACAAGTTTTCTCTTATAATGTTTAAATAAAATTATTCAGTTACAGTTACAATGGACCACTAGACAAGGTACGAATTTAAGCAATCTGATGCATGTTTCTTAACCAGAGTTTCACGTACAACACGATTAGCGCAAGGAATATTACTGAAACTAACTCCTAAGGAAGATTTCAACGTTTTTATTTCACATTGGTTACGAGGAATTCGAACTGCCCGCTCACAAGAAACTCAAAGCTCTACTTGAGTCAAATCGCGCACTACAACGGTTTCAGCAAGCTTCTCAATCGAGCAATGTTCATTCCCCACCATGTGTTGTTCAAACTATGAGCAATTTGCTATAGCTGAGCCAAAGCGTCAAAATTGAGGCTGCCAGATTTTTAAATTGCAGATACTGTCATGATAACGTATAGCGCGCGATATGAATCACGTAGAGCATTGAGTTTTCATGAGCGGGTGGTTTGAATTCACCCATCAAGAATAATTACATATCTTCGTAAGGAGTTGATTTCGGTAATTTACGTTGTGCGCATCGTGTTCTACGTGAAATTTTAGTCTTGAAACATGAATAAGAATGCTGAAATTCGTACCTTGTCTAGTGGTCCATTCACTGAGTGAGAGAATTTAAATGAATTTTGTAAAAATTATGATGTAGATGAAGGAACATACCTTTAACAACACTAATTTTGGCATCTTCTAAGGTGACTCCATCGAGTTGCTGTTCGATGCCAGCCAATTCAAACAGTGTATGTTCAGCTATTACTTGATTCAATTGAATTAGACTTTGGGCGGCCTCAGCATACTTGATGGCAAGCACAAAATGCGGATTCGGCACGTTTTCCTTGATTAAAGAATCTTGAACAACATCTGAAGTGAGTAACTTGTACAACACAGGCGAAAAGCAGTGTGGACCAGGTCCTCCGTTTAATAAAGAAAGGACTATGATTTGACCTACATAGTAATAAACTCTGCTTGACAATAGCTTCTGAGAATATTTCAAGCTTCGGTGAATTTCTCCCTCGAATAAATTATTGTTACCTCTAATTTCGTGCATTAATTCATCAAGGAATTCACGAGTGACACCTCCTACATCAAAACCGCCTTCCTCATTGAATTTTATCAATAATTTGCAATTCCATTTCAACTCTCCACTTTTGAAAAATGCGATGGTTTGATCAAAAAGATTCTTCCGCTCCAAGTGCAGCGTCAAAGGAATCTTAGCAGTTTTTTCACTAAAAAACATTAATAGTGAGTCCGTTGACTCAAAGGATCGCTTAGAAATAGTGTCACCACTTATTAAGTGAAAAACACCATCTTCGGCTTCAAAAATCTCGTCAGGTGCCACATGATTGGGATTCATTTCGAACACAGCATTCGAAGGGCCAGCCTCATTACCCATCTGGTTATGATGATCATTAACAATGACATATGTGGAACAGGAAGGGTCATCCAGATCGTCATCATCATTGTCAGATTCGAGTCGTTTTTTTTTACGAGCATCCTTCCTTGCTTTTTCCACTTCTTTCTTGTTGTTAATTTCCAAGAACTGCTGCTTCAACTCATTAGAGAGTAAATCAGCTTCCGGTGCAATATATACACATGTGGAGGTGATGCGGAATAATTCCCTTCCATCTAAACGCTTATCTGGAGCGACATTCAACGGAATGATTTCTCCTTGCACCCCTTTATCCTGAAACAAGAATCTTCGGTGTTGCAGCATTGGGAATAAACTCTCCACATGAGACAGAACCTGAGTTTCGTCCCATTCTTTCCGCCACTCGGTTGACTTATACCCGAATTTAATTTTGAAAAGGAAATTAATGGCACATTTCGTTATACGCTCCAGGTTTGGGAGGGGAAGCAAAATTGCCCGTCTATGGAATGTCGGGTGTAGTTCTGGTCTGGGCACACTTTGCTTTCTCTTGCGGCCAAAGTTCTGCCTCGAGAAAACTGGAGTAGAAGCTGGTAGAGTTGAACTGGTCGTTGGTGTCAGCTGAGGTGTAAGTATATTTGTTATTCTCAGAGGTTCTGAAAAAAATGACTGAGATTGGGAGCTCGAAGGAGTTGAGGCATAAGAAAGGACTGGAGTTGGTGAAAACGCTCTACCTGGAAGAAGTGACTGAGATAGAAGCGTAGATGAGAGATTAGAAAGCACCGGCATCTGACAAGAAACTGTGCAAGGAGGAAGTGACTGAGACTGAGGTGTTGACGAGCAGCTTGAGAGAAATGGAGCCTGTGACGAAACCACCCCTGATAGAAGCGACTGAGGCTGTGGTGTTGCTGAGGCACTAGAAAGCATCCGTGTCTGAGAAGAAACTGTGCAAGGAGGAAGTGACTGAGACTGAGGTGTTGACGAACAGCTTGAAAGAAATGGAGCCTGTGATGAAACCACCCCTGATAGAAGCGACTGAGGCTGTGGTGTCGCTGAGGTACTAGAAAGCACAGGAGTCCTTGAAGAAACTGTGACTGCGGGATATTGTAGAGAGAGGGGTGTTTGCTGTGTATTTGATATCGAAGCCGGAGAAGCAACTGGAGACGATCCAGCGGCTGCGGGAGGTGGCAAAAGCCCTGTTCCATTATCAGTGCCGATTACCGCCTGTGGAGAGGTTGAACTTGTTGATGGGGCAGGTTGGACTGCTTGTCTGGCAAAATAAGTGGCCAAACATTCCTGCAAGTATGCCTGCAGGTCAGCCATCTGCGCAAAAAATAAATAAGTAAAATTAAAAAAAAAACCAAAAATGAAAATAATGAAGGAACAAAAGATATTTCCTTTCTTTAAAATCCAGTAAAAAAACCATAACTGCAACAAAATAACCTTAATACCAACCAAAATTTTATCATGTATTTTCATTTTACAAAACTAAACATGGCTGTTATTTTTCAACAGTTTGTCCTCAAAACTCCATCTTTGTCTCAAAGTCAGCACGCCCTTATATTTTCAGACTGCGGTTTGTCATCCTGGTGCTTCAAAGAGTTTTTATAAATTCGAATTTTCTTCTCATAAGGAGCAAATTTATTGTTGGTAATGAGGTGATCTATTGATACTGAATTGGAATTGGAAATTAAATTTAAATTGACCTCTGATAAATGCACCTTGGAAAGTTTTTAAATAGGGACCAAAAATCTGATTTTCAGCAATTTCTTGCAAAATTTTATAATTCTTGCAGCACCTAGTGTAGAGGTGGTTTTCTATTCCTGCGAATTTTTTCTGGGATACGATATAAGGATTCAGTGAACTTTCTTCCAAAAGTCTTGGGAAATAGACTTCGAAGAAATGCTGGAGACGAAAAATTTGAAGGGCACTGAGGGAAATAAAATCATGCGATTAAATTTGAACAATTGAAGTTAAAACTGATATTAAGTAGATTATTTTAAACATGATATATATTTGTAATTAAATTTTGAATCCGAAAATGGGTTTCCTTCGACGAGGTTATTCAGGGTGTCTACAAGATTTTCAAAATGAAATTCCCTGACAATTCCAGGTTTTCCATGACAAAAAATGACAAAATTCCCTGACTTTTTGGGTTTAGCCATACGATGAACTAGTTAGAAAATATAAAAAAAAACTATCCTTAGGAATGACCCCGTAAAGTCATATTCTGAATTACCATGGCGTTGGAAGGAGTTGAGTAATACTTTTGAAAGGAACGAGATCCTAAATACTCAAAATAAAGCTAATTTCAAAATGGTAAACTCAGACTAAAATTCACCTTCAAAATTTAATTTTTAAGCTCTATTACGCTCTCTTTGTGACATATTGCCTCGTATACTTTTGAAAATTCAAACTATAGTTCACCCTGGTGGTTTCATATATTGTCATATTACTTAGTGTCCTGAAAAAACAAGTCTCTTTTTCTTAAAATATAAAACAAGAGTTGTAAATGTGCCTAACTCAGGTAGATTTTGCTATAATCAAGAGGAAATATGAGTCTCTTCTCGATTTTCGATAAATTTCCTTGATTCGGGGTTTTTTTTTTTTTTTTTTTTTTTTTTTTTTTTTTTTTTAAGGTCAATTAATTCAGTGGATTCCAGAACCTATTGTTGGTATTGAATTTGTCTTATACTCAACAAGCGTTGGCTCGTTAGAATATAATCCACCAATAATATTTCTACAAGGTGGATGCACCAGTTGTGAATATGATGATTTAAGAACCAGAAAAATTTCACGCAAAATGCAGTTGACATTAAATATTTCTTTACTTAGTTAAAGAAAAACTAAAATTCTAGCACTTTCATTAAATTTCCTAACTTATTGAAAAAATTGATTAACCATCTGCTCAAAACTTAGTTTCCTATCATTATTTACTGTAATTTTCTGCTGTTAGCAAGTTAACTTTATTCAAATCTATTTAGTCTATCTTGCCATTTGGCATGAATTAAGTACATAAATTAAATAGGGCAGATCGATTCGATCTTTAAAGTTAGCGAACACACATTAGTGAACCTAGCGGCCGTGTTGCAAACTGGTTGAACAGAGCAGTTTACCTTATCAGCCACACGAGCGCGCTACTCGGCCAATTCGGCAGTGACGAGCAAAAATAGCCGCGAAATGTTCGAATTGCGAAAATTCCCTGACTTTCACCAGTTTTCGATCGAATTCCCTGACTTTTCCCGGTTTTCCAGACAGTGATCAAATTCCCTGATTTTTCCCGGTTTTCCAGACCTGCAGACACCCTGTTATTACAGTGGAATTTTGCAGCTGAAAACGTGTGATAGCATGGAGCATAGAGAAAAAACAGGACATGATTACAAGTTAAGGATTTGCAACAACCGATGTCATAAGCTTCAGACAAAAATCGGCAGGGGTGTTGCAGGGAGTCAAATTTTTCCGAGTACTCAATAGAAAATCAAATTTTAAGCAATTTTTTTGTTTTAAAATTTTTTCTATAGACCCACCGTTTCCGATATATTTGCAATCACAGCTGTACCAAGTAAAGTAACGTGTCAGATTGACGAGCAAGACGGCTTCGAAAGTTAACTCCCGATCACCTTTGTTTTTTCTCTAGGAGCATGGATCATATGGCACGAGATTGACAGAGATGTCTGCAAAAAAGGAGAAAATAAATTTGAGACAAAGATGAAGTGGACGTATTTAGGCGAAAAGGAACTATATTCAAGAGGAAAGATGGAGTGTGCTCGTTTTTGCTCGGGCGATAAGAATGCATAGGAATTGTTGCTGCAACAGTGACGTCAGCAGCGGCAAAGTAGCAATAATTCCCATGCATTCTTATCACGGAGTCCAATCCCCTTGGCTCATGAGTTAGCGCTCAGTTTCTTTTGATTTAATGTAAAATTCGGCTTTTCCACTTTGTCAAAAGGAACTATATCCACTTTTATATTGTTTCTTATGCAGCTAACAAAGAGCATACCCCATCTTTCCTCTTGGATATAGTTCCTTTTCGCATTAATACGTTCAAGTTTTTAGGACAAACTGTTGAAAAGTAACAGGCATGAAAAGTTTTGTAAATCGGAAACAAATAATCAAATTTATATTGAGAGTTTGAAACTAATTTCCTTATTATGATGTATTTAATTGTAGAATGCTTAATACTTTGTCCTTCAAGAAAGTCCCGACACAAGATTATGAGTTTGCTAAAGCTTAAATGTGATAATTTAATTAAAGTAAAACAAATCTATAAAACTTCTATGCATTTGAAAAGTATCTGGTGGATAACCGGAGGCAACAGATGGCAAACAGACTCCCAAAGACTAAAATCACGTGTCTGGACTGACAAAATAATCAAGCGCAGAGGAAGGATGAGCAGGTGGAAATTTGAAGGAAATCTTTCAGTATTTTTCGAAGACAGATCAATAAATAACTTTAATTTCTGAAAATTTCTCCCAGCTTTCAGGTGTATTAAGGGGCTCCTAAGGTTTACCATATTTTCTCGCAACAACGAAGTATTAAGAATTACAGAGAGGGAAAATGGTTGCTTTAACTTACAGGATCAGCTACAGATGACAGTTAGCTTGTGTAGCGCATATCAGGCGTGGAGAGAAGGATAATTTTCCAGTCCAATTACTTTTTGTGTGGAATCTGCAAGGTGTAAGGAAATGATAACATATTCCACATTTGGATGTCGTTGGGGTCATTTGGGCAGAGGAAAATCACTCTTTATTCTATCCTGAATAGTTTCAATTCAGTATTAGCAGTGGTGCTGCGAAAGGACAGACCTTGAAATCTAGTAAGGTGATTAGATACTTGATAGTCGTTCAGTTTGGTACTTACTTATCAAATGTCTGGGCGAATTGGAGAGAAACCAGGACAGAGTGATAGGAGGCAAAGCTGTAATAAAGACAGAAACAAGGTTAAGTAATAATGTTGGAAGCATGTCAGCAAATGAGAGGAGCAAATGATTTTAATAGACATATTACGATAGGAGCAAATCAATACGAACAAGAAATTTGAAGAAAACACCAACTGGGATATGATTTGCAAATTCAAGTATTTGCACTTTGATAAGTACCAGCACTGCTCATACATATAGTTAGTGATCGTTTTTGTGTGAAGGGTCTGATGTCAGTCATTGGCTCTGATTGAGCACGACTCAAAAGGCTTAAATACGTAGAATCAATGGCATGATTGAGGTGATTGAAACAATACTGAACTTTTGTTCGGACATACGATAAGGAAGTTTTGATGTGTGTACATGTGTGTTAAATTAATCTCTTTCACTCATGTCTAAAGATGTTTTTAAAGTAATGAGGTGTGATTAACTATGCTGCCATGCAACGCAAGAACGCCGTAACTCCACTGCCGCGCGAACCGAGAAAATGACTCTCAAAGTTTTCATCCTCTCCTTTAATCCCTTTTGACATTTTTGAAGTTTTTTTCTGTCATTTCGCTTCTTCACACACTTGTGTGTCTAACTACATAAAAACATTGTGCGAAAGGCGACTATTGCTCTCAATAATGCTCCAATCTCTCCAAATCCAGGAGCATCAAGCACATGATTAACTTTCACTTGCATTCAATTCATACCCCAACCCTTATTTTGCTCATAGTTGCCTAATTCCTTCATACCCCTTCTTAAAAGTAATGTCCCAGATTGCCAGAGTTTGTTGAAATTCCTACCCACCCTTTCATAAAAATATAATGTCCAATATTTCCTGACCTTCTTTTAAAATAATCTGAATGCAGAATTTGCACGCAAATTTTTTATTGCTTCATCTGAAAGTGCTTAAGGAGCTGATTTCACAGTGTTTTTTATAATTTTTTTCTGATATGAGAAATAGTGTCAAAATAGATTTAAAAGTGAGAAAATGCACCGCCTAGTGACGTCATCTGGTGGCATTTCCCATTTAAACACATATATTTTAGCAGAATCGGTTATTTTGTCTTATCTCCTCTAATAATTGCTCAATTTGTGAATGAAGGGTACCTCTCCATGTTCAGTTCACTCAGTAGATTCCACTTAAACACGAAATTTATCAAATTTCAGACCCTTGCAAATTCTCAATTCACTGAAGGGATTGATTAGATTTTCCAGATCGCTTCGATGGAATAAGGAATTGGACCACATTTCCCAATAAAGAACTACTATTTCTGCTCATCCATAAAAAAATATCTGCATAGGTAAACAAATGGCACTTAGTTTTCTTCTAAAATGAGCTATAAATAGCTTTCTTTAGCAAAAATGTGGTCCAATTGTCGATTAAGCAAATCGTGAATTTTATAAAATGTAGGTAATATATAATTTGAAGATGCAATCAATGATCAGCCCAATGATTCCATAGAAGGACTAAACCGCCAAAGAGAGATTCTAATCAGGAATTTATTATTTAATTGTTCTTTCTATCTATAAATATTTTACGCAAAACTATTTATAAATAATTCAGTAAAGGGTATACTGAATCACAGATATCACCAAGGGATCCGAGTAGAATGTTATTTTTATGGTTAATTCAAGAGAGTTATCAGCATTTCGATTCAATATTTTCCGTGAGAACAATTAGAATTTAAATACGAAGAACTGAAGAAAAAGTTAAAAATTTAAAATGTGTTCTGTTCAAATATTTCTGTGTGTTCCGTTCAAAATTTCAATTCAAATTTCACATTCTTGACAATTCAATGACAAGATTTTTTTAGTTCTTTTCGGCATTTTAAATTTAACACTAAATGTTCTCGTGAAAACATTGAATAAAACACAGAGAATCACACCTAAAATACGTAGAACGGTAACGCGGGCACACACATTTGCCGAAAACACAGACCGGTGGACGGGACGGGTGAAGAAGCGGCGAGCGCAGCTAGGTAAAATCGTGCTAACTGGCGGAAAACACCGATCGCTCCCAAGCTAGAACGTCGCAACCGCCGCGTACACAGTGAGAACGCGGCTCACCCATGCAGCGCCGCTGGATGAGCCGCGTTCTTGCTGTGTACGCGGCGGTTGCGGCGTTCTTGCTGTGTCGAGGTAGCCAGTTCGGTGGATGTACGGCAAGCGCGGGCTCTTTATTTCGGAAACTAACGGTGATATCAGAATTTTGACCTCAACATTAAATTTCCCGTACCTCAATTACCCCATTTTCATATCTAACTCAATTTTTTCGAATTTTGGAGTTACGGCGTTCTTGCGTTGCACGGCAGTATGGCAGCATTACCGTAAACCTTACAGACAAAAATATAGAAAATAATGAGTTGCACGAAAAATCCAATATTGTACGTCCACTTCCACGAAAAAAAATTGCGAAAAAGCGAAAAATGGACAATACAGTGATGAGAAGTTTTTATATGATTAAAAGATTAGAGTGATTGCCATCTACAGATCACCAAGCTCTAATGTAAATGATTTCCTAGACAGGTTAAATAAAATGCTTGATAATGTAAGTCTGAAAGAACAACTAATTATCGCTGGAGATTTTAACATAAACCTAGACTCCGGATGTAACGATAAACATGTTAGGGATTACTTGAATATCATGAAAGAGAATGGCTGTAAGTATACAGTTTCAGAATACACCAGAATCACGGAAACAACCGCTAGTAAAATAGATAATGTATTCACGAATGTGCCATACAAACTTGTTCAGTCTAAAGTCCTAGAAAACGCCCTATCAGACCACCTTGCTATTGAATCCAACATATGTACTGAAAACTTTGTAAAAACGTCTCCTGAGAACGGTTTTTTTATGAGAAATCATAACGATCCGCTTGCTAAAAGTTCGTTCGCCAATTTTATTATCGACACCTACAATTCCGACCTTGGTAAAAATGCCGAAGAATTCTTTACTTCTATCTCACACCAACACAATCTATACTTCCCTGAGAAATTTAAAGCGATCAAAAATAGGAAAAATGTCATAAGTAGAAAAGAAAGAAGAATTCATTATCATAAAATAGCAGAGATAAGTAATAAGATGAAACAATTAAAAAAATCTCCTGAATTTGATAAGGAAGTTTATAAACAATATAAAAACGAGCAAAAAGACATGAAAAGGAGGTATAAAGAAAAAATTTTAAGGGAAAAAGCTAGTCAGGTAACGGACAGATTAAATAAATCTGAAAACATGGCAGACATCGTGGTCCGTCATAAATGAAGAAAGAAAAGAAAAAAATAGTAGAAAAAGCATAAATAAAATAGAATACAAGGGCGAGATTTTTGAAGATCCTGTTAACATAGCAAATAAATTTAATGAGTATTTTACCTCAGTTATGGGAAAATCCTATACTTCACAAATTGAACATAAAGACTTTGATAATATAATGAGTGTCAATGAAATATTTGAACTGAACAAAACCGATGAATACCAAGTGGAAGAGGCAATAAACAGCCTTAAAAACAAAAAATCCCAAAGCCACGATGGATTGAGTAACATGACGGTAAAAATGTTCAAATCAGCACTTACTCCACCCTTGAATCTTCTCATAAATAAATCCTTCTCAGAATGTTCGTTTCCAGAATCGCTAAAAATTAGCAAAGTGTCACCTCTATTTAAACAAGGCGCCAATGAAATCTTGAGCAATTACAGACCCCTGTCCTTAGTGTCCCCCTTATCGAAGGTGTATGAAAAAATAGTGGTGAAGCAAATTTCTCGATTTTTAAGAAAGCATAAAATTCTCTATGAGCACCAGTACGGCTTTCGTGAATCACTCAACACAGAGGCAGCAATACAGAAATGTCATGATGTACGAGGTCTGTTAGATTAGAAACCGGATTTTGGTCATAACTAGCCTATTGTGCGTCCAAATTAAGTTTTTTTGATCTTTCCTGATAGCTGGAAATATACTTAAGAACGCTGCGTTCACAGATTTGAAAAATCTTAATTAGCCTCGTTGGTATGTGGCTTCAAGTACGGCAACCTCATGGGTGTTTTGCGATTTTTATATTTGACCGAACTTGTCTCTCTTTTTTCGGTCTTGCACTAAATTTTTCAATCCACAAGGATGATTGGAGTTTCGTCTCCGTATCTTAGCCGTACCCTCAAGTATTATCACCGAAAATTATCCTATTCAAAAATGTAGGATCATTGTTAGAACGTTCAAGCAGCTACAGGTAAATTAACATTTGGTTGGATTTTGTTCAACGGACAACAATCAAGGGGCAAGTGTACTCTGAAACTCTATGCATGTCTACATATTCTATCAAAATTGTATGTACAGAGCCTTCAGAAATATTACACTGTTCAGCAAGCTCGAAACGACCATTTTCGAGACTTTTGCCCGCACTTCTTCCACGTGACAAATGTTAGTTGCCGTTGATGGTCGATTCCCATGCTCCTCAACTTCAACGAACTCCTGACCAGTTTTAAATCGTTTAACCCACTCAAAATAGTGAGAAAAACTCATATAATGATCTTGGTAAACATTACTTAGCATACCAAAAGTTTCGGTACAAGGTATACCGAGCTTGAAACAAAATGTAATGTTAAATCTTTGCTCTGTCAGTGATCGTATGATGAAAATCGCAAAACGCACCTGACTTCCTCGTATTCAAGATGACACAGAATAAACACTGATCAAAATAAACAAAATCTGTGAACGTAGCATTCTTTAGTATGTTGTCAGCTATCAGAAAAGTCTAAGAAAACTGAATTCGAACGCACAGTAAGCTAGTTATGACCAAAATCCGGTTTCTAATCTAACAGACCTCGTATTACTCACTGATAGAAAGAAACACAAATATTCAGTCATAGTTGCGGTTGACCTTAAAAAAGCATTTGACACAGTTCGATTTGATCTGCTAATGTATAAACTAAAACGAAAAGGATTCAGTGAGAAATTTTTTAAATGGCTAGAAAGCTACTTGGTGGGGAGGACTCAGTACGTTGAAATCCAAGTTGGTAATAAGAAATTCAAATCAAAGAAGTTGTTAGTACTGGGTGGTGTTCCACAGGGATCTGTGATTGCTGCAATTCTATTTATTTTATTTGTTAATGATATAGCTACATATTTTAAAAGGAAGATTACATTGGAAGCTCTAAAATCATTACTCTTAATCCTACTATTCGCTGATGACATCCTAATGGTTGTCTGCAGTCAATGTCTAGAGAATCTCGAAAAAGACACCTATGTACTCATGAATTACTTACTTCAATGGTGCAAAATTAACTTCCTGAATTTTAATGAAGAAAAGACAGTATTTATGCTGATACATACTAGAATTAAATGTAATTGGAACTTCAATATATTCGTGGATGAAAGGCAATTAGAAGAAGTAAACGCACTAAAATATCTTGGACTCAACCTTGATAATAAATTAAACTTTGAAATGCATTGTGACAAAATAAGATCTAAAATAGCTTCGTCAATTTTTGTCCTGAGGATGTTAAGTAAATTCTGCGATAAAAAACTTCTTCTACTAGCCTATCACGCACTAGTCGAGTCTCATATAAATTACTGTATCAATACTTGGTCATGCGCGAGTAATAAACAGATAGAGAAAATCTTTATTCTCCAAAAAAAATCAATCAGAACCATTCTGAAACTGAAGCAAGATACATCATGCCGAGAACACTTCATAAAAAATGAGATATTGACATTACCGGCCAAAATAATTATGAGTCACTTAAAATTACTGGCTAAAAGGCTGAAGGGAGATAAGGCAGAGACACATGGGTATGGCACAAGATATCACCAATTTAGCAGTTTATCAAAGAACGACACATACCTAACAAAGGCATGGAAATTCTTTGATAAATTGCCAAATATTATACAGGAAAGCATATATAGTCCAACATTCGGTAAGCTGGCCACAAGGCATTTGATTGCAAAATGCCCGTACTCAATCAATGAATTTTTGAATGTCAATGAATGAATTTAAGAGGATTTGTATGTAAATATGTTTATACCTATCAGTACCTTTATTTAGAATGACGTTTTTGTGAAGCCAAATGTGCAAAAAGCAAAAGAATAAATAAATAAAAAAAAAAAATATACCTTTGTTAGGACCAGGTTGTTAAACTGAACTATCCACTCCTGCTCGGCATGCTTCCCAAAACTACAGTAGTATGAAAAGGATGATGATTAGACTACACTTGAAACGCTGGTGGCTTCTGGGACTCAGTAAAAACCTAGGAATTAATGAGAAGAGTAATTAAGGTTACTTTAATTCTGAAGACGGACATGATATACTTAATGGGTCACTAAATTATGAACGAATCTTGACTTGGGAATACACTTTTACAGGGTGACTTGTGCAAGTATTGTGTCTACAGGGTGTTTATTTTTTTTCATTTTGGGAAATCATGATTTTTCCTGATTTTTTACTGATGAATCTTTATTTCATAAATTTTCCAAATCCTGAACAAAATTTGATTTTTTGCGGAGAAAAATTAAAATTTCTGCATAAGAGTTTGCAAAGATAGAACTGTGAAATCAAGTTCTAAGGATTAAAAGCAAGTGGGAATCAATGAAAATGTAAATAAATACTTATGAACGACTCAATTGGCGATTCAGCCACAAAAACAATTAAGGTTGAAAAATAATCGCTCATACTTACAAAAAGATGGCTAGCATTTTTGTTTACATTTTACTTCTCACGTCAGATCTCATGTGATCAGCAGGGTAGACATGTGAGATCATTTCAATAATAAAAAAAAACGAGAATTGTATAATCATTTCAAAATTAATCGATAATTGGTCCAAATAATCGATTTAATCAATATAATCGAAAATTTTGCTTTGACCGCTAAATCCCATATTTTTACTGCAAAAAATGCAAATTGTGTGATGCGAGTTTTTATTTTACTTTTTGACAACAAAAATATGGGACTAGCATGGAATTTCCTCTTTAAAAATTGCTAATGATTAGGGAATAAACTGCATTTTGGTCAAGGAATTGAAGAATTATCAGGGTTTTCATTTTTGAAAAGTATGTTGAACGCCCTGAATTTTTTGTAATTATTTTAATGTTAATTCGTCTCATTCAGTAGCTATGATTTACGACTGTTATGAAAAATTCTGAAGTATACTTACTTAATCTGAAAATTTTGTAGCGAAAAGAGTTCAATTCGATTGCTGTAGTGCTAAACCAGGTATCTCCATTGCGGTGTTCTAAAATGTCTGCCCTTATTTTATTTATTCAAAGAGAATTAAGTGATCTGTTTTAACTTGAATTATACAGAATATTCTACTAGTAGAGGAGTAAAACAAGAAAGTTTTCGAGAAATTAAGTTGACTAGTTTTCGAAAGAAAAAATGAAGTGTGACAGGATGTTTGAGACGCCGCAATGGAGATACATGATTTTGTACTTTGGGAATCGTACCACAGCTTGAGTATTTGAAATAATTATTTTCAGTTTCTATTTTCTTCTAGAAGTTTTAAATTTTTCCATAATGAATTCTTTTAATGAATTTGCTCTGATTTGTCTCAGTAATTGTTTCTCATTCAAAACTCAGAAGCATACGGTACCCTAGGATTTCAATTTGAACGCTGCAACAATTTAAAGAAATGCAAATGAACCTAATTTTTTTAATGGCTAAATCTCTCTGAAATAATGAGTTTACTTTTCTTAAATGGATCATTTAGCAGAGGAAATAGATTCATTCTCCCATTCAAAAGTTATCCAATATTGAATTTTTTAAGGATGAACATGAAAATCCATCAAAAAGAGCTTCCAATTGTCAATTAATTCAACATGGATAATTAATCAGTCAAATAATATCGATTTATCATTAATCGATTGAATCGACATCGAAATCACACAATTATTTTTGGATTAATCCCATATGTCTAGACAGGGTAGCTAGTGCTCCTTACATTGTGCTCTTTTGATACCCACATGGAATGGGGTTATTGTATGTTGGGACCAAAGTCAAGGGCCCAAATCTTGTTGATTTATGATACGACATCAAGTTGGGAAACGTAACTTTACAGTTCAGCTTTTACGTACCTATGTTAGGCCCATGTGCGCAAACTGAACTATCCACTCCTGCTCGGCATGCTTCCCAAAACTACAGTGGTATGAAAAGGATGATGACTGGACTACACTTGAAACGCTGGTGGCTTCTGACACTCAGTAAAAACCTAGGAATTAATGTGAAGAGTAATTAGGGTTCCTTATTCTGATAGACGGACATGGTATAATGGGTCACTAAATTATAAAAGAATTTTGACTTGGAAATAGACTTTTACGGCTGGGTTGTGTAATTATAGTCTTTAGGCTACCTACGTCGGATCTCATGTACTCCACAGGGTAGCTGGTGCTCCGTATATGGTGATCTTTTGATATGCACATGGACCGGTGTGAGATTGTTCTTAGGACAAAATTAACAGGCCCAATTCTCGTTGGTTCATGATTAGCAGCATGTTAGGAAACGTAACCTTTAAGTTGAACTTATTGCCGCAAAAATTTAACGTTTCACTCAAGTATCATGCAAATTGAGCTTCCTTACAGCAGGGTCAAGGCATCATGAGTCCCTCTCAGGTGGAAACAATTAATCAGCGATTCAGTGACAAAAAGGAAATTGTCGCTGCAACTTTCAATTGTGGGTTAGTTAGCAGAGGAGGTTTGGTCTAAGTACTGTACGGCACCACTCATCAATGATGAGCTCTTGACAGAATGTAATAATCTGTGAAGTGTGGCGCGTTGGTTATTCAGAGCTTATAAGAGATTGACACTCCTCAACATATGATGACTGAATTCTAACCCACCTTGTCAAATTCAGATTTGGGTCCTTCGAGTCTCAAAACACAGTTAGATGTGAAACGGGAACTTTCTTTAGAAATGGAGATTGGGCATTCCGAAGGGACGAATGTTGCATGGAATATGGATGGGTTCTTTTCCCGGACACACATCTTTCTGAGGGGACCAGAAGGACCTTGTCCATGTCTGAGTTTGTTTTACAGTCAGCGAATGTAGTTGAGTTGTAGTTAGATGATAGACATGGTTCTTACCTTAAAGTATGTAGAGGAAGAGGCGACGGCGACGTAAAGTGCAGGCAGCGGCTACAGCAAGACGAGGATCACGAAGATGAATAATTTGGCGGTAAAATCCCATCCTTCAGGCTTTCAGGCTTCCAAGTCCAATTACTCAACAAACTTAACACAATATATTAAATACCCGAGAGTGCTCCAAGTTACCGTTGAAAATTTTTAAGTACGTACTCTCCTCTAAGTTCTAACCTATAAATTCTTCTGTGGGTGGACAGACGTCAACCAATGAAATGGACGGGTCGCGTATACACACAGAAAAAATCTAGAGTTCCGTCACTCTGATTGGATGTTGACGCACACGTGCAGTGTTTTTTCATAGTGCAAACCGAAATTTTCCCTATCATTTTTTTGAGGGACGTCGTATTTCCGATTTTAAAGGGAGAGGTTTACGGAAGTGCTGCCATACAAATCTGTTCCGCGCGCGGAATTTTCGATGTATCGATTCCTGCTCGCCGCCGGCGCGGCGCTCCGAAATCTGTTCCGCGCGCAGAATTTTCGATACATCGATTCCTGCTCGCCGACTGTTTTTTCCGGCGCTACACCAGAAAATAATTCCGCGCGCCACTTTTTCGATTTATCGATTTTTCTGCGCGCGGAGAATATTATCTCTCTTTTGAACGATTTCCATTATCGATCCTCTGCGTGCCCCTGCCGTATGTGGGTCGTGTAAACAAACGCAGATTGATAACACAAATGATCCAAACAATTCGAAATCTCTTAATTTTAATTAATTTAAATCCATTTTCGACTTCAACCAAGCATTTGGCAATAATATTCATCGTATTTTACAACCTGGAGCCACGGCCTATCGGCTCATTTTAAGGTGCATTCTGAAAATCAGTTTTACAAGTCCAATGTCCAAACCCAGACTTTCTTCTTTCCCTTTTTTTTAACCATTCTCTTTTCACTTTCGCCTCAAATCAAATGTTTTGCAGTTTTTTTATCTTAAGTAAGTGGTCCTGAATTCATTCAAGAGTTAGAAGTTCACGATTTATTTAGTATTATAGCCTTTTGACCTCTTAAGCTTTATCGATATGATCTCATGTAGTTCGAGGTTTCTTTGGCCCAAACCAAGTGATTACTTACACATCTGATGTGAGTCTTATGGCTCTTCAAATTCGCAGTGTAGAATTAAATCAGAGACTACAGTTACTTAATCCAGTTCTGCTCTCTTGTTCAATGTTTGTCATAAGTGTTTGTTCGTGTCTGTTCTTTATAAGTGACCACTGTAGTGCATATACACAGTTATGCTATCGGTACAGGTATTATTTCTTGTTTTCTACAGTCAGGACTTTCTCTTAAGCGCAATAATTTACCAAAGAAATTCACCTAGTTGCGTAAATAATTTGGTGTATAGATATTCTGTTAATGTCTCCTTGCGGTGATGCAAAGTTTCTGAGATCTGTCATAAGTGGATTTTGCATTTAGACGGTCACTCTTGCCTGATAAAATTACTGCTCTAGCAGCTTCAAATTTATACTTTGATCTCTGATTCATCACTAAATGACACTCGTGCGGTGTCATTTATCTTTAATCAGTTCAAAGCTATTTCGACAATGAATCATCAAAGGTCCGATCGAAGAAGGAATTTTCTGGTGAGTGCTGCGGCTGAACCGACATCACAACTCAACTTTCAAAAGCATCAACTTATAAAAATTTATGAGGAAGTGGTAATCGTAAGTGGAAATCATGGTAGTGCTCGCTTCTTTCTTAAGCAAATTGTGCGCTCAAAATTTCAAAATCTACTCACCTGCATGTATATTTGAAGAGGAATACGACATGATATGTAGCAGGCTACACTTCATCTATTAATAATACGTAAATTTGTCTTCAGAGCATTCTTAGGAAACTTCCACAATTTTTAGTTTTGTTCCTGAGAGAAAATTTTGAGATGACTCTGCTGGTATTCCCAGTGTCTTTTCAGAAATTTTGTACTTCGTAGGTATCATCAAATACTTAAGTATCAACAGATATTGTACAAGATAGAAAATTTATTTGAGGATTCCTGCTAGTATGTTGTGTTTCCTGCAGCAACAAGGCTCATCACATTTCATGGAATGAAGTAATCAAAAACTACTTACTAACCTACAGCTTGGTCAGTTTCATGTCTTTCTAGAGTGAAGAAAATATTTTTTTTCTCTCTATTTAAGAATTCAGGGTGAATCAAACCTGTCCAACAAAAATTTTAATAAAATGCCTTTGTTCAAAAACACCTAAGAATCATTTCAATGGTAAAGATGCCGACGATTCTGGTTAAAAGTCCGAAAGTCGGCTGATTTACTGAATTTCTCAGGTACAGACGGATGGAAGGATTTTGAAAAGACATAGAATTACATCCTCCCATAAGAATAAGTCAGGAACATGGTTAAGGTTATCTGGGGATGACATTTGTAACATTTCGTTGCATGATTTTATAATCGAAGAGAAACAGAAAGTCTGAAACTTTGTAAATCTACGTACATGGTTTTCTAGTTAGGCTATGACATCGATATGCTCGTTTTGTTATCAATTAATCTCCACAAAGGTAAGCATACCTACAAACACTATTCCACAAGAGATACGAATGTAACTTGTGATACCTAAGTGACTTTACAAATCTTACCTGTTAAACTACCATCTACCTGATTATTGAAACTGTGTCAGCCCGATATGAAAAGACATAGCCCTATCTTCTCCATGTAATATATCGGAATTTGTTGTCTTGTCGGGTTGCTCTAAGCCTTCAATAATCGGCCTGCTGATGAGTTGCAAAATATTTCCACTTCCAGACGAATGATCATGTCTTGGTTGATGCTTTCGATAGTAGAGTTGTGATGTCGGTTCAGCCGCAGCACTCACCAGAAAATTCCTTCTTCGATCGGACCTTTGATGATTCATTGTCGAAATAGCTTTGAACTGATTAAAGATAAATGACACCGCACGAGTGTCATTTAGTGATGAATCAGAGATCAAAGTATAAATTTGAAGCTGCTAGAGCAGTAATTTTATCAGGCAAGAGTGACCGTCTAAATGCAAAATCCACTTATGACAGATCTCAGAAACTTTGCATCACCGCAAGGAGACATTAACAGAATATCTATACACCAAATTATTTACGCAACTAGGTGAATTTCTTTGGTAAATTATTGCGCTTAAGAGAAAGTCCTGACTGTAGAAAACAAGAAATAATACCTGTACCGATAGCATAACTGTGTATATGCACTACAGTGGTCACTTATAAAGAACAGACACGAACAAACACTTATGACAAACATTGAACAAGAGAGCAGAACTGGATTAAGTGACTGTAGTCTCTGATTTAATTCTACACTGCGAATTTGAAGAGCCATAAGACTCACATCAGATGTGTAAGTAATCACTTGGTTTGGGCCAAAGAAACCTCGAACTACATGAGATCATATCGATAAAGCTTAAGAGGTCAAAAGGCTATAATACTAAATAAATCGTGAACTTCTAACTCTTGAATGAATTCAGGACCACTTACTTAAGATAAAAAAAACTGCAAAACATTTGATTTGAGGCGAAAGTGAAAAGAGAATGGTTAAAAAAAAGGGAAAGAAGAAAGTCTGGGTTTGGACATTGGACTTGTAAAACTGATTTTCAGAATGCACCTTAAAATGAGCCGATAGGCCGTGGCTCCAGGTTGTAAAATACGATGAATATTATTGCCAAATGCTTGGTTGAAGTCGAAAATGGATTTAAATTAATTAAAATTAAGAGATTTCGAGTTGTTTGGATCATTTGTGTTATCAATCTGCGTTTGTTTACACGACCGCGACCCACATACGGCAGGGGCACGCAGAGGATCGATAATGGAAATCGTTCAAAAGAGAGATAATATTCTCCGCGCGCAGAAAAATCGATATATCGAAAAAGTGGCGCGCGGAATTATTTTCTGGTGCAGCGCCGGAAAAAACAGTCGGCGAGCAGGAATCGATATATCGAGAATTCTGCGCGCGGAACAGATTTGGAGCGCCGCGCCGGAAAAAATAGTTTTGACACAAACGGCGAGCAGGAATCGATATATCGAAACTTCCGCGCGCGGAACAGATTTGGAGCGCCGCGCCGGAAAAAATAGTTTTGACACAAACGGCGCAAATATATCGAAAACCGGCGCGGAATCCGGAAATTCAGAGATTTTCATCGAAAACTGATTTTTTCTTTCCGCGCGCCGAAAAAAAATTCCGCGCGCCAGAAAAAATTCCGCGCGCGCAAGAAAAGGGTTTTGACACTAACGGCGTTCCATAGTGTATCTAGGCCTTTAGAGTGCAGCGTAAACCTCAAACCCCCTAACTCCGCAGTTGGGTTTGTTTACAATCGTGACGTCAAGAGGGTACGAGATGCGACCACCATTCTTTATCCGCCTTGTGCTTGGCCTTGATGAGTCAAGGCGGATAAAGAATGGTGGTCGCATTTCGATTTTGGCTGCCATCTTGAAGCGTTGTGACGTCAGGAGGGTACGGGTTTTGCCGTGCAATCCGAGGTTGAGTCGGCCCCCCCGGCCTCGGCCAGCCCATGTACCCGATGTACCCGATACCGTGTGACGTCCAGAGGGTACGAAATGCGACCACCATTCTTTATCCGCCTTGTTGATGAGTTGATTGTAAACAGCGTAATACGTGTAGCGTGTACTATTCGTGCTCTCTTCTTCAATTTGAATTGTACTGTAATAGATTCACTAGTACTTATTTCTAAGGTGTCCTATTATGTAATTTTTTATTTTCAAATTGCTGTTGAAGTTCCGAGAATGGCATCGCGCATTTGCCTAGGTGTACTGTCATTTTCGAAGAATCCACATAATGTCAACTTTTGTAGAGGTTAGTTCAAATTTCTCCTCTTATTAAGTACCTACGTGATTAGCTATTTTGACTTCAGCACTTTATTATGTGTACGAATAAGCAAATTTCGTCAACCTATCTAGTTTACACTTGTCTCTGGTTTACACGAACTTCTTGTTCAATAGTTATCAGTTGGATTGAGTAAAGGTTAAGTGTGCACCCTCAACTTCAAATCTGTTACCATGAACCCAACTGTCTTGTCCGTTTCAAATGTCAATGAGAGCTGTATGCCAAGCAATATCTCAGGTGATTCAAGTCATATCATTTTGCCTCTCGTCATTTTTTGAAGCTCGAGATCCATTCATTTTGAATGAGAATGTTTTTAACTTCAAAGAGTCCCGCACCTTCCTCATGAGAAGTCCTCCCCAGCCAAATTTGATGAAACTTGAATATTTCGCTCAGCTAGTCATTCTGATCAAAAGCTCTCATGAGCCCAAAGAGATCAAAGGTGATAAGACCACTCAGGCTGGTGATGAGCAAAGCCTCGGGTACAGGTGGTGGGGAAGCGGAGAGCGGTCAGAGTGGACCGGAAGGGAAAGGCATGAGCGGAGCCGCACAATGGTCCGGCCAGCGAAACCTCAATTTATACACATTAAAAGGCGAATATCTCGAAAACTGCACATGGGATCTCTTTTGGCCCGTGAGAGCCTTTGATCAGAGTGATGAGCTGAGCAACATATCCAAGTTTCATCAGATTTGATTGGGGGGATTTCCCACAAGGATGGTGCAGGGTTCTTTTGGACTCGCGCGTATTGCAGTCGGAAAACTTGCTACACGTTATACGATGTACCTTTTGGGATTAGCTCCCATCATTCCATGCTTACTACTTATTTATCAGAGGAAATGCTTAAAACTCGTCGTGAGACTTGAAGAACAAGCTGCACATAATCTTATCAGTTATGTCCCAATAAAGTGCCGCACTAACATAACATCTGGCAACAAGTTTTTTTACTTTTCCTGAAATTATGAGCACCTGACAATTGGAGGAAAGATGGAAAGCACCAAACCATGGAAGCCAATCCCAAAGTTCCCATTGTGTAGCAGAGACCAAAAAAAAGGACCATAGAGAAGAAGAAGGTGTTTGCATCTTTAGGATTGTTTACCTCATGACGTAGGTCGGTACAACATGGCGTTGATATTCCAGCAAAATTCGAAATTTGAAGCATGAACTATGGACCATAATGTCCGATAGGTATTTTTTTGCTTTAATCAACTCATGATATAATTTTTAGCACTTTATATGATTTTCCAAAACTACCTACACCATTTCCAAGAGAATCGAGGATAAAAATCATCCGTACTAATTTACGTCATAAAAAAAATTCTAAGATGCCCGAAATGCAATCACTTCCCCTTTTTTTTCTATGAATCCGTGCTACAATATTGGGGAACTGCCAAAAAAGTTTTCGTAATTGTTCTAAGTTCTAAGCTGGCAACTGAAGTTATTTTACCGTGAATCCATTGTACAACCTTAACGTTATTCTCATCAGGAATATTCACAATTCTTTCCTATTTTTTAAACAGCAATCTTGCCACTGATGTAGGATAATCAGTATCACTTGCAGGTATTTCTATTATATGTGACTAAAACAGAGTACCGGAAATCCTGTAACTGCTGCAGGTAGCACCTGTAACCTGAAATAACATTTACGTTCATCTAGCCAAATCCTCACCACTGACTGTTGTACGTCTAGCCTAATGGCTGTGTTTGTATGAATCCAGATGTTGAGTTTAAATAGCTTTATGGTTCCTGTAATGGGGCGTGGTTTAATCAATTAAGGAAAGCTAATGATTTTTTCCAAGGATCTCGGATTTACATTGATCATCTCTCACATGAACGGTGGCCTTATCAATCAAGGAAATACAGAATTTTGTACTTTACTTTACATGATTGCGAATTTCCTGCTCTATTTGAATTTTTTTGTTTTTTATTCTTTTTTTGGATAAAATTTTGTATGATTTTTCTTTGCCTTCCACAAATATTCTTCGAAAAATCCTCAGAGAAATGTCTGATTTTATCTAAGTATGTACTTACCACCTCTTGAAAGTAGAATCGGCTCTAAATTTTGAAACATTTCGGTCAGAGATACTGCTTTTATAGTTTTATCAGCTATACAGCAATGCTACGTAGGTATCTATGGTTCTTGTCCGCACATTATATAGATTTACTTCATTAGTTATGTATGGCACACATCAAATTTTTATGCCATATTTATGCACTTGACACTTAAAATGCAAGGAAGGAGTGTCAACACTTTCTCATTCCTTTTTGCTGTGTACCTACTTACTGCAAACTCGGATCCCTCCATATGAATTGTGTAACGTTGGGAAGGAACAACTTTCTCCTCCCATTTCCAACTTGTTTTCAAAAAAGTTGCCCAATATATTTTTTGGGAAGGTTCTACTGGGGCTCATAATATTTAAATGAACGGATTTTTTGCTAGTATTAAAGAAAAAGAAGTCTTAATTATTGAGGGTATATTAAATGTACGAGTAATCACCCTCCTCAGTGTAAACGGAGCGAAAAAAATCACAATTTCCAATCAAATCTTGCTGTATTCCTTTCAATTAGCCGGCAAGGGTTCCTAAGAGACAGTTGAGTATGTGATTCGTCTGTAATGTTACATTAAATAATTAGAGGGACTAACGTGACGTGAAATCCACGCATGTCAGTCACTCTGTAATTTTTTTCCCAAGTGATTTAGGATGGCCCTGTATATTTGTTACAGGACAGTGATAAAACTTTTGAAGATTTTTATCCCCCCCCATGGATCAATTTGAATTCCTCCATCATCAAAGTCAGTGAACATTCCTAAGCAGCTGCTCTCTCGTGAATTTGGATATTAGAGTTCTTTGTATTTGGTAAAATTAATAATTACTTAAAATAGGATTCAAAATTGAAATTAAGATAGATATTTTTGATGGAGATTGAAGAAGAGCAAGACATGAATGTACCTGTTAAGCAAAAAACCGAGAAGAAAGAAGATGAAGAACTTCTCCAAGCTATCCTTGAAGATGGTAATGAAGTTGACCTAGCAACTTGGGATCTGTGGGAAGTTATCCCCAGGGTCTTTCGATACCTGTCAAAAAGTCATGCCCAAAAAGATGAACATTTACACCTTCTAAGTGCAAGCGCATTAATCAAAATAGCTTCAGCCGCCAACCCTAAAGAATTCATTCTTATTCTCCTCTCCCAACTAGAAGAAGATTTTGATGATGCCAGATTTTGTACCTTACTGAGACCTTTACAGAGTGTTCTCTTCCGTTTGCCAGATGAAAATGGGAAATCATTTCACTGGTGTCTTACGTCTATTCATGATTGCTTAACAAAGCATTTATGTTTGCCAGGTGACTTTAATTTTGAAGATAGAGAAAAAGTACACCCAGAAAGTGATGAATATCAAATGATAATTTGTAAAGTCTATGAAGAGTTAATTTTCTTTTACCAGACAATTCAATATGAAATCTTGAAAATTGTGGATGTCCCAAAATCTAAGAAATTTGAACAAATTTTTGTAAGTCATCTAGTTAAAATTCTTGGAAGGCCATTAGTTCAGCTAAATTTTGAGGGCGAATCATCATCAAGCAGCCTTAAGAAGTCAGTAGAAAATTTGCTGAATTTAATCTTTTCTATGTCTGTTGATGTTATATCCTTTGTAAAGAAAACTGAACCTCTGACCAGTCACAAATTTAATTCGGAAAATTCTGATTGTATCCCTCTTTTAGCATCTGCCAATTTCTACTATCTAATTTTTTGCGAAAGGCTAGGTCCTATTGAAAAAATTCCCAAAGTTTACAGTACCAGTTATCTAAGATCTAATATTTTTCCTCTTGCGTCTGCTTTAATTTTGTGTGAAGACTCCCTGATCAGGAGGAAAGGCTTACTTTTAAGCAATTTCATGCTTGAAGAGCTCGATAGTTGTTTTTTCACTGAGAGTGTTGTATTAGAGCACTTCATGCAAGGCTTAACGACTTGCATAACTTATGAAAAAACAGAGGATAATAGGAAACTAAGTTTTACAGTTTTCAAGAATTACCTTTGTCAACTACGTCCTAAAGAAAAATATCTTGTATTTCTAAATCTCCATACAATCCTCACTAATTCGAGCATAAAAGCTTATGTCATAACTTGCATCAAAGATTCAGTGATTCAGTATTATCAGCACCCATTATTTAGAGGCAAGTGCCTATTTGATTTAGTCGATCTCTATTGTAAGCTACCTGCAGGGTCAAGAACTGATTTAATGGAGTTCGCTAATGAAACTATTGCTTCACTCAATTTCATTCGTTTTTTGATCATTCGAGATAGGAATAATAAGCTTGGTAGTCACAAGTACCTTAGAAAAATATATGAAATACTGCTGGACCCTTTAGCTGAAGCTTTGAAAACTTCTCGGGTCAACTGGCAATTAAAATTGAAAGAAATTGATGAAGGTATTTTAGAAGGCAACAAAGTGTCGATGACTGTTGGTGGGCAAAGATTACCAGATATGCCTAAAGAAGAACAGATAGGTATTGTCACTTCTGCATTTAATTGTATTGATCTTTTAGAAAGTCTCTCTAAGAGAGTGAATGAATGTTTTTTAGAAATATCTATAGAGTCCTAGATTTTTTATCATACTGTGAAATTTATGGTTCTTTTATTTCCCTGCTGGAAACACAAAAAAATGCGTTTTCAATTAAACATCATAAAGAAGAGAGCATTCTTCTATCTCATGGACTCAATTTTTATTTGAATGCATCAAATTCATAATATTTAAAGACTTTTATATGTTTTTTCAAGGAGAAGAGGCCCTGTTACCTCAGTTTTGTAGTAGCTAAGTGCTTCAATCATGGTGCGCACAGGTCACCGACTGCCATGCATAAGTCAAAGAAATGAATATAAATATATAAATAGGTGTGATGTTTTTACCTGAATTTGCTCCTAAATCTTGTATTCCTTGCCTGGTTTGTTAAATTACATGCTTTAGTTTTTTTAACAACAGAAAATGTTTTTTTAACTTTGAAATAGCAACCAATTTATTTCTAAAACACAGACTTTCTATTCTATCTAACAATTTATCCTTTTTTCTCCTATTTTTCATGAACTGGTATAAGATGATCCTCGTCAAAAGTAATCAACCGCAGCCATCTTTCTTACAAGATTGGTGGATTTGAAGTTCTGCTTTTCATTAATCCCCCCTCCCCTCATTCCCCTAAAACATACCTTCATATTGAGGGTTATCATACAATAGAGGTCAGATTTTACTCCAAAAGCAAAGCTTCCGGAAATGATAGTTTTTGCTTATTTCTGTGGCTGTAGCTCCAGTTATATAGAGCTGAAGACTTAATTACTAGAATTTTATCTCCTTTAAATATCGTGTGGCATTTTTGGTTTTGTTTTTTCTCATATCCCTTAAAGAAATGAAGAAAGGTCCAACAAATTAACATTTCAAGGAAAAAAGAAAGTATTTATTTTTTGTCAAAAATTTGCAAATCGTTTTTGACAAGTTGTAGAGGACATTATTCTGATCTCTGCAAAACAAATCCAGAGTCATCAGTAGCTCTTTCTGAACTGGAGCTCTAGCTGTTCCTGTACATGTCCACTATTTTACAAAATTTCAATACTAAGATCAATTTATGCAACCAGCGTAGGGATGCAATATGTCACAAAACTCGTTTTCAACTGTCAATTTCACGTTGAAACTTCAGGAATTTGCATACAAGTTTTTTAATTTCTTTAAAACCTCTGCAATGGACTCTGTATGCCATGAAACGCACAGAAATCGTCAAATATCAATTTTTAAATAAAAAGATATAGTGAGTCAAGTCCAAATTTTTCTTTGTGAACTATCGGGTAATTATTGCAAGTTACATTCACAGCCCGTAAAATATTATGGAAACATGGAAAATGAAATTTCACTTACCAGCAAAATGAAAATTCATGTGAAAGGAGGGGTGGCGAGTTCCGGGTTTTCCGGTGGATTTTTAATCCGGGATTTTTTTTGCTGTAATTCGTTACGTATGAGTGTCAAGAGAAAGCATGCCAAGTTTCAGGCCATATTCGGGGGGCGGGGGCCCCCCAAATTTTTAAGCGCAAAATCGGTTTTAATTTTGTAGCGCCGTCAATCTTGCTCGTATAAAGATGAATATCGGGTTCCGGGGGTAACATTTTGCGCTCCTTCCATTTCCGCCGTCAAAATTGGCATTTGGGCAAAACTGAGGGGGGTTTTACGCGTTTTTCTGCGTTTTTTACCAATTCTCTGCGGTTTCCATGCTCAAAGTCAGCATTTTTGAGCCAAACGACCACAGATTTGATTTCTACGCAAAAAAATACACAGGAATTACATGGCCAACCGACACTCAACCGTGGATTTCTCTAGGAAAAACTGACCCATAAGTATGTGTTCACTCACAATTTTTGAAAATAGCCATGTTTCGAGTACATACAGCCCAAGCTTGTAGCACTAACATTTTCACATGTGATACGCTCCAGGTCAACCCTGTTGATATTATCCGGGACTTGAAATGCTACCCGCTTGGGCGGAGGGTCGAATCCTCCACAGAAACGAATAAAAAAGGCTATAAAACTACGTTGCACGTAAATTGTTGCGAGAGGAATGTTATTATATCGGCACCTTTCACCTCCAACTTATGTAATTTTTTGCGTGTTTTCTTTTGCTGCCATCAAAATTGGCATCAAAGCAATTTTAAACGGTGTTTCTTGGGGGTTTTTCCATCATTTTTTCGCATTTTTTACCAGTTTTTTGCGGTCTTTTGCGGATTTCACGTTTGAAACCTCACCAAATAAACCAAACGACCACAGATTTTACTTTCAGAAGAAAAATTGCATAGGGATAAGTAGGTCAACTTACATATCAGCGGATTTTTCTAGATAAAAACTGACCCAAAAATACAGGGTGATCCCGACCATCCGTCCATTATCTTCTTCTCGAAAACGGTGAAAAATTGAGCTTCGGGACAAAAACTTTCGTAAGGTAAATCGACCCCAAAGAATCGAATGAAAATATTTTCAGCCCCCCAAAATGCCCGTGGGGGTGTTTTTGGAGCTGTGGAGGGCTGTAAGTCGAAAATTTCAAATGGCAAGGGTATGTTTTGACTTCAGATATGGATTCCACGTGCAACGTTACGTAGAATTGACATGGCGTACGGCCTGTTTGATCCATATTACTGATGAACCTCATCTCCCCATAAAAATCGTGTATTTTTGGAGAAAATAAGGGTAAAAAAAAAAAAAATATGAAGCAAAGAGGCCATGCGCCATATCAATTCTCAAGGGGATTTTGAGGGGGTGAAAATATTTTCATTCGATTCTTTGGGGTCGATTTACCTTACGAAAGTTTTTGTCCCGAAGCTCAATTTTTCACCGTTTTCGAGAAGAAGATAATGGACGGGTGGTCGGGATCACCCTGTATTTTTGGGTCAGTTTTTATCTAGAAAAATCCGCTGATATGTAAGTTGACCTACTTATCCCTATGCAATTTTTCTTCTGAAAGTAAAATCTGTGGTCGTTTGGTTTATTTGGTGAGGTTTCAAACGTGAAATCCGCAAAAGACCGCAAAAAACTGGTAAAAAATGCGAAAAAATGATGGAAAAAACCCCCAAGAAACACCGTTTAAAATTGCTTTGATGCCAATTTTGATGGCAGCAAAAGAAAACACGCAAAAAATTACATAAGTTGGAGGTGAAAGGTGCCGATATAATAACATTCCTCTCGCAACAATTTACGTGCAACGTAGTTTTATAGCCTTTTTTATTCGTTTCTGTGGAGGATTCGACCCTCCGCCCAAGCGGGTAGCATTTCAAGTCCCGGATAATATCAACAGGGTTGACCTGGAGCGTATCACATGTGAAAATGTTAGTGCTACAAGCTTGGGCTGTACGTACTCGAAACATGGCTATTTTCAAAAATTGTGAGTGAACACATACTTATGGGTCAGTTTTTCCTAGAGAAATCCACGGTTGAGTGTCGGTTGGCCATGTAATTCCTGTGTAATTTTTTGCGTAGAAATCAAATCTGTGGTCGTTCGGCTCAAAAATGCTGACTTTGAGCATGGAAACCGCAGAGAATTGGTAAAAAACGCAGAAAAACGCGTAAAACCCCCCTCAATTTTGCCCAAATGCCAATTTTGACGGCGGAAATGGAAGGAGCGCAAAATGTTACCCCCCGGAACCCGATTTTCATCTTCATACGAGCAAGATTGACGGCGCTACAAAATTAAAACCGATTTTGCGCTTAAAAATTTGGGGGGGCCCCGCCCCCGAATATGGCCTGAAACTTGGCATGTGACTGAAACTTGGCACTTGACACTCATACATAACGAATCACAGCAAGAAAAGTCCCGGATTAGGTTGGGCCGGAAACGTCCCAAATCGCCACCCCTCCTTTCGTTTTGCAAACCAGAACCACAAAAATTAATCATAGTTTGATAATATCACCTAATAAAAACAATTTCAAGTTGCTTGGCCAAAACGAATAAAGGGTAGAAATTAAACCAGATTCAACTCTTTCAGGACCAATCTTTTTTTATATATATATATATTTCTTCCTTTAATTTGAAGCGTCATGAAACATCTGTGGAATGATAAGATATGGTAAGATAACTAAATTTTTTAATTTATCATGGAATAGTCTAAAAAAATTCAGCAATTTTATTCCCAACAAATACTAAAACTCAGGAGTTGAGACGATTAACTATTGATATTTCTGTGAACAAATCATTTCAAATATTTTCATGGTCGAATTTCTCATATTGATACCCAACATTATTGTAGAATTGCGAAAGTCTGAAAGTTTTTGTAAGAGGAATTCAAAATTTTAAAATTATTAATGGTTGTAATGTGTTGTGCTATGAAGCCCCAATAAGTAAAATTATTGAGGTAAGGTCTATATAAGTAGGAAGTAATGTAAAATGATAGGATGACTGATAATATGAAATGATGATTTGTCAATTGTTTTGTCCTACTCATAGTTTTAAGTTGATACACCTGTGTATAATATGTAGTTTTACATGGATAGTAAGAGGCAGTAGCTCCGAGGTTATTCTAGACTCTTTTGAGTAAGTACATAATTATTTGCTCTTAATAATCCAAAATTTCATAACGTAGCTTCCAGAAACATGACTCTTAATCCATTATACATTATTAACTGTTCTAGGATCTTTTGTACTTTTCCAAAGAAATTCTAGTCAGGCTGTAGCACACAATGACTGTAGCCCTGGTGTGAAAGACCTTGTTGAATTACCCAAGTCAGAATCTTTTCAATCCAACACTGATGAGGAAATTCAGGAGAAAATTTTCAAAGCTGCTCTTCCTTTTGTAAATACGCATGGCTGGTCTAAAAGCGCTATCACAGCTGGTAAGTGATCTTTCATCTAGTTGATTTTTTCACCGTCATGTTTGCTCCATTTTGCCCCATTGTTACCTCAAGTTATTCTTTAGGTACATGTTCACTGTTGATCCACATGTTTCTGTCATTAGTAGTAAATTTAATACCAAAAATTTTTGTTCTCAATTCCACGTCTGCAAATCAGTGAATCAGCTTATGTGAAAAGTTAGAGAATTTTTATTATTTTGAGCAGAAAAACCGCATCAGACAGGGAGTTTTTTCCCACCCAGTCTGTAAACACCCTGATAAGTAGTTATAGGAACATTTCATCAACTTTGAATAATTTCATTTCTAGATTTCAAACTCTATTTACGGTTCTGTTTTAGGTGCTGAAGCTGTTGGTTATCCTGGCATAGTTCACGGTATGTTTCCTCGAGGAGGAGCAAACCTAGTTGAATATTTTTATAGTACCTGTAATAGGGAGTTGGCGCTTAAAATGAAGCTTGAGACTGAAGGAGCTGCTGCAGAAAATAAGTATGTTATCCATCCAGACTAATCTATGTTCAAAATTTTAAGTTTCAAAACAGTCAAACCATTTCTTGTAAATGTTTGGAATGACTATTACATTCTGTAGTCACTGGCCCATCATGGAAAGGCTAGAGTTATAGAAATAATGACTAAAAGTAAACCTCAATTTCTTAGTTCATGAAATTCCCCAATTTAAATGTCTAGGCTCAGTTACATTGGAGACAAGACAAACATTGATGTGTTCAACAAAAGCTTATTGTAAAATAGACCGTCATGCGTATGGGCCCTTTTTTCTTGTAAATATAAGGAATGGATTTCCTGGGCCAGTTCGTTTAGGCCATGAAAGGGTAATAGCACGAAACATGGTTGACATGATATTTTTGCATAGACCCTTTTCTCAGGAAGCTAATTTACTTTGCATGTTTTTCTATAATTTGTGATATCGATAGATTTAGTATCTGTATCATTTGATGTTTCCTTACATTAAAAAGCTCGTCAATGCACAAACAGTTAGCAGAAAAGAATTGATATTCTTACTTAGAAGTACACTCTATGAAAGGTAAGTTCTCTCTTTAATTTCAGAAAGAAGGACCCTCAAGTTTTTGTGGCTGAAGCAATCGAAGCTCGACTGCGAATGATAATCCCATACTTGCCTAAATGGCCTCAGGCCCTAGCAATTATGGCACTCCCACCAAATGCTCCTCACTCCATTCAAAATCTTATGATGTTAGCTGATGATATCTGCTATTACTCTGGTGATCGCTCTGTTGATGTAAGTATTAAAATAATGATGGCTAAACTTAGACCTTGTATCTCACAGTTGCAGACTTCCTATCATACTTTATTTTTTAACCTACATACATAAAAGCTGCTTTCATGGCGCTCATTTGTGTTCTGCAATACTCAGCCGCCAAAGTCCCCTATCCGCCCCAAGTCCTTCAGGGAGTTGGCACCCCCTCATTTCCTCTGCAACCCCCCTTTCGTGATGCCTTATTCGAAAGATAATAAAAACGAAAATTTTTGGCGCAAACCGCAGGTCAAAATGTTTATTTTTTACTAAATGGCAGCCGGTCAAAGTTCAAAATGGTGGAAATTTGGCATCTCCGTTTTTAATCGGCGGATTGGTCTGAAACTCAAAATCCTAGGATTTACGGGACGAAAGAAACGATTCTGGCATTAGTTTTCCAGAAATGTCAGTCCTTTTCAAAATGGCGGCTTAGAGCGGGAGGTGGATATTTAGGCTGCTTATCGTCGGATTTGCATGAGACTTGGTATCCGGGAGTATTTCGGCACGAGAACGAATCTTTCATTGGAAGTCTTGAAATTTTTAAAAACTTTAGAATGGCGGCAAAAATGCGAATAGCGATGGTGGATGCGGATTTTCCGTTATTTTTCCGCCACCATTTTGACGATATTCAGTGTTCCAAAAATTTAATGAAAATTAAGTTTTTTCGAGCCAAAAACCACCAGAGTATTGACTTTTGTGCAAATCCATCGGTAAACAGCCGTGATGTGGATTTTCCGTCATTTTTCGCAATTTAGATATATTAGATTATAAAATAATAGATATTTTTGATGCATTTAGACATTCCGTAAACGGTTCTGTCGTACAATTATTTTATCTCTGCTTTAGGTTACATGGTATGCAAAACGTCTTGGAGTTGGCAGTATTTACAAAGTGACAGAATTGTATTTTTTGCAAGATACATCCCCTGATTATCAGAATACTTGGCATTTTCTCAATCGCCGGATAGAGGATGCTGTCCAACTACACACTGTTTTGATGAAATCTGAGTCAGCCTCAACCTTAGCGAAGGATGTAGCAAATGTAACTTTCACAACTGTAAGTGAATCCTGTTTTACCTCCTCGATGTCAACGGATCACTCAACAGGGTCGAAATTTTGACATTTCAGCACACGGCTGATCCATTGAAAGATGTAAATGAAACTCATCAAGGAAGAAATACTCTAAAACCTTGACATTACAACGTTTATAGGATCAGTTAAAATCGTTGTTATTTCTAGGTAGCTGTGTAAACAAACACGACAAAGTCAACCAAATTGAAAGCTTTCTTATAATTTAGTGATAGTACTCAATCTTTTTGATCCACTTGAGCCAACTAAGACAGTAATTCTCAAGAAATGAACGCTATTGCAATACTAAATGAGATTTTCTGGGAGCAGAGAAATTTCAAGGAAATCAAAAAGAAGATATACAGTGCCATTACGAAAAGTATTTGAACCTATAGGAGTGAGATTTTATAGTTAGAAGAGAGATCTTAAAAAATTGTTAGGCCAACTGAAACGGACTTCTGGTCGAGATCTCATAGGATTTTGAGAAGAGAGCGTCACTGATATGCAGTCTCCTCGTCAAGTTGTTCAATCCCTAACTATTGATCCTTAGTATTCAGTTTCCTGATACCTACACTCAAACGAGGGTATGTATATAAAACTCTGCTGCAAAATCGATTTTCCTCAATACATATACAGGGTCCCAGGAGAAGGACAGGCTTTAAGTGCAATATCCCGTCAGGGTCAACATTTTTCAAAGCAGAATGAAAAGAGAAAATGCTCAATGCAAGGTATAGGTTTTTACTTTTGCTGTAAATGAATAGTCAAAATGAAGAACTACAAAATAATAAATTAAAAAAAAAACTCAGTTATAGTGTCTTTTTCTAATAAGTTGTACTGTTTTATAGGGAAACACCATAATATTGTTTGTAAACTAATTCTCTTGTATTGGTTCACAGGTACGAAATATGCTGGGCTTGAATTGGAACAGATAATCCTTCATTTGGCTTTTAGTCCCACTTTTACTCTCTGTATTTGTCGTGCATTTCGTCCATTATTTCACTCTACTGTTATTTGTGTTCTGTTTGTTGTTCAGAGTAGTAATCAGTTTTAGATACTGCTGTGTTGTTATCTTGTAAAATTTGTAAAGAAATATGAAAATAGAATTTGGGAAATTGATCGTAGAAAGATTATATTATTATGATTCACTTCTGACCTAGTTCAACTCAAAGTCTTGAAAAAATGAGGAACTGTTGAAAAAGTACACATCTAGCCTGGGATTTATTGTGTAAAATGTGTTACTTGAAGTGGTTATCCTAAGGGTAATACTAGAAGTGACTATGTCTGAATGCAGAAGGGCCTTAGTTTTGTAAATAAAATTCGTCAAGTACCTAGTTCAGTGGTTGGGAATAGTTCAAATTCAATCAACACAAAGGCAAATCATCTGAGAGATGTGATTATCCTCCAAAGTATGTAAATCACATTGACCAGCTTTAATTTTTGAGAGCAACTTTATTTGCAATTTGAGTATTATAATTGGACCACATTTTGCAATTTGGACCTATAGATTTTAGCCCGGTTTAAAAACAACGTATGTGCCATTAGTTTTCCTATGCACATAAGTGTTTTTCCAGAAGCCGCGCCGCCACGGGAGTTTCTTTAGATAAATACATGTAATAAACAAAATAATAATGGATAAATGCATGTACTTAATCACCAGTCATGTGATCGTTACGTATGAAGAATCAAGGGTCTTGAACTTTTCGGAATGAGCTCTACGAAGAACAGCCTCCAAATAGTTTTCTGTGATTTTAGGCAACAAAATATGGCAACACCGGCTATTTCTTGGGAGGAGGATGGAGGGAATTTTAATTCCATAAAGTTTTTTGAGGGCTACGTACATTTTCCGCCGAGGAATCTATTTCTGGTTTAAGATGAGTAGCCCTTTTTATGCCATTTTAAATAATGATGAAAAACAATAACATCCTATAAAGTTCGTTTTAACTGTGAGCGCAAGGTTTGCCATCGACGAAAGTTGACCAGAGTGACTATCTAACACCCTCAATGAACGTACTTGAAGGAAAATTTCCTCCTCCGATGATATATGATCGTTATGAAACAGTCGAATGCCAAGAAACCCGTAGGTATTTTCCGCCAAAATTAGCCTTCAGACTCATGTTTAGGCCAGCATTAGACCCCAAAATAGACCGAAAATGACCAAAGCATGATACATTACCCCTACGGCATTACCATTACGGCCCTTATCGAACCCCCTCCTTTGGCAAATCCCTTCAATATCAATAGTCCTTTACCGGTCTGCACCTTTAACTGGCAACCATATGTCGGTAGCCATTTTTGATTCGGAGGCTCAATTTTTTGTAGGAGTAAACATTTGATCTCCTATTCGAACTCCTTGCCCATAAAACTAAATTTTGAAAGTATTGCTTATCATAGCTGCGCTAAATTGGTGTTTCAGCCGTAAAACCGGTGGCCATTTTGGATGCCATATTTGATTTACGCATACATTAGCTCTAGGTATTTGGGACTATTGACTGGCACCGGACACGGATCGGGATTTCGGGAACTGAAAGCGAGCCACACGCTTCATATAGGTATTGTTCACATATTCCCGCCATAGAATAAAAAATAGCTCAGCTACAGTCAGAAAATAGTCAGCTAGTTATTATTATTCTATGTTCCCACGGAGCGCCCCAACTCCTGTGCCATCCGCTGTGCGCCACCACCGTCGTTTCGGTATCTGCACCCGGAATCTGATGCTGACAGCTCCCGTGTCCGGCACCGCGATATTGGGGATTTACCAGATAGAAATGCACATTTGAAGATTTATAGAACTCGTAATCGCAAGAAAATCCGGCAGGAACTGTCTGAAACTACCCAGAATCAGCGTTTGATTATTGACTTTCCGTTCCTTATGGGAAATCCCATGTAAATCGAACCGACCGAATCCCGGTTGGGGCACCAGGCCTAAAATCGTGATATATCTCGAAATGTGACGTAACATATATCGACGGTGAAACTACCAAACCACGTATCTCGGTTTGCGACGTCGCAGACTTCCTGTCATACTTTATTTTTTAAATGAAAAACTACTTAACGTCTAGTCTTGAAAATTTCTGTGATTTTTCCTCTTTGTGCGGAGAAAATTCTGTGAAAATTTCAAGGAATGATATTGATTTGGTCGACTTCAAAAAAATAAAATGCGAGCGTAGATTTTTAAACACCGCAAACGAGATACGTGGTTTGGTAGTTTCACCGTCGATATAAGCTCCGAGACCTCCTAAATTTGCTTATCTGGTAACGCTTAGTTTCAGCGTTCTACCGGGCTGATTTTCATGATTTTTGCGGCTATCAACAGGCAATTGTCTCTAGATGAGCCCGTTTTATTTAGATTTTGAAAAGATGATCCTGGTGTATACGTTTATATTACGTGGTAAAGTTGCGAATTCTCCCATTTAAACATTGTAATTTTTTATTTTTTGTCATAGTTCGTTTGAGCGTTCTGCTGGGCCGATTTCCATGATTTTTGCAGTTACCGACAGGTGATATCCTCAAATGAGCCCGCTGTAATCAGAATTTGAGAATAGGACCCAGATTTTTTTATATTAAGGGAGGCCAGAAAGCTTAGAAAGGGGGCAAAATTTGAAATTCCCGCCAATGAAAAATGGCGAGAATTTCAAATTTAGCGGAAAATTGAAGTAAACGGGAAATTTTGAATCTTGGTCTGTTAGTAGGGTAAGTGAATCGGAGGTATGCTCCTTTGTAACAGACTATCCAAAAGTGACGAAAAGCTCCGTTCCGTTTCTTAAAAGTCTTGGCGTTTAGTGTGAAATAAATGCCAATTTTTTCATTCGATTCTTATTGGCCCAATTGCTCCCGGCCAGGTGTGAAAATATTTTCATTTTTTTTGGTCGTTCTGTTGTCGACGCGGGCCTAAGAGAACGCGAAGCGTCCTCTGGGGGTTGGGCCGCGTAGCGGCCAGGGGGCATAGCCCCCTAGTTAGGTCTATTGGGTCAGTAAACAATGAATCAAAGCACACAAATCATTTTATAATTCAAAATTATATATTTAGTATTCATTCATGTTCTGTACATGCACATTCCAATAATTTAATCCACATCGAGTGTAAGTATCTGACAATCAAACGGCTTGTTGCCCATCAATTATTTTGGTACTTACTAGTAACACTAGTAGAACTGATATGCAAAAAGAAAACGTCATAGATAGGTTAAATTAAGGGAATGATGAGGGAAGCCTGAATGTTTCACAATTTGTAGAAAAAGGATTTTTTACAAAACAATATTGGAAGAACGAGTATGTCAATGGAGAGGGCTTTCATGTGCTTAACTTACACCGTTTAAAATTAAGAACGGTCATTGACCGTCAGGATTGTTTTTCGGGTTTAAAATTTTCGTTCTTATGTACAAAAATAATACTCAGGTACACAAGGTCGAAAAATACAGGGTTGAGGGGTAGACAGTTTGAGACTACCATCAATGAGAGCATCCGAAAAAAATTTCTTGCATTTTCTTGGCATTTTAAAGGCTCATGTTCGCATGTATATCCCTTATCAAAAAAGGTACACAATTTCTTCGAAATTTTATATAATCTTATAGCCTGGTATGCCACTAGGTAAGTAGGTCAAAAATACCACAAGGGAATGTTACCAGGTACCTAACATATGTGCAAGCACAACAGCACTGGCGTAGATCCAAGATTATGGTCATTCAACAAAAGATATTAACAGTTGAAAATATCTAATCGGCACCTGCAATGAATTGCATACCTTTTTCTATGCAGGTGAGGAGGTACAGACCTACACAGGTAGGTACTGTTTAACATAAGTTAACTGGTAATAAAGTTTGTAAGCATAGTTGCCTCCATTAATCTAAAAGACATTGAACTGAGACAGGATATGTAGGTACCTAGGTAACCTACCTAGGGTACCTAGGTGTATGTAGATTACATTCGAAATCAAATTTTTTATACCCACCGCCTCCTCATTACGTTTATAAAACACAAGTGTGGATTCTTCTAAAACAATTTCACGATGTTCAGTTTGAACCCACTTCCCCTCAAATTAGCGTTTTGTGATGAACTTTGGATGAAAATTTCTGTTGATTTTACGCATTCGATTTTTGAACAATGGAGGTGTTGCATCTGTAAGTAATTTGCGATTTGACTATTCATTCTTATGCAAAAAATCGCGAAGAATACACGACAGTGCCGCTGGTTTTCCCTGAAATCAACTCCCAAGCTCAAAAAATGCTCTTGAAGTAGAGGGTGTAATGGAGGGGATATCCCACGCTATCCTCAGAGTCCATTTCTGCATCAAGACAAACTCTCCATGCAAAGATAGGGAGTATATACATTGCTAGGGCTGCCACTTTCTTTGGGACCTCTAAAACTTAAAACACGGCAACCCTCCTAATAAATTTGCTTCCTATCTTTGCATGGAGAGTTTGTCTTGATGGGGAGGTGGACTCTCAGGATAGAGTGGGATATTCCCGCCATTACGTCCTCAACTTTGAGAGCTTTTTTGAACTTGTGAGTTGATTTCAGGGAAAACTAGCGCCACTATCGTGTTTCTCACGAATTTTTACGTAAGAATAGTCAAATCGCAAATTCCTCACACATGCAGCATCTCCATTGGTAGGTAGTTTTTCGTTTTTATATGTCCTCCTCTTGGAACCTGGTTTTGATTAATCAAAATCAATAATTAAAATCAGCACCCAAACCTCGATAGTTTACCTAAAATCCTTATACACATTATAGACATTATAGGTACATAAATACCGGGTGTTTCAGAGCACTCGTTCACTCTTTTTCTCTCGGAAACGGCCGAGGATTGAACTTCAGGGCAAATAATTTCAGAGGTTAATAAAGCCCGAAGAATCCAAAGAAAATATTTTCAGCCCCCCAAAACCCCATGAGGGGTGGGGAGAACCCCGATTCTCCCATTTTTCTAATAGGAAGGGTATGTTTTGACTTCGGCTTTAAATTCTACGGCCAAAACTAACATATTTTCGTTCCATATTTTTTTCCCTACACCCCCATTTCTTGGAGTTACGGGGCATTTTTTGGGCGAATTTCAATTAGACACTGCCAAGTCGAAAATTTCAAATGGTAAGGGTAGGTATGTGTTTTTTTTTTTTTTAAGAAACAAATAAGAGTTTTAAAAAGAAACTCAGAACTAAAGGACATGATACTGAAGATAGTAAAACAAAAGTATTGATATTAGGCTCTACTGACAATGAGGCAGAAAAAAATGCAGAAATAATAGTAAATGAAACAATCATTTCAACAGGAAAAACATTAAAATATCTTGGTTTCTGGATAGGCCCTGAATTAAACAAGACCTATCATATCTCTGCAACCTGCGCGAAAGTTAAGAGAACAACCGGTTAGGTATTTTAGAAGTCTTTTGCCCAATCATAAAGGACCTGGATTCCTAAAAAGAAAATTGCTAATTCATGTAATAATGTCGATTTTATTTTATGGGATAACGATATGGGCCCCGAAAATTAATAGAAAGAAAAACGTAAACAAGATAACATCGAACTTAAGGCCGTTAAAATTGTCGTTATGTAGCGCTTATACCGCGGTATCAAACTTCGCGATAGATACAATATCCGGGATCCCGCCGACAGACATATTGATCGAGGAAAAGCTAAGAAAAGCTAGAAAGGAAGAAAACGAGGAGATCTTAAACAACACTAGAGATAAATGGAGAGAAGTATGACAACAGCATGAAAGGTTCTCCTGGTTTAAAGGAATGATCGGAAACCTAGATAGATGGCTTGACAGGAAACATGGTAACCCTGATTACTACGTTACCCAGTTTCTGACGGGACATGGATCTTTTAGAAAATATCTATTTACACGTAAAATAATTGTATCTCCCCTGTGTCCAGAGTGTGACACGGTCGACAACCCGGAACATGTCTTTTTTTTTATGTAATAGATTTTGTAAAGAGAGAGAAGAATTGGAAAAAGATGTAAAAGAATAAATTGAAAAGAGTAATATAATGGAACTAATGTTATTAATGTTAAACAACAAAGAAAATTGTTACAAATGTAAAATGTATTTCAAAACAATAATTGATATTAAAATTAAAGATTTTGAAAAAATAAACATGAAGAAAAGTAACAATAAATAAATTCCGATGTAGTGTCAGAGGACGGTGCCGGAGTGTCGACCTCACGAGTGAGTAGTGTTAGCCGGTGAGTTAATCGCGAACCCTTCTCTAAATTTAGTAGAGCCAGTCCGGCATAATGGACCAGTAGACAAGGCTCAAATTTCTGCATTCTGATACACGTTTCATAATCAAAATTTCACGCAAAATACGATGCGCACATCGAAAATTACCGAAATCAACCCGTTATGAAGATATTTAATGATTCTTGATGCGTGAATTCAAACCACCCGCTCATGAAAACTCAATGCTCTACGTGACTCACATCGCGCGCTAAACGTTATCATGACAGTCTCTGCGATATAAAAATCTGGCAACCTTAATCTTGACGCTTTAGCTCAGCTATTGCAAGTTGTTCATAGTTTGAACAGTACATTGTGGGAAATGAACATCGCTTGATTGAGAAGCTTGCTGAAACCGTTGTAGTGCACGATTTGACTCACGTAGAGCTTTGAGTTTCTTGTGAGCGGGCAGTTCAAACTCCTCGTAACCAATGTGAAATATAAACGTTAATATCTTTGTTAGGAGTTGATTTCGGTAATTTTCGTTACGCAAATCGTGTTCTACGTGAAATTCTGGTCAAGAAACATGTATTGGAATGCTTAAATTCGTACCTTGTCTATTGGTCCATTGTAGAGCAGAGGATTTTGCTAGATTTCTTGGTTTTTGTAAGTGAGGTGTCTTTGTAAAGTAGTTTTCCATCTTTTACTTGTTATTATTCATTAATTTGTTACTCATTTGCAAATGCTGGGGGATCAGGATTCGGAATCCGAAGCGATACGATATGAGCGAGCTCATTTTGGTACACTCGTGGAGGTTAAAGACACCCCCCCTCCCCAAAAGGGTATGTTTTGACTTCAGAATTGGATTCGACGCAAAAAGTTACGTAGAATTGTGATGACGTATGACCCATATGCCCCAAAATTTTTTGGCCCCTTTGTTTCTCCAAAAATACACAGCTCCTTATGGGGAAATTGGGTTCTAAAGTAATTTGAAGCAAATAGTTCATGCGCCATTGCGAGTCTACGTAACTTTTCACGTAGAATCCAAATCTGAAGTCAAGACATACTTTTGCCGTTTGAAATTTTCGACTTCCGGCTCTACTTAAGCCGCAAAATTTTCGGGAGATCGCGGCCCCCAGAATTTTGGATCAATAGGGGTCACGTGCCATATCAATAAAAATTGGGTCAATTTATACGAGGCGCTTTGTGCCGGCATATGGGGGGGGGGGGGGGGCGGCTTCGTTGTGTGGTACGAAGACCGCACATAAACTTTCTCGCTCAAGCCGGCTCTCCGCGCCGGCCTCGCAAAAGGTGTCAAAGTTAACATGAAGGCACAGCTTTAACATGAAATCTTTAATTGAACTAGGTGCTGACCTATTTTTAATTGCCACAACTAGTTTCAAACTGAAATTAATATAAAAAAAAAGAGTTTTGTGAGTTACTTAGACCACGAATCATGATGCGGGATTTATAGGACCGGTATAATTTTAGGCGTAACTTAGGGACTCGAATTCTCGTCAGTTCGACGTGCAAGCGTGTCCATTCGGCCATTCGGCAACAAGGTGGATGTATCAAGTGCGTTGAAATTAGCAATATACAAGGTTCTCCGTCTGGGACCTCTACCAGCTTGAAATGATTCACCACTATACCCATCCGCCGCGGGAGAGCGGTGTCGCGCCAGAGTCTCACAGCCTTTCTAACTTGTCACTAACCTCACTTGTCACATCTCCCGTGTGTGGTAATTTGGTAAATAAAATAGTTGCTTCATGCTTCGTGTGATCATTGTAATCAAGGAATCAATCATGTTCGTGCAGTATTATTATATTTGTGTTCAGTACCTCGTAAAAAGAAACCGCGAAGGATGGAATCTGCCGGGACGCTTGAGTTCATGAACGAAATACATATTAGCTCCCAATAAAGATCTAAGTGTTAGCTTTAGTGTCAGCTTGGATGATTTATAATAATGTAAGTAACTAATTAGTCGTCTAATTTTGCTTGATGTGTACGGAGTAATTTTGGAGATACCTAATACATTTGAAATCCTAGGTTTCAGGCTGCGTATCATCCTCGCACAATTCAATCTCGCACACTTTTTTAGGATTTTATGTATTTCCTTACACAGCTTGGCAACATCGCATTGGAAAATGCATTGAGATGATAGTATCTGATGGTGGACCCCGTTTGAACTGATAACGCTCCTTGATTCCACTCAGTCACCGAAATGTGACACGTCTGAAATGAAGTTAGTGACCTCTTGTCAGCTGACGCGAACAACAAATTACTTCGTCGGTCTGTGATGATTTACGTGATAATCGTGTTTTTGCGATATTTGTGATTTTAAAGTTTTTAGCCTTCAGATTTTAGCGATGAATGAAAATAGTTTTAATAAACTTATAAAAAGTGACAAGCGATATGACAATTTAGCAGTGCCGGACCTAGATATTTGGCGCCCGTTTGCGAGTAAGGACCAGGCGCTCCCCTCACGGAGGTATCAATCCCCCTTTCCCTGAGGTATTGCAGGGGGGGGGGGGGGGTTACCTTGCTCCATCCCTCGAGGGACCGCGGGGGTGTATCCTCCAGAAAATGTCCAAAATGTATAATTCTTCCGTAGAAAGTTGACCCTTTCAGCAAAATATGTTGTAAACATAATTATCAGGTTAAAATGTTTTGGTTGACTATTACGACTTTGCAATCGACAATAAAAATTTTTCTGGTCTAATAAACATTTAACATATTTTTGGTGGGTAATCTATCCTGCGACGGGGTCGGGTGCAATATCGTAAAGGATATTGCCGGGCAGTATAGGTCTCTCAACACTGAGACTTTTAGCATGTTATGCAAGCACCACGCCTCAATTCTCTACACTTGTCACCTCTCATATTACTGTGACATTTGTTCTAAACATTAGCGTACGTGGGTTATTACGTGGGGGAACCTGCCCCCCTACCACTGGGGGTATGGAATACCACTCAGTTCGGGGGGGGGGGGGGTTCAGGGGGGCCCCCCTCGGAAAATGTTTTACTTTTAAAATCTCTTTGGACGCATTTTGATGCTTCCGTGCCGCAGATTTGCCATCAATTTCTGCGAAAAAATTACATTTATTTTTTACTTTTAGCCTAAAATATTTTCGAATTGTTGCATTCAACACAACTGGAACATTTTTGAAATTTCATCTCAATTTTGACGCATTCTGAGGCTTCCATGATGAAAATTTTAGATTATATTAAGTGAATGAACGTTGTGTTTTCATTAAAGACTCTCTAATAAGAGATGATAATCCTCGACGAAAGTTTTTCCCACCATCCAGAATTTCTAAGGGGGGACACTAATACTATTTTCAATTCTAGGAGGGGGTGGGCCCCTTTCTTTCGTACGCCCATGGTCCTGGAAGTTGCATTTTCCTATAAATGGAAGTTACGCCGGCGGCAGTGCCCGTTCACTTATTATTGCGTGAAACATATTGAACATCGTGCGCCGCATCAAATTCGCTAGGCTGTCCGCGGAGCTGCGATCTAGCAACGTAGACTGAAGGGGCGACCTATGGGGAGGCGGCCGGCGTCCCCTAATTCTTGGAAAATGTGGTATAAGTGGGGGGGCGCGCTCAGCGCCTGCTTAAAACAGTGCATAGTTCAAGGCGCCCCCTTACTACATGGGCACTCTTGTATTTCCGTATAGCCGCAAATGCAGGGTCAAGGGGCGCTTGAACGTCTAAAGATCAGGTGGAGTTTATGTCCTGAAAATTTACTTTTAGACGACAATTTAATTCTCTCTATATTTTGTCTATGGTATGTTTTTAAGCCCCCCCCCCCCTTTTCTCGCGAACTCTTTTCACTTTCCTTTCCTACTTTTTCCTTCCATTTCCCCCTATTCCTCCTTGCCTTCACTGCTCAACCTTTTTTCCTTTGCCTTTGTTCCCTTTTCCTTTTTTTCCATTCTCTTTCTTCCCTTTTTTCCCTCTTCTTCTTTCGTGGCGCCCCCCAAATGCTGGCGGCCGTGTGCGCCACACGCCCTTTGTTCGGGCCTGCAATTCAGAATACAAGAGCACAAATTTTTACAAATTTCGCGGACAAAGAAAGAGTATACCTAGTTTCGAACTAGTTGCACATAATGCTGTTAAAAAAACATTTCCAGGAATAATTTTGAGCGCTCGCAAATTTCATTTACACCAAGGTTGGAGGAAGCGTATTCACCTTTCAAAAACCCTACGATGTGCATAATATTACAAAATTGACGATGACAGTGAAATATTTCGAATAAAACTGTGGTTAAAATTATTTTTCTCTTCGTCATATCTAGATCCTGCTGATGCAGCATCTACATTTCAAGAATTGAAAAATATAATACCACCTCCTCTAGGGCGAGTCAAAAAACATCGACTTTCGAATTTCAAAAACGTATAGGGGGGAAAAGTTGCGCCCAGGCATCAATCTTAAGTGTGCCAAAGCGTTCCTCGAAAAAAAAATATCTTGGGGTGCCTCTTCGGCAATTTGTGTCAAAAAATCACGCAATTCAAGCTGTTTTCCCCGATTCCGTCGCACTGTTTAAGCATGATGGAGATTGGCTAGAGCCCTGATTTTTGGAGTATTAACTCACTTCTAGTAGTCATTTAAGGTATGCTAATTAGTTTTTGGATCAACATATTTTTTGTGCCTCCCGCATGCCCTTAAAAATGCAAAAAACGCGATTGCGGCCGAATGCGCATCGTATATTTCAACGATTTCATCGATTTTTTAGGTGATTTTGGCAACCACGCAAAAAGTCAATTTTTGGTTTTTATAAACTATTCATGTAGGTGATTCGGGGAAAATATTGGTTTTTTGGATGCGGGCAGTTTTTCACCCATTTGCAAGCTCACAGTTAGGCCGAATCGTTCGATTTAGTCGAAATCACATAGATTTTCGCCATTTTTTTGCACGCCTTGGCAAGCATGTAAAAAATCGGGCTTTCAATTTTCGTAGACTCTTTTTATAGTAGAATAAGAGGATATAATAATTATTTTGCTCGGGGATGTTTTTGTACCTCCGCGGAGCCCTTACCAAGCCAGAAAAACACGATTTTTAGCGACTTTTCAGCGATTTTTGACGATGTTTTTCAGTGACTTGGCAACCACGCAAAAAATCGACCCTTCAATTTTCAGAGACACTTTTCATTGCAAAATAAGATCCCGTAAAACGTTTTTCGTTTAGGTTATTTTTTGTACCTACTCAGAGGCAAGAAAGACATGACTCTTGACTCCCATTCACTTTAAAAATCTTAAATATTTCAACTCTTTTGTTTACGTATTTGAGCTGTTATTGATACGAGAATTCACAAAAATTAATAATTAAACGTTCATTTACTCAAGGAATGCTTACTTTACTGTATTTCAATTTTAATTTCATTACAAATCATTAAATTTATCATTAATATTCAAGTTCATTACCTCTTATTGGGATGTGCTTGGGCCAGCTCTTGGTTCTTCCAATGGCGGCATGCATGTTTTTCGGGCTATCAACTTTTCTCTCTACTTGCCTAAGAAGTTGAAGAAGGTGATCGACCCAGTAATTCAACGTAATTCATATTTTGCACACCCCGAAAATCTTCTGCTAACAAAACAATGCTGGTTGATGATGATGAACAAATCAGACGAAAGGCAGTGAATCTTATCATTAAAGCAAGAAAAATCCACCCAAAGGACCAGATCCGAAATTTTTCAGTGCCGAAACTTAACTTCAAAGCAGGAGCTTATCATCGGATGATAAATTGGAAAGGAACAAAAGTTACGCCACCTCCCCTTCTGAATCATCTTAGTAATACGGATTTAAGACGGTTGGTGACCTCAGATGAAAGAAGGTATGAGCCTTTCCCCTGTCACACGCAAGCAGTCGAAAGAGGAGTAAAACTAGTCACTGATGCAGCCATCAAAGTTTATGGTGCAGAGGCCAGAGATGGATACATCAGAGCTAAAGTATTTGCTAGAGGTCTGGGGCAATCAACACATAGATCTGCAGAACCAAGAGCTGGCCCAAGCACATCCCAATAAGAGGTAATGAACTTGAATATTAATGATAAATTCAATGATTTGTAATGAAATTAAAATTGAAATACAGTAAAGTAAGCATTCCTTGAGTAAATGAACGTTTAATTATTAATTTTTGTGAATTCTCGTATCAATAACAGCTCAAATACGTAAACAAAAGAGTTGAAATATTTAAGATTTTTAAAGTGAATGGGAGTCAAGAGTCATGTCTTTCTTGCCTCTGAGTAGGTACAAAAAATAACCTAAACGAAAAACGTTTTACGGGATCTTATTTTGCAATGAAAAGTGTCTCTGAAAATTGAAGGGTCGATTTTTTGCGTGGTTGCCAAGTCACTGAAAAACATCGTCAAAAATCGCTGAAAAGTCGCTAAAAATCGTGTTTTTCTGGCTTGGTAAGGGCTCCGCGGAGGTACAAAAACATCCCCGAGCAAAATAATTATTATATCCTCTTATTCTACTATAAAAAGAGTCTACGAAAATTGAAAGCCCGATTTTTTACATGCTTGCCAAGGCGTGCAAAAAAATGGCGAAAATCTATGTGATTTCGACTAAATCGAACGATTCGGCCTAACTGTGAGCTTGCAAATGGGTGAAAAACTGCCCGCATCCAAAAAACCAATATTTTCCCCGAATCACCTACATGAATAGTTTATAAAAACCAAAAATTGACTTTTTGCGTGGTTGCCAAAATCACCTAAAAAATCGATGAAATCGTTGAAATATACGATGCGCATTCGGCCGCAATCGCGTTTTTTGCATTTTTAAGGGCATGCGGGAGGCACAAAAAATATGTTGATCCAAAAACTAATTAGCATACCTTAAATGACTACTAGAAGTGAGTTAATACTCCAAAAATCAGGGCTCTAGCCAATCTCCATCATGCTTAAACAGTGCGACGGAATCGGGGAAAACAGCTTGAATTGCGTGATTTTTTGACACAAATTGCCGAAGAGGCACCCCAAGATATTTTTTTTTCGAGGAACGCTTTGGCACACTTAAGATTGATGCCTGGGCGCAACTTTTCCCCCCTATACGTTTTTGAAATTCGAAAGTCGATGTTTTTTGACTCGCCCTAACCTCCTCCTGACTGCGCAAAATTTACAGCATATGTAGAAAAAAAACTACATTAACACCACATCATTTTTTTCCACCAACTTTATGGGCATGTCCCTTAACTGACATTGAGTTTACTTCAACAAATGGAGTCGAGAGCTTTCATGACAAACATCAGTTGGAATTTCACTACGCTCATCCGAACGTCCATCAACTCTTGAAAACCATTTGAGATAATCAGGGTATGGTATCTCTGAAAATGAAGTTCGCTTTATAGGGAGATTTGTATAAGAAAAGGAAACATCAGGCTGTGCTAGAAGAAAATATCATCTCCATGACGCAAGCTTCCTACACCTACAAATATATAACAACTTTGCAATTCTTGCGAGAAATAGGAGGAGAAACACTTATGCTCAGCTTCAAATACCTAAACAACAGACCCTAATAATATTGACGAAGAAAATGACGATAGCTTGATTTGAAAAATGGCGACTGATGAGTGATACATCGGCGGTGAAACTACCAAACCACGTATCTCGTTTGCGGTGTTTAAAAATCTACGCTCGCATTTTATTTTTTTGAGGTAGACCAAATCAATATCATTCCTTGAAATTTTCACAGAATTTTCTCCGCACGAAGAGGAAAAATCACAGAAATTTTCAAGACTGGACGTTAAGTAGTTTTTCATTTAAAAAATAAAGTATGACAGGAAGTCTGCGACGTCGCAAACCGAGATACGTGGTTTGGTAGTTTCACCGTCGACATATTCTTTTACAGTGTTGCAATTTCATGCACATGCAGAGGATGATAATGCTCGCAAAAAAGCGCGAGGATGAAAGCCTCCCGTTTCACCTGACGCAAAGCACTTGCAATACCCAGGAATGTTCTGTCTCATTTAGCGGAGAGTTGACAGCTTGCTATTGGTCCCTCTTCAATTTTGAGATTAGTTCAAAGATCTTTTAGGAACTTATATTAATGACCCAGGTGCCAACTTTCAAAGAATTAAAGGCCTTCCTACAAAATCTACAGCTGTTCTCAGTGAGCTCTTTGTGTGATCTCGCGGAACAAAGTGCCCTCGCTATATGACCCGTATCCCTTCAATTCTAAGTTTAGTCCAAAGATCTTTTAGGAACTTAAATTAATGACCCATGTGGTACTTTTTGCCAAATTTCAAATAATTAAAGGCATTTTTTCAAAATCTATAGTCGGTCAAAGTGAGCTCTCCGTGTGAATATGATAAAAATCATGTTTTGGCCCTAGCCTCCCCAAATTTTGGAGTGCCCCAAAATCACTTGACGTGCATGAGGGGACCATAGATATGTTTTTCCATGCAAATTTTGAATGAATTGAACCGATAGATTCTGAGATATACGGCTGTTTACAGATTTGGAGGACCGCCGAAAGGACGTGCACATATTTTTTCAAGAATGGTTATTTTGACTCTAGGCACCTTCAGACACTTAGAAATTATAAATTTCAACTTTTTCTTTTTTCCTTCTTGGACGATGACTATACTTCCTCTACCCATAAGGGAAGCGAGAAAGTAAAAAGGTATTGACCTCTTCTCCGAAGATACTTTTAGATTTGAAAATCGGATAATTTTAACGCCAACAGTGTCTACTTGAAATTGGCCCAAAAAGTGCCTCAAAATGCCCGATAACTCCAAAAAATGAGGGTTTAGGGAAAAATAGCATAGAACAAAAAGTTCTTACTTGTGGTCATATAGACTTTAAATCCGAAGTAAAAACATACCCTTTCTACTTGAAAAATGCGAGAAACGGGTGGCACCAGTACCCCCCCCCCCCTCCCTGAACCCCCTCCCATGGGGTTTTGGGGGGCTGAAAGTATTTTCATTGAATTCTTCGGGGTTGAGTAAGCCCTGGAGGTATTTGCCCTGAAGTTCAATTCGCGGCCGTTTCTGAGAAAAAGATAGTGGAAGGGTGCTCTGAAACACCCGGTATAATCACAAAAATTTCCAACTCAGAACCGGTTGGTTTATTCTGTTGATAATTTTTCTAAAGAGGAAGGAAATGTTTGAAGACCATACTTTTCCCAGCTGAGAAACTGCCGTGATATTATCGTCTTGGGGCATTTTTAATTCTATTACGAGGCCATCAAATTTTAGGTATTCGTTGATATTTTGAATGAGTTCTGGGTTTGGCAACACCTCGGGTTGTTTCACAACACGTTTAAATGAAAACTGTTCGTAAGTATTTTGAGGGACATTACATTTCCTCTTGGTGCTTAATACCGTATAGATCATGCAATACTTCTGAAGCATACATGTATTCTGTGACTAATGAAACAAGTTCCTTCTTTATTTTTCCTCTTTTTTAAGTTTGGAGTTATAATTACCCAAGTTCACATTGTCGATTAGGGGCTCGTAAAGAAGGCATAAGGTTGGAAATAAAAGCTGAAAGAGATGGAGGAAAGCGAGAGAGAGAGAGGGAGAGAGGGATGGGGAGAGATGGGTGAGAGAGAGGGAGGGGGAGAGGGAGGGGGAGAGAGAGGAATAAGGGGAGGAAGAGAAAAGTGCACACCTCTACTCGTGTTTTATTTTTATGTAATTTGTTTTAGATATTGAACAACAATATTTCTTGTTGACATCGTCAGAGATTTGTCCTTATTCTTTTCAGATTTATTCACAAAGATCTAAACGGGGACACGGACCTTTTATGTTTTTTTTTTTTTTTTTTTTTTTTTGGTTGTCTTTTTGAGAGCAAAGAAAATATTATCTCCGACCTAGGAGAGGAAACATGTTCCGATGAATGCACTTATTCAGTGATATCTTTGCAAATAATTTCACTGCAAGTATAATTTTTTTGTAAAATTGCCCCCTTTTCTCTTGAACCGATGCACTTCCTTATCCACGACGCGTTTTTACAGGGGAAAAAACAGTTTTTGTATCGAAACGGTTACTCGGTTATGGTCCAATCGGTTTAAAATTTTACAGTTTTTCTCTTTCTTTTTGTAACGGCACCTATTGGAGACCGGAAAACTGTACTTTTCCAACTTTTTTCAGCAAACAAATAAGCCGCACTCTAACGGGCCCTTCTACGATTGGTTTATTGTTGATCTTAGGGATCGCGACTCAATGGAGACAGTTTCTGCTGAATTAAATACGTCTATAAGTTGCTTGACTGCTTCTGAAATGAACGAAAATGGCGGTTTCTCAACGCAAAATTACCTACTTCTGTACCCAAGTACAGTGTCGGTCGGGCTCGGAAATTTTTGGGGTGCTGATACGTTTTCGGGGCCTATTCTCTCGGGTGGGACGCCCTCTAATTAACCTAAAATCCTCCTTTATGTGCGTGGGTTTTTCAAGTTTTGGGAGTCTCTAAAAGAAACTTGACGGAGCCCCCTGAGCCACTCGTCAGAAGTTTTTGGGTACTGAAGCACTCTGGCACTCCTAACCAGACCGCCCCTGTCCAGATATTTGTATCTCATATCACCTGAAGATGCAAATGAAGAAAAGAATTTAAAGGCTCCATTTTTTTCGCGCCTGTTCTTGCATTAGCGAGGACGGAAAAATTTACTTATTCCCTCCGATCTCCCGAATATATAGATGGAAGAGGGGGTTAGCTCTCTCCGTCCACGTGAAGACTCAATCCTGCGACAGGATTCTGCTTTTCTATGAGAATTGGGAATTTTTCTTAAATTTCTTGAGGTTTAAACGTCAAGCCGAAGGGGTTTAACACGTGCTCTTTTAGTACAACTTTTTACAAGAGGCGCTCAAGTTCCTCGCTTTCCTGACTAGAACAGTCATCCTCTTCTTCCTCTTCTTGACACCGGCGGCACGGCAAGACGCTCGTTTCGTCGCCTGACCAGTGCTCCAGCTCCTCCTTGTGATGCTCCAGAGCCTGCAAGGATGAAAATAGCGTGTCGCAGCAAGAGCATCTGCAAAAAGGACAAGAAAACAAATAAATGTAGCCTCTCTGAAAATCTAAATAAGCCCCCCCCCCCCCCCCCCCCCAAATACCAGGAAATGTTGTGGAAAGTAGCGGTATTGCCATGTAATAATGTAATAACGTTTATATTGCACCCTTTACAAAATTGAAAAGCAATACTTCTGCAAAATTTCATTACCTACATCGTCGTTACAACACTTAAATAAAAAAACTTCACTTTGGTACACACAGGGGCTGTATTTTGATTGTTTATCTTTGGGATTTGCTGTATGGCAATATTGCTGATGCATGTGTAGCTGCTGTTCAATATAAACAGGATATTGATATGCTGAACAGCAGAGAACATGTGTGAACTCATAATTACAAGCCTGCAGTAACATCAATTCAACAAGAAAACGCAAAAAATTGGATGACATTTTAGCTCCTTTGCCCCACTCCTCTCGTAACTTGGAAACGGTTCCTATACTCATCTTAAATTTTTTCTCAGAGCTTTGAGTCATTATTAGTTTCCCTTTAAACCTCATTTCGATGACCGAATTGGCTACTCAAAAAGCAGGACATTTTTTGGAGGGTTCTGTGAGAAATTTGTGCAATTATCGGCTCACAGGAAATTCAGTCATTTTGAACTTTAACCGGCGGCCATTTTGGAAAATTCGGTTTTTTGGAAAATCTAACGTCAAATTCGTTATTCTCGTCTCAAAAAACGACTAGGTACCGATTTTCACACAAATCCATCGACAAATAACCGGTGTGAATTTTCGGCTATTTTGAACTTTAACCGGCCGCCATTTTGAAACGGTTTGAGATATTGACTTCGAGTTTGCGCAAAAAGTTTTCTTTTTTTATGCTCTTTCGAACGAGCTATCACAAAGGGGGTCTTCCCATTTGAAAATTAAAAGTTGGGATCGGTTTCCCCCTCTGAAAATTTTAGGAGGGCCAAAAAGTAGCTCCCTTTGACCTAAGAACATCCCCCAAGTTTCAAATCTTTACCTCAATTAGGAAAAAAGTTAGAGGGGGTTGAAGGGACTTTGGGATCACCCTGTATTTCTTAGACTCTGTTAAATGTTCAATTGCCTTTGATTAAAACGGTATGCGGTGGCGATTGCGGACTTGAGTACCTGTATAGCGAGAGTATAGACAGATGTGAAACTCCGAAAATCCATCAGGCCTTCACCGATGCCTCCACGAATAAAGTTAGGGCCCAGAAATGCAGCCAACCTAAGAATTTCAATTATCCAGAGCGATTAATAATACAATTGTTACGAACCATCGTTTATATAGCACGTATTTGACTTAGTTTTTGCATAAATTTACTCATTTTTGTGGAAGAACGCTTATTTATGTACTTTCTTAGCCATCATCGTTAGAATTGGAATCTAAAGACTGGCAGTGAAATTTTGTGCGTTAGAAGTTGGTTAGAAGGGTGGCTGCACTTTTGGGGCCCTAAGCCCTCCATGAAGCAATCTGTCCATACTCTCGCTATACAGGTACTCTATTGCGGACGTGGCGTTTGCGGATTCTCATATTTTGATGGTGGCGATTGCGGAGAGGGGGAACAGGGCCGGTAGAGTTTGCGAATCAGAGGATTTCGGCGGTGATGATTGCGGACGGGTAGGCACTTACATATGTATGCTGCCCCCCTCCCCTGCGCTGTATATTAAAGAAAAAAATTACCGGAGGGACTCTGGATTCCTGTCCGTGGATGTAGAATGAAAAACTAATTAATATTAAACATTAGTTTTATAACAGTATAAAAACATAGTATGTAGTACTAGATTTTTTATTTACAGTGAATTTTTAAGGCATACCAGGAATAAATAAACTGAAAAATTGTAAGTTTCAATCCATTTTCAGGATTAAAAACATGTTGCGGAGTCTAGTCCAAAACTACTGAAAGTCAAAAAAATTTAATATGAAAAATGAAAACACATAGGTACATAGGTACACATGGGAACGTTCTTTGTTTGAAATTACATATATCGACTAGAATCCGCAACATGTTTTTAATCCTAAAAATGGACTGAAACTTACAATTGTTCAGTTTTTTTTTTATTTCTGGTATGCCTTAAAAATTTACTGTAAATAAAAAATCCATGTATACTTCATATGCTTTTATACTATTATAAGACTTATGTTTAATATTGATATGTTTTTCATTCTACATCCACGGAAAGAAATCCTGAGTCTCTCCGGTAATATTTTTGTTAATATACAGCGCAGGGGTGGGGGGCAGCATATGTAAGTGCCTACCCCTCCGTCCGCAATCGCCACCGCCGAAATTCTCTAATCCGCAAACTCCACCGGCCCTGTTCCCCCTTTCCGCAATCGCCACCGTCAAAATACGAGAATCCGCAAACGCCACCGGATTCTTAGAATCCGCAATCGCCACGTCCGCAATCGCCACCGCACCGATTAGAACACATGTACAGCTTAGATTTTAGATTTATATGTGTACGATGAAAAAATCAGCAAGGTCAGGTTTGTTTAGCTCGTCTTACCTACCCCGTCGCAGGATAGATTGTCCGCTAAAAATATTATACAAGTTTATTATACCAGAAAAATTATGTTGTCGATTGCAAAGTCGCAATAGTCATCCAAAACATTTTAAGCTGATAATTATGGTTGCCACATATTTAGCTGAGAGGGTGAACTTTCTACGGAAGAAGTGTACATTTTGGAAAGAGGTTGTCCCATTTTCCATAGGAAATGGTCTCAAGAGCTTTTCCATCCATACTTTCAGGAATCATAACGTATCATCGGAGAGGCCTAAATCCGGTGTCATTTTCCGTCTAATCCTCCAGGGGGAGGGGGGGAGGGGGTCAAAGGTCAAACGCTCTGACCGCCATAACTTTTGAACGGATCATCGGATCAACTTGATCTTGGGCTCAAATAAAAACTCTTGACGAGACCTTTCATTTGATGTATAGTATTGTCTGTTTTAGGTAATTTTTTATGTAAAAAAAAATTATTGTTTGTTTTTTCAAGCGCAAAAAATTCAGTTTTTGGGGGTTTTCATAATTCGGAACGCATGAATCATTATAAAAACCAGTTTAAATAAAAGCCCTTGTTCAAGCTTTAAAACGAGCTGTCGTTGAACCTGGGGAAATGAATAGTTCAAAAGTTATGACCGTTCAAAGTTGGCGTGGCGCGCTATTTTCGAAGCGCGCGGAGTGTATACTCGCGTGCCACCCCTCCCTACCTTTTCCCGTGGTGCCCACTTCAGCTGATAACGGATATAGAAAGGTCCAAAGCTCCTTCCACCTAAAGAATAACCAATCATTGGTGCAAAATTACTTTCATTTCTAACGAAAAAAAGAAATAAAAATAAATTAAATGCTAATAAACGACAAGACGCTGACATTCATTATTAGTTCGCCCCAACCCCCCCCCCCTCCATGATTTAATATTTAATAGCCAAATCAAGCCTCTTTTACTGCAAAATACACTCAAAAGCTTTAGATAATATTCATAGGCTCTAGTACGCAACTAGCCGACCAGCACTTGAAACTCACATTTAATACTGAATATCTCTCCCTCACCTCTCTCCGATCTATTCCCTCTCATCAAGATTTACCTGCACGGGAATAATCAGATACCGCAATGATGGGAGGCTTGATTTGGCTATTAACTATTAAATCATGGAGGGGGGGAGGGGCGAACAAATAATGAATGCCAGCGTCTTGTCGTTTATTAGCATTTAATTTATTTTTATTTCTTTTTTTCGTTAGAAATGAAAGTAATTTTGCACCAATGATTGGTTATTCTTTAGGTGGAAGGAGCTTTGGACCTTTCTATATCCGTTATCAGCTGAAGTGGGCACCACGGGAAAAGGTAGGGAGGGGTGGCACGCGAGTATACACTCCGCGCGCTTCGAAAATAGCGCGCCACGCCAACTTTGAACGGTCATAACTTTTGAACTATTCATTTCCCCAGGTTCAACGACAGCTCGTTTTAAAGCTTGAACAAGGGATTTTATTTAAACTGGTTTTTGTAATGATTTATGCGTTCCAAATTATGAAAAACCCCCAAAAACTGAATTTTTTGGGCTTGAAAAATCAAACAATGATTTTTTTTACACTAAAAAATTACCCAAAACAGACAATACTATACATCAAATGAAAGGTCTCGTCAAGAGTTTTTATTTGAGCCCAAGATCAAGTTGATCCGATGATCCGTTCAAAAGTTATGGCGGTCAGAGCGTTTGACCTTTGACCCCCTCCCCCCCTCCCCCTGGAGGGTTAGACGGAAAATGACACCGGATTTAGGCCTCTCCGATGATACGTTATGATTCCTGAAAGTATGGATGGAGAAGCTCTTGAGACCATTTCCTATGGAAAATGGGACAACCTCTTTCTGGAGGATACACCCCCGTGGTCCCTGACGGGAGGGAGCAAGGTAACGCCCCCCCCCCTTGCAATCCCTCAAGGAAAGGGGACACCTGGTCCTTACTCGCACTCGGGCGCCAAATATCTAGGTCCGGCACTGCGTCTTATGTATAATTTCCAGTATAATTTAACTTTATTGCTTGTGTTCACTTTGTGCCCCTAGAAAAAGGGGTGGAATTCAGGCTTAAAAAGCTAATAGGTTTTACAGGTCGCACATAGGTAACTACAATTTTTTGCGACTGGAGTCGAACATTTGATGAGCTTGACTTTTCTACACTTCTTAAATTTTGACACTCTCTAGAAATTTTTCTGTGACGCAAAGTTTTCCCCAAATGTACCTACATGACGAGCTCAAGTGCTGAACGGTGTTTGAATTTCATCCTACTCGTGCTGCTAAAAAAAGCGACGACACTTGTCGATCGAAGTCCAGAGGATATCAAACATGCTTGTGAAAAAGCTTGCGTCGTGCCGGATGTTCTACCTTTCGCCCCCCGAGACATTGTCAAGGTATATGTACCTATATGCTAGAATTTTGCACGAACAGAATGTCTTGTTGGCTGCATTACAGCTTTGCGCACATTGGCGTATCCAGAAAGTTAACAGTATTATATTAATTCCATTTAAATATATGGAGGATCGGAGAGGCCATCTAGGTGCTTCGACAAGAATAGATTCTTCAACATAGGTTTGAATGCAGAGAAAAAATATCGCTAACTTCCTAGATCCACCTCAATTTGTTCAGTTCATATCACTTCGAATTCAGACTTTGATCAAAGCTCTATCATCATCATTAACTAGTTGGCGATGCCCCCCGGCCGCTACGCAGCCCAACCCCCCGAGGACGCTTCGCCCTCTCTTAGGGCTGCTTCGACAAAAGAACGACCAAAAAATGAAAAGATCTTCATACCCGACTCTCATTTGTCCAATCTACCTCTGGCCAGGAGCGATTGGACCAATAAGAATCAAATTAGAAAACCGTCATTCATTTCAAACTTCAGGCCAATACTGAAACAAACCGAAATGACTGGAACGGAGCGTTTCGTTACTTTTGGATATTCTGTAGTAAAGTTGCATACCTTCGAAACACTTACCTTACCCTACTAACAGACCAAGATTCACAATTTCCCGCTTAGTTCAATTTTCCGGAAAATTTAAAATTCCCGCCGATTAAAAATAGCGGGAATTTCAAATTTTACCCCTTTTCTAAGCTCACGGTATACTCTATTATAAAAATCCGGGTCACATTTCTAAAATCTAATTACAGCGGGCTCATCTAGGGACTATTTTATAGTCCTTCCTAGGAAAACCCATGATTTAGCCGGAAATGTCATTAAAACAATTGATTCCGTTTGAAGCATCAATTGTACACTGGGGGAAAGCTATTTAAAAATAATAATTGTAAATGGACACAGATGCTACAGAAAGGGAAAAAGGAAAGGGAAAGGAAATGAAATGAGGATATGATTACTAATATGCAATCAGAGAGAATAAAACAAAAACATCAGAGAAATTTATATGCGATGAAAGTGTAAGTGGGCACGAGTGGGTTCATTGCGATTCGGAACTCGAACTATACTATCGTTAAGCAGTTTTTAGACCCCTACGCCACCGATAATCTTCTTAAGAGGTAAAGATGAACTTTCGCTACTTCAGCAAGTCAAATCGCGGAAGGAGATCCATGGATTGTCTTTTTCCGCCACCCGATGGGATGACGTCCCAGTCAAATGCGTTTTTGAAGAAATGATCGATCCCCATCATCGCTTCATCTCCACACATCTATTCATGTGCAAATGATGGCATGCTCCGGCAACAAGGTTCTGTGACGAAATCATTTTTGCCTCTAGAGTCTCCAAAATGTATACATATTAGTGATCAAAAGTCCAATCACTGAGAAAAATGGCTCGCGGAGCGAGCCGAATGTCACTCGCGTAGCGAGTGATCGGGGGTCCAAGGGGCGCAGCCCCTTGGCTGGCCGGGACGGACGCGCAAAGCGCGTTCAGAACGGCTATACATTTGATATAAACTTCGAAGGATTCAGACTTTCAGTCGATTCCACCTTTTTCTATTTCACTCGAGACGTTGCCAGATTGCGCGATACAAGAAACTTATCTCGCAACAGTAGAGTCCGAGAGGGACGAGAGGCTGCCTTCCTGGGAAAACCCATGATATAGCCGGAAATGTCATTAAAACAAATTGGTTCCGTTTGAAGCATCAATTGAGATGTTGCATGTGTGAGGGATTTGCGATTTGACCATTGATTCTTATGTAAAAGTTCGGGAGAAACACGATGGTGCCACTGGTTTTCTCTGAAATCATCTCCCAAGCTCAAAATAAGCTCTAAATCTAAAATACCTTCACCTAAATCAACTTTATCTTTCAGGAGTTCGACAAAATTTTTTCTTTCTTCGCTTAAATTATTAGGTAGCACTTTTCATTAAGAATCTGATAAGATTTTGCTTGGGGCAGATCAAAAAACTTAAACTCGTTCGAATGGCTTTCTACATTCACAATACACGGTGTCGACAAAGTGCGTCGTTGACCTCGCAGTGTTGGATCGTATGAATTCTCTTGTTGTGCTTCTTGCCTGTTTTGAAATCTCTGTAAATGAAAACTAAAGGGGTTGATATGTGCGAGTTAATGACGCGCCTTATCAACACATTGTGTTGGAGTTCACTGCTTGTTTTTTCTCTATGGTGGCGGAGCAACCGCCGCGCCGCACACTGTGGTATTGGACCTGAAAAGCTGGCCAAAACTATTTATCACCAGATATCGCCGAGTTTTAAAAATATTTTACAATCAGTACTTCTTCTTAAGTGATAATATGCACAATTTAACCACCTAACACATCATATGACAATTTGCGGAGAGTCCAAAGAGGGTGCAAGAAGCCCTCCAAAAAGCCTTTAACAGGACGCAAATTATCTAACTAAAGCGGTGCATTTAGACGAGTTTCTCCTTCACCTATGGTCTACTTTTCGAAATAAGGACTTTCTATTACCTCATCAATGGTTTTTTTTTTAAAAACAGCGTAAGTCACTTCAAAATTTTTGACAAAACAGCCGATCTCTCACATTGAGGAGTAATTGTACATTTCTCAAAAAAATTAATATGAATCATTCTAGATATTAGATTTTTGACAGTTTTGAATCAAAATTAGTCCTAATATGAAAGTGTCGGGACTCCAATGATGATTTGAGGATAAATTATAAGATGAAAATGAGTTTTATCATAATAAGAACCATTGTAAGGACAGAAAGCACCTGTGAAAAAGATTCATTTTGATGGGTTCCTTCCTAACCCATGGTCCCACATCTCAAAGTGAGGCACTTCACTAAGAAATTTGTAAAAAAACCACATATCTCACTTTTACGAGGCTTCAAATGTGCCTCACAGCGTAATTTCAAGGTGCCAGAGGGCCACTTTTAAAGCCCCATCCCCGGGGCCGCATGGACTCAAATTTGTCCGTCAAAGTAAATCATGGCATAAATATGTCTATACTCAAGGATAATGCACGAAGAGATTGTTAGATAACGGATTAAACACTTTTGCAAGACTTTAAAGTGACCCTCCCATCCGCTTTCAAATTATTTTTTTTAATCCCTCTTTCGAGGGCGTAGGGGCCAAAAAAACAGGTTGGGTGACCAAACATCACCCAATTGGTACTAAATGGGTCAGAGCTGTTGGAAAAATACAATTTCAGGCGTCATATCGACATAATTTTTCCCATTCATTTTTGTGAAAATCGCTCAAAAGTCCATCTTTAAAGTCAAAAATTTCAATTTCCTCAGTTTTCCTCAGTCTGTCAACCCTGAATCCTGAAAATACCCACTTCGGACTATAACATCCCGCCTCAAACTGCTTGAGAACAGTTGAGAGAAAAAAGATATCGGCCTCTGAAATTCGAAAAAAACGTTTACTTTTACATCACTTTTCAACCTCCTGTGAAAATCACTAAAAAAAGAAATTTCGAAAATACTGTGGTTAGTTGTGTAGAATATACCCCTAAGAATGTGTTGCATATCGCCGAACTTCCCTCCTATGATCGCACAGTTGAAGTAAACTGATTGACGAGTAGCGCGCCGAAACATATCAAAATAATCGCTGAGAAATAGGTAACTTCGTGGTCTCTTCGCGGGAAATTGAGCCACTCGAAAAATGGTACATACATGTCTACCAGGGTAAAAAACAGTGTAGATTTCGAATATCACATTGGTTTTCTACTAAAAAAAATTTTAAAATTGAGGTTTTGGCCAGGTTTTTCGGTCAAGTACCACAGTGTGCGCCGGCGCGGTGATAGGAGCGCTACGCTCGGCTGGAAGGAGACTCCAGCCGGCCTTAGTTCGCGGCGCGAACAGTGAAAATGTGATTTTCAGTGAATAAATACTTACAAGGCATTTGGAAATTCTGCTTCTCCTTTATCATCTTTAAAATGACTCTAAACATGTGTCTTATTTTTGATAGGTGAAATACTTCCATGGATTTATTGCAAATCTAGGAAACAAACTCATCACAAATGACGTGCATATACCTCCTAATATTATGGATTGGCCCACCAAAAATAACACGTATTATACAATTGTATTTGTCGGTAAGTAAGTCAATGTGGATCTTAGAATCGATGCGATGTTGCTGTTCTTTTTACGATCTGATCTAAAGGGCTTTGGAAAATAGCCATTGCTTCTGCGCCTCTTTGAAAATAAAAGTAAACTAAAACTTGGACCAATTTCCTGGATTTCTTTTATTATCCTTAGTCTTTATGGACTAAAAGTCGCAAATCTTGCATGGCGTTTTCAAATATTGTCCCAAACTCTCTTCCTTTGGAGCGGATTAATTGAAAATCGAATAGAGTACCTAAAGTTCTGACCAGTAATATGTTTTCTGCATGCACGAATGAAAAATATATTTCCTGGCGCAAATCAGCGATTCGATTTAAATTGATGACACTTGCTATGAGAATACTAGGCACTAGGGGCCGGGCTCGTCTAGGGACTATCACCTGTCTATGACCGCAAAAATCATGGAAATCGGCCCAGTAAAACGCTCAAATGAACTGTGACAAAAAATAGAACATTGTTTAAATGGGGGAGTTTGCAACTTTACCACGTAATATAAAAAAAAAACCTGAGTCATATTTTCAAAATCTGAGTATGCCGAATTCATTTAGAGACAATTGCCTGTCGATAGCCTTAAAAATCATAAAAATCGGTCTGGTGGAACGCTGGAACTAAGCGTTACCAGATATACAAGAGGAGGTCTCGGAGCTAATGGTATAAAAAATCATTGTAAAGAAACGTTAGCGTCCCTTTTAATTCCATTTTAAAAACGTGCCAAAAGTTTTCAATATTTCCAATTTCCTAAATCTAAGTGTCAACGAGGATCTATCAAAAGCTTCCTATGTGATAGAAATGACAAGAATTGCGTTTCTTCTAATTAGGAAAACAAGCACCGTTTTTAAAATACAAACCCCACTAAGTATGATTATCTTCACATTTTTTATTACCTCAGTTATAAACGCGAGTCTTCAGGCAAAAATTGCAATAATTTGTGAAACAATAAGTGCAACTAATGAGAAATTCCATATAAAAGATAGGTAGGTAGTACGGAAGATCAAAAACTAAAACGTTGAAGTTTATCTCATATTTTTTTCTAATTATTGTACGATATGGTCTAAGTCCTTTCTTGGTTCATCTTAACCTCGAGAAATTAATTTACGGCTGATCATTTATTTCAGGGCCTGACGAGCCATCAGCAGCTGCCGCTAGTAAAAGTCAAATAATTTATTGGCTTAAATCAAATATTTATGAACAAAGATACATGGAAACAGGAGACACTATAGTCGAGTATACAACTCCGGAGCCACTCAAAGGAACAAGTGAGTGAACTTTCAACACATTTTATCAAATTTAATTACTTAATAATAAACTAATCTAATTATTTTGCCACAATAATATTGCCACAATGGTCTGTTAAACTTTGCATTGGTTGCCAGATTTTGTCTCCTGTAATTTTACGTTTGTTCTCTGGGCTCAACTGGGCTCCTGATGGAAGCAATATCGAATGAAAGTTGACTTAATGCATCAATTAGACTAAATTTTGCAATGCGGCAACATTATACCTAAAAACAACTCATTTCATAGACAACGTATTTGCCATTAGTACCTATCCCTTTGTAGATATGTGGTTTTATAGATGAGCAAAAAAAGTAGTCACTCATTGCTTAACACAGTCCGGTACCGGTCCGGTCCGGTAGTAATGCATTGGGGATACGAGGTTGTTCACACGCACCGAACCGGCGCACATTGGTTCCCAGACCCGATCTAGGTGGCATTAATTCGAAAAAATGAATTTTGGAAAAATTAAAATTTGACACCACAGATTGATAGTTTTTGAAGGGTGGCATGGCAGGCCGATTAGATCCCCGTAGTAAGGTTTGATTTTACGAAAAAATTATTGTTTGCCTTGTTGGATAGGTCATGTTTATGTGCCTCGAAGTTGTCAGGCAAAAAATAATTTTGAAAAGATTGGCGAGAAATCATTTGTTCGTGCACCCCAAAAATGGATATTAATATTTGTATCAGTGGAGTTGTAATTATTTTACAAGCATTCTACTCTCCGAGCTTTATCTTAATCTCTGATTATTATGAAATATTAAGAAACCTTTATAGTCCAAGATATTTCGAGCTGTGTTTAAAAAATCAGTCTTGGTTGTTTTTAGGTTGGCATCGTTACGTGTATGTCGTATACGAACAACCTCATGGAAATATGACCATCCATATGGAAATAATTAATTCCAACAGGTTAGTGGACTATTTTTATTAAGACTGTTTCATTATTTGAATGAGCCTCGTTAAATTTTATTTGTGAGGTTGGCATATTTTTCTGGGAAGCAGCACTCCTGCATTTGGGAATTCGGAAAAAAGTGTAACTCCCTAGTCTTCACCGGCACTGAGTTATAAAGATTGTAGTTTTTAATTGAGGTACCTGATGTGAAGAAGGTCAACGAAACCCGAGAACAAGTTACCACAACCAAACAGGTGAATAAAAGCACGCATTGATTTGCATTACCCATGCAAAACTGATAACGAACGTCCATTTAATGTGAAAAAAAGGAAATTCATTTCAATAACTTTAAAAATGCATAAAAGACTATTTCCACGATAATCAGTCCCTTTTATTCCGGTGAGGCGAACACCCTGAGGTATTTTCTTGTCCATTATTCTTAGGGAATGGACCAAGCCGCTTTTCCATTTTTCCCCGACTCTCATTGATTCATACATTTCCAATTGATTTGCCTGTGTCACACTATCAAAACTAGCCATCAAAATATCAAGGCCAGGTGTTGTGATTGATGACTTGAACCAATCACAGCACTTGACCTTGACATTTTGATGAAGTATTTTGATAGTGCGACACAGGTGATTGATTAGAAAATTCAAGCATTGGCCCCACCTAGCATTAACCATCGGAAAAATATCATGGTCGATCGCGAAAATTCGCCCAATAAACCTGTACTTGTAAAATTGAGGCAATGCTCCTTTTCTTCGCAGTTCTTCCGATCCAGCAAGAGCGAAATTTTCTGCCCAAGCTTTTGCAATGAAACATAAACTGGGAGACGCATTGGCTGTAAATTTTTTCATCTTCGAGTGGAGAGAGGACTTCTTTGAGCCTTTAAGCTTAACACCGGAGGATACCACCCGTTCTAATGGAAGCGAGTGCGCATTTGTTATGAAAGCCGTGCCGCGTACCACCACAACCACCGCGAGACCAACCCTATTCTCAAGGACATACATAGTGTAGACAAATGGACGTCTATTCTCCCATATCAGTTTTTTTGCAGTTTCATACACCATGGTCAGTGCATAGTCCGAAATCAATTACGTAGTAAAATAATGATTTTCAAAAAATTCAGAAGCTTTTACATACCATCTCCTTCAGGGAAAAGCACCTTTGTGCACGGAAACTAAAAATTTCACTTTTAATACACGAGTGCAAATGAGTTTACGGATATGAAAGGAAAGAAAAAGCACCTAAAACGATAAATTAAAGCCGTAGGTATGGTGCTTTGGAGTTTTTGGTTGTAAAAAATGTAATTCTGAGAGAAATTATTTTAGTCTAGGTGATTTGTCCTCTTCATGGCACACACATGCGAGGATGAAATTCATGCTCTCTATTGACAAAAAATTAAAGAAACCTCTCGAAAATTACTTGCCACAACGACGGAGAAAATTCAACTTTTCAACCTAACAAAACTAAAATCACCTCTGAAATTGCTTCCGTGGACTTAGGTATAGCCTACCCCACAGACGACCACTGATTAATTTTTAGCGGCTCTGGTGCTTGCACTAGAGCTGCTATTCCGGACGGTCCCAGCTGGGGAGTATCAATGCAGCATGTTACATTGTAGAGACCGCGCGTTGGTTGATGGGAATCGGCGCCATTTTCGGCTATGTTCCTTGTCATGACTTTATTTTATTGCATACTGTTTTATTGTTAGTCAATGCTATGTTGTGTATTGTATTTTTGGAATCATGGTGATACAGTCAACAATTCAAAACTTGTTTGTGCTTTTATCTCGTGATGGAAAAAATGTACTTTACGTTCAAAATTTGAAAATTTGAATTTTAAAGTTTTCGCGGTTAAGGAAGCTTTAACCACTGGGTTGGAGCTTCCTAGTCATTTACTCGATATCAGCTGATAGCAAACAAAGGTTACCAGGGAAACCGTAAACGTCTAACAACTATCGTGGCCATTGGGGCGATTATTGAAATGATATCGACTTTATGTCGCCGCTTACGACAGGACATAGCCCTATCTTAACTGTGTAATATATCGCAATTCGATATTGTTTTGATTTTTAAAAGGAGCAATTCATTCATACAGTTCCGATTAGTTTTGGCGAACGGGCCCTTAGCCTGCTTAGTACGTATAATCCCAAAACGCAGGAAAATAGATTGTAGGAAAATATTTGCATCGGAAAATCGTAACAATTTTCCCCTAGATGTCTTCCATTCCGGGTACATATTTATTGAAAACGGCGAATTTTTCAACAGTCCTATTTTTATCTACAACATCTAAGTGGCCCTTCATAATCATTTAATTTTGGCCCCTGGCCAGAAAAAGGTTCGGAAATTGCAGTGATTTTGCCGAAAATGCTGAAGTAAGTAAATTTGGGCATTTTTTTTCCTTCTTCAAACTCTGTGGAGAAGCACTTCTCCTCCAGTACATCTATTTTTTTACTTATCTCTCGCAAGGTACATTTACAGAAGGTGTGTTCCAGTATTAACAGTTCAGATTCGTTGTTTTTTTATTATAACGCTTATTTCGGAAAGCAATTATTACATTGTTCAATTCTACTGACTTTCAACACTCGATTATACTCCCGGCAAATTCTGCAGCAGCGTTTCAAATGTTGACTCTAATGCTTCCAACAGCCATCCGATGTCTAAGAGTTTATTCCTAGATTTAGGGATTTTCCGGAATTTCCAGGGATTTAGGGATTTTTCAGGAAATCTAGGGATTTTTTTTTGATGAGGTAAAGTTACCAAAAATCAACTTTTTAACCTCAATTCTAGCTTCGACAATCGAAAACATTTTTTCATCTATATTTTGTAGGCCTTTTTGGCAACACTATTTTCCCCGCAAATAAGCCGGAAATTAAAACGATTGCGTCCTTCGATGTACTTGACATTCAACTGCATTCAACCTGTTAATAATAAGAAATCAACTAATATTCTTTCATTTTATTGGTCTGGATTAGCACTGCTTTCAGAGAGCGCCAAAATTCAAACGAGCCAATCAGATTTAAATATTGCAAATCGCTACATCGAATGACATCATGATTCTTCATAAAAAAATGGCGCTTTTTGCAAAATCTAGGGATTTTTTAAGTATATTTGAGCAAATCTGGGGATTTAGGGATTTTTAGCGAAATCTAGGCATTTTTTTTCTTCCCCGCTAGGGATTTAATATCGGAAGACTGGCTTCCAGTATCGTAGCGTTGATCGTCGCTGATGTCGAAATGGAACCTAATGCCGGACTTACTGTAACACCTCCATTCCTCAATTCCGGTGAGGAATACGTCTCTACCCTTAACTCAATATAAATATACAAATTGATAAGTGAGTGCTTTAGTCTCCTGAAAACAGAATTGCGAAACTTAAAATTGGAGAAAAATGATGAGTAAATGAAAAAATGGAACCAATTGATGGGATATGTCGCATGCCATTCTGACACAAAATATGGCGTCTATCGAATCACCTTAACTAAATAAAATAACCAAATTTTCAACTCTCAAACTATCAACTATCAACTATCAAAATTCAAACTATCAAAATTTCCAACAATGACAAAAATGATTGTAATATACCTATAATGTAATGAAATATACACGCTCTAATCATTTAATTTGTATTACCTTTATGTTATGTACCTACATGTTATACTATTTTTATAATAAATTTTGCCAACATGCTTTTCAATTCAGTCTACAACATTTCATTCCGACGTGGCAATAATGATTTATAATGCCCCTAAACATTAAAATGAATTACAATAGTAATGCCGCATTATAATGTCGTATTATACATCGCAACGATTCATGTCCTACTGATTATTGATTATTGTAAGATGAATTCTGTTTTCTCTGATTGTATGTTTCATACGTGCGAAGCAAGTACGGGTCACTAGAAACGTGGTTCGTACGGGTGGCTGATGAAATTGATCTTCGAATACCTTTTGATGAGCTAGGGAAATGGAACCATCTGCATCTCATGGACAATAAATAGTTGCCGTAATTAAGGTCATCCCGTGATTAAGGTGCCGTGATTTAAGTCATAAATTCTTCATCTAATTCTTGATTCATCTCCAAAATGTCTGCTAAAGCTTTCATGCGCTTCTCCTTGTATGCATGAATGAGCAAATTGGGTATCGAACAAGCGGACACTTTTTGAAAATTTAGATGATTCTGGACAATATCGTACAGAAGTCCACGAGCTGCAGATAGAACCATTACCTCTAGCTCATCAAAAGTTATTCGAAGATCATTCAACAACCTCTTTGACAAGTTGCAAAAACTTTTCGTTAACAATAGTGTCACACGGTACTAGGAATATTTACTATTTAACGAACCTTATATTTCCCTGACTCAGTCCTAAATTATAGAAGTATGCGTTACTTTTCCAGCAATCCAAAAAAACAATTATACAAAAAACCAATACCTACACTTTCAGATATAAAAATGCAAATTTTTTGCAGCCTCGCTAAACGACTTATCAACCAGAGATTTTTTAGGAAGCGGACCTCCAAAGAGCTTTCAAAATTAAAAGTATACAACAAGTGATAATGCCATGTATTCGCCATATCAAAGCCCAATACACATTTATACACCGGCTACGTAAATCTGCTAAGTTACAAAACATGAATCGACAGTTGTCGGATTGTACATCAATGACAAAATGTGTCTAGGCCCTCATTCTTGACTACAACTACTGCCCCCAGAGCCGCTCTCCGACGCCAATGCGTTGGAGCTTCCTTTTTTAATTCTTAAAACCAACAGAGTTTTTTTAATATTTTAATAATTGACAGTTTACTATTTCCTCATAATTACTTATCAAAGAGTTTAAGAACTCTGCGTAGTATACAAGGCTAATCAGAAGTCACACTTACCACTCCTGTAACTTTTTTCCCAGTTGGCATAGATTTGAAACCTTGGGGATGGTGGTAGGTCTGAAATAATAACTTTTTGGTCCTCCCAAAATGCGATCTCCTTTTAAGGGAGCGGGTGCCAACTTTTTTTTTTAAAATTATCGACCCCCCCCCCCCCTCTCTCTCTCTCTCTCTTTGTGACACTTCATTCGAAAGACAATAAAAAACCAGCAAGCAAAAAGCAGACAAAAATATTGGCAATTAGAATTACAAGCGCAGAGAAAGTGCGGCTGAAACTTTCAGCTCAGAGGCGGCGGCCGAGCGCGCAACGGAATCCCTCATGTTCTGTCTCTCTCTCCCATTGCCGCAATGGGAATTACTTTCCGCCGTAGTTAAGACTTTATTTTTGGGAATTTTGAGAAGATTTTTTAACTGAGTGTTCCTCAAGTATGTTGCCATAACCCCTGGATCTCCAATCTTGAATAAGTATTACGGTTTTTATTATTTTGGAAAATATATGCGGCTATTCTGAGCAGCGCGACGTGGTGGCCAAATCGCGAAGTTCCAAGCCTGGATTCACCTTAACTGACTCATTGTATAGATGTGTCTTTAAGTTTCTTACGTTTGTGTAAATCAACTGTGCGTTGTGCGATTACCAGACCTGCACCTATCTCGTTTGCAGCGTTTAAAAATCTCCGCTCTTGTTTTATTTTTTTGAAGGAAAACAAATCAATATTAGGTATCATGAATTTTTCATGGAATATTCTTTGTACAGAGAAAAGGAAATCGCGGAGGTTTTCAACAATAGACATAGAGTGGTTTTCAATTTAAAATATGCAGTATGAAAGGAAGTCTGCAACGTCGCAAAACGTGGTCTGGTAGTTTCACCGTCGGAATGCCGTACAAGATTTCTATCATTGTCTTTTGCGTGGCGGCTGTTTTTGGAGTCAGCATGCGTGGAAAAAATAGGATTAAATATTAGATCGAGGCTTCACGTTAGAATTAGAGCGAATTTATGCATACAATATACTCGTTTAGATATAGACAATGAAAATAAGAACCTTGTATGGTCCGTCAACGCTTCCGGCTATTTTATCTTCTCTTTTTCCTCGTTTTTAGGAATATTTGTGATTTTTCCTCTGACCTTAAAAATAGTAGGTAAGGTCATCTGTACCGATAGATTTCTGGCACTGTGGAAAAATGGAAGCATAGATAGTTAGTAATGAATAAAATATTTCAATAGTATCTCTGTTCTTTGCGATGTGTTCTTCTTACAAGAATTTCACACAATGATTATTTTTAAGTATTATTCAAAAAAGAACCCTCAAGATTTTTGAGGTTTACTCTATTATAAGAATTTGATGGTGCTTCGCTTCGGTTATGTTTCTTTTTCTCTTCTTTCATTTTGATTACATAATTTGAGGCTATTTGCTTGTATTTTAATTCTTGAGCACATGCAAATTCCACTGCATCAAGTAAAATTACTCATTTTAATGTGACTAGTCTACCCAAAAATCACCTTCGTATAGAAAAAAAAGAATACTTAAACATTTATAGAAGATTAATTGCAGATGCAAGGCAAAACGCTAAAAACATCCACTGATGGATGGATTACGTTACATCAATATATATTAATGAGTATAGTGGCCCTAGTTCCCGTGAAAGCTGAAATTATGGAACCCGAGTCATGTTTATCGAATAACACCGCCAAATTGATTTCATCCGGAATTATGTCAGTGCTGAATTTTTCATATACTCCACCGGCCCCATTGCTGGTAAGTGATTTAATTTTAATATTTGGTCCGATAGGTCTAAAAGTGACTAATGTTTATAAAGTGGCTAATATTTATAAAGATAATGTTCATTAGCTGTTCTGGGCTCGCTCTCACGAGCCGTCACAGCCAACCAGAGAGAGCTCCTGCCCCATGGATCCCGCAGCAATCGCTCCGCGCCTGCTACGCGACTCGCTCTGCAAACCGCGACAAAGCGCGGAATTTTGAAAATTGAACTAAAAATTCAAGTTTCTCGCCAAAAAATACCCCCTGAAACCAAGTGTGATTTCATGATAAGATAAGGAGAAACAACTTTTCTTTCTCTGGGGCTTCAGTGACAATTTTTTCTAAAGTTGAATTTTTGGACATGCTCCGGCGGATCTTAGCTTCATTCTTGCTAAATAGGTTTGCTTCGAGGTTAGACGTTTTTTTTGTTAAGTGCTGATGATCTGTTGGTACCGTGGCTTTCTATCATTAATCATTAATATAAACTTCGGAGGATTCAGACTTTCAGCGATTCTACCTTTTTCTATTTCACTCGAGAGATTGCCAGATTGTGCGATAAATGTGAATATTTTACATGGATTTGGATTGGGAAAAGTGCTAAAAAAGCAACTTATCTGGCAACAATAGAGTCCGGGAGGGACGAGAGGCTGCCTTCCTGGGAAAACCCATGATTCAGCCGGAAATGTCATTAAAACAATTGATTCCGTTGGAAGCATCAATTGTATACTAGGGGAAAGCTATTTTTAAAATAATAATTGTAAATGGACATAGATGCTACAGAAAGGGAAAAAGGAAAGGGAAAGGAAATGAAATGAGGATATGATTACTAATATGCAATCAGAGAGAATTAAACAAAAACATCAGAGAAATTTATATGCGATGAAAGTATAAGAAAAAGACACGATTCGGAACTCGAACTATACTATCGTTGAGCAGTTTTTAGACCCCTACGCCACCGGTAATCTTCTTAAGAGGTGAAGATGAACTTTTGCTACTTCAGCAAGTCAAATCGCGCGCGGAAGGAGATCCATGAACTGTCCACCCGATGGGATGACGTCCCAGTCAAATGCGTTTTTGAAGAAATGATCGATCCCCATCATCGCTTCATCTGTCACTCGCGTAGCGAGTGATCAGGGGTCCAGGGGGCGCAGCCCCTTGGCTGGCCGTTCTGGACGCGCTAGCGCGTCCAGAACGGCTAGTATTTAATAAGAGTAGTAGAAGGTAAGCTGTGCCAGACGGTATACCAACGGTTTCTGACCGAATATTTTACGACTGATCGCAACAAACGTATTTTCTGAGGGAGGGGAGTCTCGAAATTACCGAGGCAGTATGCAAGAATCATGTACCTGCTATGGTGCTAATTACCTTACCCTGTATACCTAGTGGTCTATTCTGAGGGTTCTATGAGACATATTTGCTTCTTAAGGTTGAATATCGCAAATATCCAGTCCGATGTGGGAAGAAACCTAATCCCACAGTTATGGAGGTTGCAAAGGAGCCATACTTTTTCTACCCTGATCCATACCGATATGTCACACTGACCGTGCTTGGTAAGTACTTTATATTAAAGTTACATTCTAACTTAACTTCCATTTCAAAAGGAAATAACTTACGGAGAGAGGAAAAAATTATTATGCGTAGGAAAGAAGGAAATTAAAAACTATGTTTGATGATTTTATTATCGATTCAGCTGCATCCTGAGAAAGTACAAACACCCCAAAAAACTTTCAGATTTAAAGGGGTAAAGAATCCGGTCAGAGTCTTAAACTTAATGAGCCAAATTGTCCTGTTACTTCTATGAGGAAATGAAAATTTATACTTCACCGTAAATCGAATGTAGGCCCCTTCATTTATGAGTGATGTATGTTTAGCCCTTTCTTCAGCGGTCTTTAGCGGTCCCCTTTCTTAACCTATTTGCATGATTTATCAAAACTAAAAAAATAGTAGGTGTGGATTGATCTGCGCCTTTTATGTGCTCCAAAACGATATGAAATATGTTATCGCACAAAGTTCAATTCATTAAGTATGCACCCACAATGTTCCAACGGCATATACGCAAGCATACTAGGACTGTACTCTAATCGATCCTCGATCCTTATCGATCCTTATCCCTCAATATCGTTCGTTCGGGTGCACTCTTTTGTGACACCAAGACCAGCCCAGGCCAGCTGATAATCGAGATGTCTTAACTCTGGGTATAAAGGGACTCTCAACAATTGCCTCGGTACAAACGGTTGCCTGATGATCTCTGGGAGGATAGGGGGCAATGGCGATTGGGCGTCGCAGAGCGCGAGGCGGCGCTATAAAAGCGGCTTTATGTATGTATAAAGGGACTCTAAGTTTAAGTACATCAATCCGCAGCCTAGTTGACTAAGCAGCTGCCTAGAGTTCGCAAGGTCCACGGATCGGTCCCCACTGGACCAGGCAAAATGTTAATGTCCGTCGCGTACATGTAATTATACATCTTTTGATGGAGAGTTTATTTCAATGCGTCTCTTTCATCTAGAATCGACTCCAAGCTCATCTCTGTCATAAATGTTCAGAAATACCTTATTTATAACTAGCGGCCCGTACGTGCTTCGCACGTAGTAATCCACACATACTGAAAGACGGATGCAGTTAATATACACCCCCCCCCCCTCCTTTAATCATCGTAAGTGCCGGGCAAAGAGTCAAGTCTAATGACGCGTATCCTAATTTTTCGGCGTCTTTAGCGTCGTGCAACCCCGGGTGCGAATCACGGTTTAGCGGTCGAGTCATCTTCGCAAGGTGCAGCGCCTTCAATCCAGCTAGCGGCAATACGTCTACACCTGGGTCGAATAGTTATCTCGAGATGCCTGCATTGCGTTTGCACGCAAAAAAAATAAAAAAATAAAAAAAAAAATAAAAAAATAAAAGTGTTTACCTCCGATTGCAACGTTGCATACTCCAACTGATGTTTTATTTTCTAATATGAGTAACAATTTGACGAAGGTATAATTCATGCATAAATTTGTTTAAGGATCGATTAGAGTACAGTCCTAGTATGCTTGCGTATAGATTCGCTCGTCATCATCCTCTGCTTTTTCCTCCCTAAATTCTCCTTCTTCTTTTTCTTCTCCTTTGATCCTCTTTATCATTTTCCCCTTTTCCTCCTTTACTTTCTCCGTCATCTTATTTCAAAAGCGTCCTTCTCGCATTCGTTATTTGTGTGGATTCCTGAGCTATTGCACATGTAATGTCGTTTTCTCAAAACTCTTTATTTAGGTATAGGTATGACCATGACCCTAATACTCAACCCTATCCAGTTATGGCAAGGTTTGGGTCCAGAAGACCTGAGTGTATCAGACTTGAAGGATATTTTATTTTCCATTCCTTTCAGATATCGATCCTCCGAGTCCTGAATTGCCGATTTTCCGATCAATACTCCATTTGTTGCTGTGTAATATTCCTCAAAACGATATAAAAAAAGGTATATATCTGGCCGAATACCTGAGTCCCGACCCACCTTCTTTCGGTTCGTAAGAAAGCTCTATATCTAAAGTTTTTTTTGGTCTATCGTTTATTTTTTAGTTTTTTAAACGCATTGCAGCTACTTTTTACTTCAATTTGTTCACCTGCCGAATTCTTATTCCTAGTTTGTTATTCCTTAAATTTCTTCTACTACTCTGATTTCATTTTATACATGTGCCCGGGCCAATAAACCCTCAATCATTTGTGTAGGCTTTAGATTAGCCCTCTGTTTTTACATTTTTGTGTTGGGGACATCCGTCCCCCTGTTCACCTGAAAGAAAGGAGAAAAAGAAAGAGAGGACGAGAGAAGGAAGGAACGGAGGAAAGAGGAAGGAGAGCCGCTTACATTTGGTAATTATTCATGATTAAATGGACTCAAATGCATATTAATTGCTTCAAAAAATCAAACATTTTCTGAGGAAGGTTCCCGGACCACCCTCACGCCCCCCTTCTCCCCTCCGTTTGAGGTTTCTGGGTCCGCCTATGAAGGATTGAGCGATTGAGCTGCACAACGGCTGCGGAGGATTAACTAGTTAACTAGACACTCAAAAACAGAATTTACTCTTCCGATTTTACACACGTCAAGGTTGTGAAAAAAACCCCATATAATTTCACTATTTTAGTCACGCGCAGGCATAAAAAAGACATAGTACCATAATGTGTCAACTTTTTTCCTCATTACTGTCTCAGAAACAACAATTGAGGGACTTGAAGGACATGGCGCACAAGTGCGGTTTTTGCCATTTCAATTTATACGTGTTTAAAGTTTCAAAATTACATGGAGCCTTGAGGTGCATAGGAAGTTTAGACGAACATTTTGATGCTTTAAAGTTGGATTTTAGTCGTCTAATTTTCACAGAATATACTTCCGAACTAGTTTTAGTTGAATTCATGAATACCTCAATTTTTTCGAAAACTGCACTAGTGTGCCTTGTTCTCCAAGCCCCTCAATTGATACCATTGAAAAAAATCAGAAATGCCATTTTACCCTCATCTGCATACTGGACGAGTTCCGGCTTAAAGTTTATGTCATTATGTCCATTCTTCAAAATCGCACGAAAGACATTAATTGCTAAGATCTGAGGATTTTCATCGGCCTCGCAAAATTTCTGTATTATCTTTTTCTTCTGTTTTATAGATCCTCATAGATACGTTTGTTTAGTTTTTCTACAAAAAGCGTTGTTGCCGGAAAGCATATGTACACCACGAAGGTACGTCTTTTTACACAAATTATCATGGCGAGCACTATTACAATAAGAATACATTAGAATTATTAAGGGTAAATATTTTTCGAAGGTATACCTACTCTAAAAGTTGATTGTCATGAGTGTATCCGAACTGAATAAGTCAACTTTGAGATTCTCAAAATCTATACTATAAGCTCCGAGACGAGACCTCCTAAATTTGCATATCTGGTATAACGCTTAGTTCCAGCGTTCTACCGGTCCGATTTTCATGATTGTTGCGGCTATCGAGAGGTCATTGTCTCTAAATTAGCCCGTTCTATTTAGATTTTGAAAATATGACCCACGTTTCTTTATTACGTGGTAAAGTTGCAAAATCCCCCATTTAAACGATTGTCTATTTTTTGTCATAGTTCGTTTGAGCGTTCTACTGGGCCAATTTCTATTATTTTTTCGGTTATCGACAGGTAGTAGGCCCTAGATAAGCCCGCTCTGATCAGATTTTGGAAGTAGGACTCAGGTGTTTCTACAATTACGTTATAAAAGAGAGCGAATTCACAGAATGCTCCGCAACTGCTACCCCTATGCACAGAAGGGTGCGCAGTGGCCGAGAAAGTTGCGCAGTCACCGAGTGGCCTGCGCATTAGCTCTTGTCTATTAAAACAAGATTCAACGACGATTAACTAAGCTGTGCGGTGGCCGAGTTGTCGAAAGAGACAAACGCTCCTCCATGTAGACTCGGGTCGTGGGTTCGGTTCCTGACACTTGAACCGTTTAATTATGACCTGATACCTAATCATCTTTCGTTATTTTTCTGCAATAGTTCATTAACCAATCCTCTTTACTTATCAAAAACAAAACCGATTTCATTTTAAAAGTGAAATATACCTCAAATCGTAATTTATTAGGAGAAAAGTAAAACCAACATGGAGAGGAGGAAAAAAATAAGGCCGTGAAGCGACCCCTTTATGGCGCAGAGCGCCTTCAGGAGGTTGAGCCGCATAGCGGCCAGGGGGTGTAGCCTATAGCCCCTAGTATTCTTATGTGCTTGCGTATAATTTTCCAATGTCTACTTCTCGTCACTCGCATACTTTCATTTATCGAATTGTAACGTCGCAGCTGAACCATTTTATGATGCCTCGCAATTTTTATTCAGCCCCTGAACCCATTTTTTTGCAGTTAAACCCGGTGATTTTTAAATTTACATATCAAGATTGGGTATCAACACATTTCAAGAAATGAATATTGACTTTTCTTGCACGGTTATAATACAACGCTCAAAATTAAATTAATTAGAATTTTATATTTTTCTAGGTATAACTCAACCTTGGACAGATATGGAGTTAATATAACCATGATATTAGCCGAGTTGAGGTTATCCTTCTACGATCTATACGCCATTAATTTCTTTTACTTGGGTAAATCACTTTTGACATGAAAATGTATTATGTTACACTTGAATGCAAACTAACAATAAGACAGTAAAACTGAGAATCTCCTATGAAGTTTTTCAAATCAGTAGCGTGATTAATAAGAAAAACTGCCATTGAAAAGAGAGAAAAATCAACGAGAAAGATAAGAAATTGTTCGTAAATCTATAATATGATCAATAACTTTTTGTGTGCAAAGAACACTTCACGTCGAAATAAAGAGAGCTCCTTAAGGATTTCCTCCCCAATGTTTTTATTATTAAATGCTTTACAATGGGCCTGTTGCGAACGATTGCTAAAGCAAATATAAGAATTTTTTCCAATAGATAATGCCTCAAAAATCACGATGTGCGCATTGGCAAAGTCTGAAATGCACTCATAACTTCCCAATCTGCGTAAGAAATTTGCGTTTTTTTAAGCTTCCCGCTTCAAAAACGATACTACGGCACAGGTGAACCGACACTTCCGCAGTTCCGCGCGTAGATAATTCGAGGTGAGTTCAAGTTTCCTAGGTTACACTCCACGTTTAGTTCAACAGCGTCTTGCAGCGCTCTCTTCCGTCCGCGCAAAACCACTTTTACATACTGAGATTGACGAGGTGCTACGGTGAACGCCCTCCAACGTCTTAACGTTGGAGCCGTCGCACAGTACGGCCCTCTGTGGGTAAAACTCAAAAATTAAGAACTCGACATGTGAACATTTTTTTTGGAGTTTGTCATCTTAAAGGTATTTCTGACTCACAATGCTGGTTTGTTTTCAAATTTTTTGCTCAAAACTACATAAAAGTTGGGTAGAAAGTGGGTGGGAAATGGGTCGAGAATGACTGGTCCATGAGAAATGCACGGGAAAAAGACGTCAACTTCAAAGGAAGATTTCTCGCTTGAAACGCAAAATGCTCTGGGTGGTTGACATTTTCTTAATCCTCAGATATCCAACTTCAATTCTACCAAAAAGATCTTGCGAATTTTTGTGACTATCAGAGATATTTGAAGTTAAAGTTTAGGTGTTTCACGTTGCTTTTCCATTTTTAACTTAAGGCTATAATTCGAGGTTGCCAACTTCAAATAAACTGTTCTCGAAAAATACGCAAAAAATCCTGAGATATAACATTTTCTTACTCCTCGAGTGTTTTACTTTGATAGTAAATTAACTGAGTTCAAAATCAGTTCAACATTACGTTTGCAAGGCCCCAAATTTCGGGAAAATTTCTTAAAAAAACGAAAATTACAGTGATTTTTGAGCGTAAAATTCTCTTTTTTTTTTGTTTTTTTTTTTATTTTCCCGAAATGTGGGGGCTTGCAAACGTAATGTTGAACTGATTTTGAACTCGGTTAATGTTGAGGCAAAGTTGGGGGAAATTGGCTCATTTTGCGGGAAAACCGAATGATCTTTAAACCGACATATTTGGGGTCCGACCCTCCCTTAAAATTAGTTCGAAGTGATTTCTATGTTGTTTACTTTAAAGTGATTACAATTTGGTAAATTCTCCAGTTTTATTTTCTTTTTCACGATAATTTGAACCAAAGTTATGATTTTTGGGAAATATGTCAAAGACCTTTGACCTATCATAACTCGGTCAAAAATTAAAATATTTATCTGCGGTTTGCGCCAAAATTCTCAGTTTTTCATGTTCTTTTCAATGATGTATTACAAGATAGGGGTTACTACTTGAAAAAAAAGGGAGCACCTCCGCCCCCTTTCCCTGTGGAGGGGCAAAAGTTTTGACCCCCCTGGAGAATGGTACTCTTTGAGATAGAAACATTCCCAAAGTTTCGTTTTCTATCTCAAACCGCTCAAAAGTTAGAAGGGGGGAGCGGGACTTTTGGAACACCCTGTTTAGTGTTTACCATTGATGTAAATTATCGATGCTCAGTATTCCAAATGCATCAAAATGGATTGTTCCATTTAACAGATAAATTCTGTTTGAAAAATCAAGGCGCCGGATAGTTTGGTGCCAACATAATCTGTCTTTTCGCGATGCGCCGCCGCGCCGCACCTTTCAGGTGACGTTAAGCTAGAGCCACCTAGACGATTTTACCTAGAATAGGAGACAGACTATTATTGCCCGATGGCACCCGATTCAACTTGGTTTATTTAAATTCCTTTGATAATCCGTCAACATTGCCGCGTGTCAACTCCAATGCAGGAAACACGTCAGTGACGTGAGCCGGGCTGAATCTCAAACGTCTCCTATAGGTGATTAAGTCGAGTGACGAAGCTTATCGTGTCTAAATGGGGCTAAAACGGCCTTTGTCTCATTCAAACCCCCACTACGGAGGTCGGAGATACTCCAAAGTACCTTAAAGCTGCGGGAGCTCGCATTCAAATTACCCCTCGAGTATCTGTCTCGGGCGTTTCATCTCTAATTTTCAATTCGGGTTGACGTTCCCATCAAAATTCTTGCCGGCAGCGTGAGACGGGGGAACAAACAGTCACGTTTGCTGAGAGTGAGCCCTCCGGATTCCATCATAGCGTTGCCGTTCGCAAACGCAATGGCGCAAATGGGACCAATGCGGCCAATAGGCCCAATGGGCCGTGGTGGCCGTGGCATGATCCAGGATTTCCCTTGAAACTAAGTGGGCCTTACTTAGATCATACCAAGCCACGGCGTTTGTGAGATTTAAAAAAAGCCCAAAACGGCTGACTGAGAAGAAAGGGCTCGAAGTTGTAGTAATAAACAAGACGACGCACAGTGCGGCATCCTTATGAACGATGCGGACAAAAATCGGTAAAAGACGCTTAACTTTAAATAATGAAGATAGTAGCACCGACAAAAGGAAACGCTTTGGCACTATCAAAGTAAAACACTCGAGGAGTAAGAAAATGTTATATCTCAGGATTTTTTGCGTATTTTTCGAGAACAGTTTATTTGAAGTTGGCAACCTCGAATTATAGCCTTAATTTAACAATGAAAAAGCAACGTGAAACACCTAAACTTTAACTTCAAATACCTCCGATAGTCGCAAAAAGGCGCAAGATCTTTTTGGTAGAATTGAAGTTGGATATCTGAGGATTAAGAAAATGTCAACCACCCAGAGCATTTTGCGTTTCAAGCGAGAAATCTTCCTTTGAAGTTGACGTCTTTTTCCCGTGTATTTCTCATGGACCAGTCATTCCATTTGGATTTTCCCGCAAAATGAGCCAATTTCCCCCAACTTTGCCTCAAAATTGATTGAGTTCAAAATTAGTTCAACATTACGTTTGCAAGGCCCCAAATTTCGGGAAAATTTCTTAAAAAAACGAAAATTACAGTGATTTTGAGCGTAAAATTCTCTTTTTTTTTTTTTTTTTTTTTTTTTTTTTTTTTGCTTCCGATATTTGGGGGCTTGCAAACGTAATGTTGAACTGATTTTGAACTCGGTTAATGTTGAGGCAAAGTTGGGGAATGGTCATTTTGCGGGAAAATCGAATGATCTTTAAACCGACATATTTGGGGGTCCGACCCTCCCTTAAAATTAGTTCGAAGTGATTTCTATGTTGTTTACTTTAAAGTGATTACAATTTGGTAAATTTTCCAGTTTTATTTTCCTCTTCACGATAATTTGAACCAAAGTTATGATTTTTTGGAAATATGTCAAATCTGACCTTTGACCTATCATAACTCGGTCAAAAATTAAAATATTTATCTGCGGTTTGCGCCAAAATTCTCAGTTTTCCATGTTCTTTTCAATGATGTATTACAAGATAGGGGTTACTACTTGAAAAAAAAGGGAGCACCTCCGCCCCCCTTCCCCTGTGGAGGGGCAAAAGTTTGACCCCCCTATAGGATGGTCCTCTTTGAGATAGAAACATTCCCAAAGTTTCGTTTTCTATCTCTAACCGCTCAAAAGTTAGAAGGGGGGAGCGGGACTTTTGGAACACCCTGTTTATGTATAAGTTAGACAACTTACCCAAAATGCCTCTTCTTCTGCTGGTGAGCATCAAGCTGTCTTTGAGTACAAAACGACCGATCGCAAACGTTGCATGTTAAGTATTCCTCTGTGAAGAAACCAAAATACATTCTGAGTTAGAATGGTATATATATTTAACCAACAGAGCTAAGATGGGTTATAATAAAAGATAAAAGATGAAACAAATATAATAATGATTTTTTAGGGATATACTTTCATGAAATGTGACACCCACCACGTATAATAATTAAGCCTCTTAGTTCATGGAGGCAAAATTCTTAGTTCCAGAGCTGTTCAAGTCGAGTCATACCAGAAAATTGGATTTCAATGTTTCAACCAAAAACCCTCTACTGTCTTGAGAGAAAAAAAAAAAAAATTGCGAGTGATTTAGTTACTTCAAAGCTAGATTAATAGTAAACAATGGTAAATTTGAAGTTTGCAATCTAAAACCCATAATTTCGAGTGAAAGCTGCTTAAAATTCTAATACATCTTGCTCAGAGTACGGAATTTTCGAATTTGAACGGAACTTGTCGCCCATTGATGACATACGAGTATAATCCCAAAAGTCCTGCGCGTTTTGTTCTCATTTCAAAATTACCAGAGGTACGAAAAATCCGATAATATGCACATATGAGGTATACTCTCAGCTTTAATTTAAATCCAAATTTTTAAAAATCGGAATAACAAGACGCTCAGGAGGTCCTTTCTCCCGCGCCGAAGTCGATGAGTTTCCCGTCACCTCCAGGCGCTCAGTATCCGTGCGGTAAACACAGGATGAGGATGTGCAGACGATTGCGGCCAATCTGATCCGATTGCATTTAAATCCTAATCAATATTTTTTACTACTACTACTACTACTAACTAGTCCCAGCGCTTCTGGGCGCTCTGCGAAACCCAACCGCCACTGATAGCGATCCTTCCAGGGCTCCTCCGGCAGATCGTATCTCCTTATTTCCTGCCTTGTTCCCTCAATCCACGATTTGGCAGGGCGTCCTCTACGCTTTCTGCCACGGGGGACCCAATCCAGAACCTTCTTAGGCAACCTATCATCTGGCATCCGTTGCACATGCCCGTATCAGACAAGCTGTTCTGTGAAAATGTCATGCACTATGTTGTTTTCGACGCCCATAATCATATATATAAGCTCCAAGACCTCCTAATTTTGCGTAACTGGTGACGCTTAGTTCCAGCGTTCTACCGGGCCGATTTTAATGATTTTTGCGGCTATCGACGGGCAATTGTCTCTAGATAAGCCAACTCTTTTCAGATTTTCTCAGATTTTCAAAATATGGCCCAGGTTTTGTAATATTACGTGGTAAAGTTGCGAATTCTCCCATTTAAACAATGTAAATTTATACTTTTTGTCATAGTTCTGACTTGGGTAAAATTTTACCTTTGATGAAAGAAAAGGAAAATAGAAGGGATAAAAACATTAAAAATTCAGCTTACTGCACAAAAAAAATATACATCTGCAATTAGATGGGGACAAAGTTTTGGCAAAGGATAGCCTATCCCAGGGGCCGACGCAAGCCTGTCTGGGTCTCGAGCAAAATCTCAATCAACAAAATTACTTTACTTTTGCCGGCAGATTGGTAATACAAATGGAAACTTTTGTGCTTCTGGGAGGCCCTGCCGGGCCCCGGACTGGAGTCCCGGCAACCCCCCCCCCATGTGAGGGGGGGGGGGGGGGCTGATCAGGTCCCGAATACACAAGAACAATTTGCGTGTTCTACACTTTATTGAGTCCGTTGGTATTCCTCCCGATCCGGGCGCTTTGCGACTCTTCAACCACTTGATGGCCTTCACGACTTCTTCATAAGGAACATGCAAAGAGTCATCATCTCCTGGTTCTTCATTTGCTGTACTCTCTCCCTGAAACTCTGATCGCCTTTGCGTCTGTAAATTTTTAAAATAGTCTCCGCATTGTTTTACAGTCACCGGTGATAAAATGTCCCTTTTTCAATCCCTACGTAAGCCTTTGATAAGCTTCCAGCTTTCCGCACTCCTTCTCCCACCCAAGTAGGTATCGATTTTGAAGCAGTTTCTCTCCCAGATGCCATTCTTCTCTGCCATTCTGTTGGACCGAGTTACCCCGAATTCTCGCATATGAAAGCTCTAGGTCTCTAAATGTACCAACAATCCTCGGTTTTCGATCTGCGAAACCGACGTTGCAAAATTTACCTCGAGTTGTTAACGAAATATGTTCGTCTCTCCGACTGTTAAGAGTTTGTCCTCCTTCAACCTCGGCGACTATTGCACCAATTTATCTCGGATTCTCGCATATTAAAGCTTTAGGTCTCTACATGTACCAACACACCTCGGTTTTTCGCTTTGCGAAACCAACGTGCGACGCGCAGTTTGTCCAAAATCTTCCTTCCCCTGAGCCACTGAGCGACGAAAAGCTTGTTCAAAAACTTCTTCCCCCTGACCCACAGTGCGAAGAAAATTTTGTCCAAAACTTCCCCGTGAGACTGGAGCGCTTTCTTTAGATCTTGTGAAGGGACGAAATGTGTGGGTAGAGGGGGACCATTTGGATTACAACAAGATTTGGCAATAATATCCGCTGTTTCATTACCGATGATTCCCGAATGCCCCGGGATCCAAGCAATAATGATGTTCACATGAATTTGAATGGCATATATTTTTGTGATCTACGACCCGTGATCGGGTCCCCCTTCACAAGGTCTCGGGTCTGGGTCCGACATCATGGGAGAATGCAATAGTGTATTTTATTCGGAAAATACACTAAAACTACGCGAGGCGGTGGCGGCTCGCGGAGCGAGTCGCACGTTCATCGCGATGCGAAGAACTGGGGTCCAGGGGCACTCTCCGGCTAGACGTGTCAGCTTGCAAAGCGAGCTAATCACGACTAGTTGTTACATCATCATCATTAATATAAACTTCGAAGGATTCTGCCTTTTTCTATTTCACTCGAGGGGAAGTGTCCCCTCCCCGCCTCTCTTCCCCACCCGGTGACTGACCTGAGGTTCAGCCTGAACCTTTCCCCTACGTCTGACCGTTCCCCACTCCTCTGTCAATCAAACCATGCTACCGCTTACGCATTGTCGCTCGCCCACCCAAGTACATACCAGGGTACCTAGCGGCCAGCGGTCAGTTGATGATAAATCTCGCTCATGCTCCCACGCAGCTACGCATAGATTACGCTAGCTAATTATTTTCCGAATAATTAGAATTTCTTCGATAGTAATTTTCTTTATTTATTTGACAGTACATTTTCTCTGCTTAACTGTGTTTTCCTTGGTTCTCTGCTGTGTTTTTCTCAAATCTGTTTTTATTTTATCTTGCTAATGCTCACACGCACCTGAGCTCAGATTACCCTAGTGGTGTCGTTTCCTTTGTTATTTTTCTTTATTTTTTTTTCTCTGTTATACTGTGCTTTTCTTGAATCTCTTCTGCGTTTCTCTGTCTTTTCTTTTCCTTTCTGTCCTAATATTTCTTTTCCTATCCTTTGTTCTCTGAGGATAGTTTTGATAAAATAAGCATGAATCCAGCTTTAATTGATGACGTATTGCAGGACGTGTTGTCTGGCGACACAATTAATTTGTTTTTTGACATTGTGCGTCATAAGACGAACTCCCGACCTGTCAATGTAAATTTAATGGGTTTGTGGGATTTCATATATAGGCCCAGCTCAATTGAATAACGGCAAATTTTTCAAATTTTGAGTAGCAGGCCCACCGGGAATATAAATGAAATTTCCCTCTGGGTAACTTTTTATTATTTTAACAACACTGTAAAAAGGGGAAATTTATATTAATACTTATCATTTAAGGAAGCGCAACTAAAATTTCAGTAATTTTTTTTCAGTAAAAAAAAAAAAAGTGGCTAAAGATCGTTCCTCATTTTCTCGTGGTGTTGGCTGTTTCTGCTAAGTGGAAACCGTCCATTTCAAGATACAGTCTATCTCTTGGCCCGTCATTATTATTTTACAAGTCAATTGTGGAGTGAAAATTCAATAATGTTTTCTATGAAATCTTCATAATAAAGTGTTAAAAAATTCGCAACCACTACAAAATCGGCTCGCGAAGCGAGCCGAATGTCACTCGCGTAGCGAGTGACCGGGGGTCCAGGGGGCGCAGCCCCCCGGCTAGACGTGGCGGGCGCGCGAAGCGCGCCCAGAACGGCTAGTAAAGTCCTAATGTAGGATCAAAATATCACGAAGCCACTATTCCCCTCTTTCGAAGGACCGCAAGAACCTGTGACTTTCTAATGACAATTTTTTGTGACGAAAGCTTAAATAAAAGCTTAGGCTCAGTGTGATTAGATATGGACATTTCAAAAATCAAAGTCGATATTACTTAGCGGATCTCTTTAAAGGAGAATGGATCACTGTCTTTTCGATCCTAACTTTTTTTCACCATTTTAAATCCCCCTAGGATCTTATTCTTTGATCCTACCAATTTAATGATGTAACTTTAGACATTTCCGTGGAGGACACAGCGAACGTGAAATGAGGCAAAGAGTAAAATCCGTCCTGAAGAATTTGAATGAATTCATTTTTTTTTTCCCAAGCCGTTTTTGAAAACGTGATACTTGTTTTCTTGGGTGGAAACTCCCAAAGATCTGCATAGTTGCATTTTTGCCAATTTTTTTATTATTACTTTATCTGCGGCTTTTTTCATTTTTATATTATCTCAGTTTCATCAAATGTAGCCCGCGTGCCCGTTTGACCCCTCATTCTTCAACTCTTCCTTGTCTTCCAGAGACACATAGCACTTGACTCGCAAAGAAGCCGTGGGAAGATCTCATGACCCTGAAATTCTGATATGCGAGTCGACGAAACGAAACAAAAGGGGGTTTCAGCGCATCAAGATGGATTGAGGGCGTAGTCCCACGTAAAAAAGAAGGCGGGGGTAATAAAGGAAAGGGGCTGGAGAGAAAAGTGGCAAAAAACGACCGTTGAACTGCGGACGCTCATCGATGAGGTATGAACCGGGATGGCGCTAGCTCCTGGCTGATTTATTGGGTCACCGGCTTAATTAAATCAACCTAGCAATGTTGCCACATTTTAATGTTTCAGAAGCCTCTTAAGGTTTCTCGTTTCGTTCTTGAAGAGAGAAGAAGATCTTAAAAACACGAATTTCAAAGAAGAGATTTTGACGTGCCATCACTGATACTAGCTGGGCTTTATTATACGGTTAGAAATACGTTTAGAAATTCGGTTAGAAATGGGCCGTAAACATCGAGGCCATGATGGACGCATGAGAAGAGAAAAGAGTGTTGAGTGCAGGGGGGGGGGTTACCTAGAGATGTGAAGTGAATCAATCACGAGCTCATTTACTTCCGAATTATTTGAGTCACACTTGATTTTGACTCGAGCTGTACAGGACATTATGTACAAGTATATGAGCTGGGAGTAATGGTGAAATGAGCCCAGGTTTTTCATGGTGAATGAAAAGGAGAAAACGTCGTTGATTGTCAAAATACTTTGCACCCATTGTGAAAAAGTTACGTGTGAAAATCAACCTGAAACAATGTTTACCTGGACTTAACTGCCGAGCAGTGGCGAGGCGTGAATGATCAATGGACCACTAGACAAGGTACGAATTTCAGCTTTCTGATACATGTTTCTTAACCAAAATTTCACGTAAAATACGATGCGCACAACAAAATTTACCGACATTAACTCCTGACAAAGATATTTAATGATTCCCGATGCGTGAATTCAAACCACCCGCTCATGAAAACTCAATGCTCTATACGTGATTCACATCGCGCGCTAAACATTATCATGACGGTCTCTGCGATATAAAAATTTGGCAACCTCAATCTTAACGCTTTGGCTCAGCTATAGGAAATTTCTCATAGCTTGAACAACACATGGTGGGAAATGAACATTGCTCAATTGAGAAGCTTGTTGAAACCGTTGTGGTGCGCGATTTGACTCACGTAGAGCTTTGAGTTTCTTGTGAGCGGGCAGTTCAAATTCCTCGTGACCAATGTGAAATGAAAACGTTAATATCTTCGTCAGGAGTCGATTTCAGTAATTATGGTTGTGCGAATCGTGTTCTACGTGAAATTTTGATTAAGAAACATGTATTAGATTGCTTAAATTCGTACCTTGTCTAGTGGTCCATTATTATCGATATTTTCCTATTTGAAGCTACGGTAGAAAATCGATCCTTAGGGTGTTCATTGCCGAAAACCTGTTTATCGATCCTTTTCCACAGATTTAAATCGCAGATCAATCCTCAGTCAATATATCGCAAAGCACGCCACGTCACTGCTGCCGAGGAACTACTCGTATTACGCAATCTATTCCACTGATCTCATAGTAGTTTTTAACCATGGCCTAATGAGACTTGCGCAGATCCCCCCGCCCGCACGGCTTCACAGCCGCCCCTCGCCCATTGGAGTTTTGCCGTGACGTCAGCAGGAGCCCACTCTGATTCCCGGAATGAGGAGCGCGTGAGTCGTGAGATAACTAGAGTCCCTTTACACTGAGAGTCAAGACAATTTGAATCCATTTCTGATTGGTTCCCGTATTTTAGGCCTCCACAGTGTCACAAACGGGAATAAAGATTACATTTTCACCAATTGCAAAGATTATAATCTGGAATGGACCGGGGAATGGGCCTGTTGCAAGGTGCGGGGATTTGCAAATTGATGCCTGATTCTTATGGCAAATTTTACGAAAAGAACGATGGCGCTACTAAAAAACCTTGAAATGACCTCTCAAACTCAAAAAAAGCTGTTTTTGGAACCGACCCATTCAAAACGGTCGCTTTTCAACCGCCATACTTGTGATTGGTGGATTCTATGCTTGTGACTACTTGTGACGTGAAATGATATGACAGACCTGGTTTCTTCATCACTTACAATGTATTTTCCCGTAAGGAAATGGCAGCCGCTTTTCAAATGCAAATATCGAGTCAATCGCTAATTTTTTGATCAAAATTGAAAGCAGAAATGGATTCCTCGTACGTTTAAATGGTTAAAACCTTCATTGGATAAATAAGAACCGACGGGATAAACCCTATTTTTAAGGAAGACTGTAGTCAATGGGCGATTGTTTACATCTGCTTAGTGATAACAGACATGGACATTAGCTCAATATTTGGTCATTTTCATGAGTTTTTACTTGTTTGTCACTATTTGAAGGTAAGTTTATTTTGTAAATCAATTGTCTAGTGTCTTAGGATCATGTTAAAAGCTGTAAAGGTATACTTTGTTACTTATTTATTCAGAACACACTCCGGCAGTCCAACGCTCAAACCATGGATGTTCTCTCAATGCGTGTAAATCATTCTTAACTCTTCAACAAACATCTCAATATCATTCAGAACGTTCTCACGTTTTATAAACTTATGTTATTTTAAAATCCTGTGTGTTTTAAATGTAACACTATACAGAAAAATTTATCGATAAAGTCTGGTAATCGAAGAAGGATCCTACGTCTACTTTCCTTGCCTCCAGCTAAAACATACCGGTCTCCTCATCTCATCAGTATTGTCAAAGGTAAGTTTTTTTTATCATCAATGATTGATACTATCATTTTGGTGTCTTCAGTGAAGCATTAAAGGGTGAAATAGTAAGATATAACAACTGACTCGCTACATCCAGGTTTGAGCGTTGGACTGCCGGAGTGTGTTCTGAATTAATAAGTAACAAAGTATACCTTTACAGCTTTTAACATGATCCTAAGACACTAGACAATTGATTTACAAAATAAACTTACCTTCAAATAGTGACAAACAAGTAAAAACTCATGAAAATGGCCAAATATTGAGCTAATGTCCATGTCTGTTATCACTAAGCAGATGTAAACAATCGCCCATTGACTACAGTCTTCCTTAAAAATAGGGTTTATCCCGTCGGTTCTTATTTATCAAATGAAGGTTTTAACCATTTAAACGTACGAGGAATCCATTTCTGCTTTCAATTTTGATCAAAAAATTAGCGATTGACTCGATATTTGCATTTGAAAAGCAGCTGCAATTTCCTTACGGGAAAATACATTGTAAGTGATGAAGAAACCAGGTCTGTCATATCATTTCACGTCACAAGTATGGCGGACCCGAAACGACCGTTTTGAAAATCCAAATTCTGAGGCGTTTTTAAGTTGATTTTTTGGAGGTTTCCGGTGATCAAAAAACTCTGGGAAAATTCCTGTGACATCAGGAGCCTTAGGTCTTTCGATTAAAGCAATAAAAAAAATTGGTGCAACAGGCCCATTACGGGTTCGGCAAGGAACAAACGGAATGAGAGGAGGAACGGAGAAAGGCATTTGAGAATGGGCCGATCAAATATTACGAAAAACGTTCAATTTCTGTAATCTTTATTCCCGTTTGTGACATTCATGAGCCGAATTGTCTTGACTCTCAGCATAAAGGGACTCTAGAGATAACCTGAGAGATTTTTTTTCACCATGCGTTTTCAAACTTCCCGCTCGAGTGGGCTCCTGCTGACGTCATGCGCAGTAGAGGTCTTATTTTCGTTTTCGGAAGGACTGACCTAGTCTCATTAGGCCATGGTTTTTAACACATCGGTTGGTAAACTACTATTCAAAGAGAAACTAGACTGCTGAGAAGAGTGTTTGTCTCGAGTGAGATGTAAAAATAAAGTAGCCTAAATATCGACACTAGGCGCGCGCCTACAGGCCCGCATCACAAAGTGTTTTATATTCTTCACCCTCAATATAAACATTTTAATTTTTTTTTTTGACCACGAGAATCTGGGTGGTTTTTTGTGGCTTATAGTTGAGTCGACAGAGGGCCCTCTGTACTTATTTCCAGCACAATGTGCACTAAAAACGTCTCAAATTTTGTTTAAAAGGATCTAAAATTTTAAAAAAATAAAAAATGAACATGTATATTTCTCAAATTTTTTAAGGAGAGGTCCACTTTGACTCACCTACAGTGGCGGATCCAAGGGAGAGGAGAACACGGGGGTAAGACCCTCACTCGGTCCAAAGAGAAGAGGGAAGAAAAAAAAGAAAGAGAGGATGGTGAAGAAAGGGGAGGAGGGGAAGAAAGAGAAGAAAGGAAGGAATTTAGAAGTAGACTACGTGCCGCCCTGAACAGATGCGGCTAAGAATAAAAAGGAGCAAACTCAAAAATTTACCACAATGGTTTTAAAACCATCGTGGTAGGTCACAGTTAGGTCCTAAGACCTAACTGTGATTTCTTTTTTTTTTGGGGGGGGGGAGGAGGAGGGAAGGAAGGTCGTTTGCTTCTTACCTAAAAAAATATTGTTAAGTTTAAGTCCTCTGCCCTCTTATTTTTGTTATTTTTCCTTACATGTACTTAAAATGAAGAAAAAGCACACGCACAGTAAAGAGGTGAAGTCCTACAATTTTGAACCTTCAAATATTTTACTTCTCTCTTTGGTTTGCACCCAGAGCTCGAAATTGTAAATAGACGTAGTCACTAAATTAGTCTATTCAACCGGAACCGCACCGACTTCCGAGTTATACTTGCAGTGAGAAAGTTATTTCAGCCGACTCCCGAAAATTTTAACCGGGTCCCGTGTCCTTCCGTTGAACAGCCGATGATTGCTGTAACAACTCAAAGGGGCCAATATTCTTAGCTTTGTTCCGCTTTCCCTCTCTCGAGTGTTTCTTTGTCGAGCTCGTTCTTTGAGACGGGTAATTTTGGCGTCCTCGGTTAATGTTTACCTTTCGAGTCTCATGAATATTGAACGTTTTTTGGCCCTTGCGTGGATATTTCAAAAGTTGACAGGATAAATTCCAATTTATCTTTCCTTTTACTCCCCGAAAATGGAGCATACGGGTGATTTCACGATAAGAGGAGCAGTCGTGTCGCCGTGTGACAGGCATTTCCCCCCAACAGACGTCCGAAGTCGGTGCTGCAAGATGGTAAACGACACAGTAAAATGTAACGATGACTCTTGATGGCGGCCGGAGCCTTTGGATCCCTGACCCTCAACCGGAAGCTGCCCAACTGGGGGAATCGGGTCCGACGAACCCGCGGAACCGCGAGTTTCTGATAGGCTGCCCCCTTCTGGGGCCGCGTAAGGTCGGGTGCCTCGAGGGTAGAGCGAGAGGCTCACTTTCTTTTCCGCACAAAGCACATTTAAGGTAATTTTTCCGATTATCGTTGCCGCACAAAATCATTTTCGCACGAATAATTTTCTGTAGTATGTGGGAACGTCGAGAAAAATATGAGGCACATTTAAGAAAAATGAGTGAACAAAGATTGCGATGTTGCCAGATGTTTGAGATCTGATTTGTGCGAAAATGATTTTGTGCGGCAACGATGATCGGAAAAATTACCAGAATTGTACTTGGCGCGGAAAAGATATTCTGCGGAGCGAGAAGTGGCTAGCCTGTCCTCCCTGTCCTCCGGTCCTCGAATCCTGAGCCCTGCCGTGGGTTTGCCGCAGGGCCTGCCACTAGCTGGGTATGGCTCGCCTCCTCTCTTGGGGGGCGCCGGCGCCGCCGAGGTCGGGGTCGGAGATGGCCGTTTGAAGAGTGCCTCGGGAACATTTGACGGGAGGATAGAGCGCCCGACGGGCCACACGTATGGGGGACGCGGCCTGAAGGGGTCGTTTTGGGGGCAGGCCCGCCACAAGGGGGGGATACTGGGTCCCTGGTACCGGGGCCCGGGCCCCGGAGGGGGCCCGTGTTACCCGTGAAAAACCACTACGAATTCACATGCAACCCTTGTTGCGTAAGAAAGGGTGAACAATTTACCCTAAAAATTTCGCAAAAGGTGAATAGATTTTCAGAAACACGCTGGGGCACTGTAGAATTCTTCTTAAATTTTCAAAGAAGTATACTTCTTGGAAAATTTCCATCTATTTTCAAGATTTTCAGTACAGAGGGATATTTTTAGTAACTGCGTTTCATTTTCTTCCGTCGTCAGATGCTAAGCGTCTCCAGTCTGGGCATCCTCGACTTCAATGGCTCATGGCTCAACTCCCTTGCCATGGAGAAACGATGGGAGAGTCCAGGGGGGGCTTGGCCCTCTTAGAACTGAAAATAGTATCATATGCCCCCCCCCCCCCAAAAAACAAAAAAAAATAAAAATTTTCCAGATGTTTTGAATGCAACAATTCGCAAGTATTTTGTTCTGAAAGTAGGAAAAAAAAACACAATTATTCCGCAGAAATTGATGGAAAAATTCTTTATGGAAGCTTCAAAATGCGTCCGATTAGTCGTATAAATTCTAAAATTTCTCGATGGATGCCCCTCGGACCCCCCCCCCCCTCCGTGCTTGGGGCCCGGACCTTAAAACTGGTACCAGGGCCCGAGCTGGGATGTGGCGGGCCTGTTTGGGGGAGTGCACTAACCTCACATAACCGGATAGTAACACCGTCGGCGGTTAGGTCGGTTAGGGGTCGCCATAGCGGCCCTTCACCGGCTAATGGCCGCCGCTGCACCGATATGCGATAAGCCGCCTTTCAAGGGGTAGCATTTCGGCGTTCCTCTTGTTGGGAGGCACTCTAGCAAATTTTTCTCCTCATCCCTCTGTCCCTTTTAACGACAACTCGCTGCATGCGAGACAATCCGTTAATAAGTGAAAATTTCCGGAATGTTTTTTCAGCTGCTAATTGGATTTGCGTCGGTTGAGGAGGGCACGTGAGAGCTATGTCCACCACAATCCCGAGCTAATTCGAGGCGCAGCTCGGCGGGGCGCAATTGAATTTTTCTCTTTTCCGGTCAGTTGCCTCGCAAAATCGAAACGCCGAGTGCATGAATGCTACGTTCAGCTGGAGACTGGCGAGTTTCGCCGGAATGAAATTGAATTTGTTGCGATTTCACATCGCCAAGTAGCAAGCAATTTTCAACTGTCAGGATGATTAGCCGTGACTGAACAAACAATTAAGTTTAGTTTCCATCGCTGCCTTTTTCACTTCCTTTGAGCGCCTGCACCTGGATTGTCAGAGCGTTGTCAAATGCACGCTCCATCGATAAATATCAATGCTATGTTAGGGATTCATCAATGAACATTATCTGAAACGAGTCAAGGATCGATGTTAGAAAAGCTTCGAATAGAGTACCGTCAGATGTTTTTATTTGTCCATGAACCACAAAGAATGCGATGGATCGGGTTACCTGCGGTTCGACAGCGTGGGAACCTGATATAATTCCTAGCTTTTGCCAGCTGACGCACGTGAGTGAGCAATAGATTATCGTGGATTTTTATTATTCCAGCCTTTCACCGCGCACAGCAGCACCTTTCTGTCTCACCAAAGACGGCATCGTACATGCTCAACTCTCTTTATTAACATGTAGCGTGGAACACGAAGAATAGGTATTTTGTAGATTATCAAGGTCGACTCATAAATGAGAAATTAGTCATAATTTGTAGTTATTCATTGATTCTTTTCTCATAGAAACGACGCAGGGGCCTTACAATGCCGCGCGAATTACGCTGTCTCATACCTATACTATAATTAGTAGTAAATGAAACACAGCCACGTGTCAATTATATTGAGAGAGCACGGAGTAAATGCACCGGCAGGGCTAATTTGATTTTGGCTTACGAATTGGTCAGACTTCCGCGATGTCGTTCACCAAGTTGCACAATTTGATAGGCACTGAAACAGGCCGTTTCCAAAAAGAATGGCTCAATAAGCCTAAAAGAATTAACAAATGAAAGATTCTCGCTTCCACTTACTCGACAAATATCTGAACACTACTCCAGTAGGACCCTGGCCGCTTGCTTGAAAAATTTAGCATATTCGATTGACCAGGGCTGGAATCCACCTTAACATTAGAAGCTGAAACAGTTCAGGACTTTAATATTAACAGAAGAAATTGCTTAACGTACTGCGAGGCCCAAGGTAACTGCAAAACTGTTATGTGTTCCTAGGAAACGTATACGATTTACGATTATAAATTACCAGCCGTGATAAGCGATCGCTTTCACGCCTGCCTGGCCATGGAGTCCCTGGACCCCCGGTCCCTCGCTTCGCGATGAACTTGCGAACTGTTGAGGCCGGTTTGGAGTTGTGGTTGCCAATTGTCGTGTTGTGCAGCCAAATCAAATATTTACAAAATAGAAATCATGCAGATGAAAATCTTAAGAAGCATTGTTAAAACTCGCTGGTATGATGGAAATGCAGGTATTTGCGCTTACCTCAACATCGACTCTGAGGAAGAGGACATGCATTACTAAAATGTACACCTTGTATGAAGCTCGATTGCATCGGCACCCCAACCCAGAGGCACTCGCCCTGTTGGAATGGGATCAGTGCAAAAGACGATTAAAACGCCGAAAGCCCCATGAGCTTGGAATCCGGGGTTTAACAAAATTTTTCCCATAAAATAACCTGCGTGCTTCCCCGTGCTCTTCGGACACCATCGGGGGTTCTTTGGACTTTGCCCGGTTCCGATTGTCCGCAATAATGGTTAAAGTAAAAGGGCATTTTTATTTTGCAGTAATTATGTTTTTATTCTCTCCTCGATATTTCGGAGGTAGTGTTTTTATTTGTTAAAAATTTGTACAATTAGTTAAGTATTTACTCTTACAGTTCAATCAAGCTTTTCAAACACATGCTAGATCTCCAAAAGTGTGCTTTGTCGTATAATTTTGCTGGGGGGAAAAATTCTATGCAAGTTGAAATAACGTGCATTTCTAGCTCGTAGCTCCGTAGCTCAATTAAGAAGGCAACTGTAGTTACTTTCTCGCCTCCCGTGCGCTCGTGCGAAGTGCATTTCACTCTGGCCCTTATTCTTCAACTCCTTTTTGAACTCGCCGTATTTCCGCATGAGCCTCAGAAAGCATAAAAGTAAACGGAGAACAGGGCTCACCTGAAAATTGAGATGCGCCCTTACGTCGAAGGACCGACGGTGTGAGCAGGCCGCTTCTAACAGTAGGCCACGAAGACGGCCGTATTCGTTCTGAACATGTTGCGCACGAGTAGCGAAATTGAGGAAACATTGAAGAATGGAACACACCCTCCGATTTATCAAAGGTTTGGATCAATCTTTCGAAAGGTTTGGATAGACAAGTCTCCTGCAGACATCCTATATCCAAGCGACGGGTCCAACGGTAAGCGGGAGCCTCGGGGAGCTCGCGGTAACGCACGAGTTGCTTTAAATGTTATTACAAGTTGTTCGGCTTTGTTTTTATTTACCACGCCCGGAAAAATATTATTGCCCGACCCTTAACTTGATTATTAATTTCTCCCGAGGGGTCCTTCATTCCACGCGCTCGCACGCCCGTGGCGCGGCGCGGCGGCACGCACGCTCTTCAGCCACGCACAGCTTCGCCCCGCTTCAGCGTCAACAATCGCTTCAGAGTAATAACAATGCCAACTGAATAAAGGCAAGATAGTGGCTGCGGCCGGGGGCACTTTAGGCTATGAACGGAGTTGTTAGGTCTATGTCTACAGATATTGAGGAGTATACGGCGGAAGTAAACGAATGCATCCAGACATCAGACATATTTTACTGAAATAAGTACTCAATTCCTTTCTTTGGTTTCTCGCAAAAACGGGATCATAACGTCTAAAAACATAAGCGACCTCTGTACTTACAAAAAATCTCCTTCAAAACCGAAAATACCTAAGTGCGATGCACCCTGACAAGGCACATATGAAACCAATTGAGTTTTTTTTTGCAATACAAGTACTTCCGTTTGCTTATGATTTCGGGAGAAACGCGACGGTGCCACTGGTTTTCTCTGAACCACGCGCCGAATCTCAAAAAAACTCTTCAAGTTGAAGCCGTAATGGAGGGGATAACCCGCGCTATCCTGAGAGCCCTTCATTCCAAGTCAAACTCTCCACGCAAGGATAGCGAGCAAACATATTACCAGGGCTGCCACTTTATTTAGGGACTTAAAAACTGAAAACACAGCAACCGTGCTAATGTAATCACTCCCTATCTTTAAATGGAGAGTTTGACTAGACGTAGAGGTGGACTTCCAGGATAGCGTGGCAATGCGTGACATATCCCCTCCATTACAGCCCTAACTTTGAGAGCATTTTTTGAGAGTTGGAGTTTGTCTCAGAGAAAACCTTAGATTGCAAATCCCCCTTACATGCAAGAGCTCCATTGGCTGGACTCTACGTTAGTAAGAAAAACCCCAAAAAACTTTCAGATTCTAGTAAAGAATCCGGCCAAAGTCTTAAACTTGTTGAACCGAATTTTCTTATTACTCCTAAAAGAAAATTAAAAATTATACTTCACTGAAAATCGAATGTGGGCCCCTTCATAAACGAGTGATACAACATTCACTGCATGTGTGTATGTGAGCCTCTTATAGGAGCCCAAGCGGTTCGCTCTATGCAACAAACGCTACATTCGTGAATGGAAAGTCCTTGAAGGAGCACATAACGTCCTCTTTCTTCATTTAACTTTTGCATTTCTTTTTCAGAATCTTCGTAAAATCAAAAAGAAAAGTATGGACTGATCTGAGCCTTATATGTGCTCTAAAACAATTTGAAATATATTTTATCGCACAAAGTCGAATATTTTATCTTTAAAATTTAGAGCTACGTAACTAATTCAATAACCATGACTCGTGCATTCGCAGAAAAGTTTTCTCAGAGACTCAGTAAATTCCCTTGCTAAGCTGCATGTATCTTCAAGTAGGCATTATACTTCTTAAAGGAATTAAAAAGTTATACTTCACTGTAGATCGAATAGTGACTCCTTCATCGGCAAACTCTGAAATGCAGTCTCAACTTCACAATCTGCGTAAGAAATTTGCGTTTTTTTAAGATTCCCGCTTCAAAAATGATACTACGGCACAGGTGAACATTTCGTTGGAGGAGTCGTTCCACTCAATTACTGCTCAACATGGCCGACGCTCTCGCGCGCAAGTTGAGGATAGCACGAGGTTAATCGAGGCGGATATCTGTCAACGCAAGAAAAATGTGAATGTAAACACGCAGATTGTTATCAGGTGGTTAGAATCATCGTCCCGTCACATGTGTTTTGGTGGATTGGCGTCGGCTATGTTGAATATTGCGTTGTGAGCAGGGGTTGGATGGAATGACTCCTCTGACGATATGTTCACCTGTGCCGTAGTATCGTTTTTGAAGCGGATAGCTCGAAAAAACGCAAATTTCTTCTGCAAATTGTGAAGTAAGGAGAGCATTTCAGACTTTGCCAATGCGCTCATCTTGATTTTTGAACCATTTTCTATGAGTATCAAGTCTCGTTTTTGCTCTAGCAAAACTTTGCAAGAGGCCCATTGCGTTGAAATGAAAAGAAAGGGGGGAGGCACAGTGGGCCAGGGAGGCCCGTTTTACGCGAAAAATACCGTTTTTATGAGTGTCCAGTATTGTATTGATGATGAGGAATTCGTTAAAGTGACTCTCTAAGGGATGAGAATTCATCAAAATTTCATTGAATAATCGCCCAGCAGCGATGTATTGGAGGGGGGAACTTGGGTACCTCTCACACTGCACGGATAATATATAGTAGCGCGTCCTGAACTGCAACCGTGTAAGGCCTTATCACGGTTCAGCGGTTTTGCGGGGTAAAAATTTGTTCACTAGGACTTATTCTCCTAAGAAAGAGCTTTCATTTGATGTACACACTTTTTCCATTGCGCACTTTTCACTGTCCAAAAAGCTTGTTAGAAAATGTGCCTAATAAATCTTAAAAATTCCATCGAAAAAGCTTTCTGCAGTTTTTTCCTTAAGTTTCCTTAGAGTTTTTGGGCCAGATACTTATTCTTTAAATCCTCAACATTCATTTGCACTACAGCTTTGCTGCGGGAAACTGCGGGAAACCCATTTTTTTAATTTTTTTAATAAAAAAGTCGACTCATCAAAAATAGGTTTAAGTTCATGTTTCACATATATGACCTTAGATATCGTACAATAAATAAATTCTTCCGAGTGAATAGTAATAATATTATTAAATTGAGCTGCTACGCTACTGAGGGTGCGCAATTTTTCCATGGTTGCCACATTTTCTCGTATTTAATAACTACATAAAAGGTTCTCAGATGAGACGATACTATAAATCTGTCTGTCATTCTGTCTTTTATATTTTTCTTCTTTTTCGTAAGTGAAATTATTAATAGTACCATACGGGTACTATATGTGACCCAGCAGGACAAAATGCGCCTTTAAAGGAAAGCTGATATTGTTTAGTACATCAGAAAACAGTTTGAGGGTAAAAAAAAACCCCACACTACTTCAGTTTTCAATGATGATAATTCCTAATGTAATATTCTGAAGGGCATTTGGGTCAATCTCTGGAGCCATGATTTGCGTTATTTATAATGTAAGCTTTTAAGGTGGATCGTTCCTCAAGATAAGCAACTGTGCAGACAAACTTTAACCGCTATTTACTTGGGAAACTTGTGTTTCTCCCTCGGACTTTTAAATGCTGCAAAGTGGTCAAATTCAGGAATTTTTCAGTCATAACTTTGTGCCAACTAATGCAGAACTAACCCCTCTAACCCATGGTACTGTTCACCTAAAGGCAAATTTTGTCCTGCTGCTTCACTTATGTCGTTTGGTTTCCTGAATGTAATTGTGTCCTTTCACATACCAGACCATCACAGCAACTCACCTACGGTTTTCGTGCTTCTCAAATGTATTGACGATTTCAATCGCACTAGAAGCTGCTATTGTTGACTAGCTCAATCGACGGCAAATCCGTGGATATTTGAATTTAGATCTGATTTGATACAAAACTTTTTTTTCTCTTTCTTTTTTTATTTTTATTTAAATTTCTGAATTTTGAGCTTTGTTAGCCGATAATTGGTAAACATTTGGGCGGAACTTATTGAAGTCCAAGAATGTTGCACCAAATGCAAGAGTGGTAAATAGACACTGTTCAGCTGACCGTCATTTCCAATAAACGTTGTAAGTAAATGTTGTCCATTCTCATGCCAAGCGCCGCTAAACAAAAATTCATAGAATGCTTTTTTGATCCTCTGACATGATACTTGATAGCTTACAACAGCAAAACGTAGAAACATGAAACCATGGACGGCATTACTTTGCAAACTTATTTTCACTTAAACATGGTAACCCACAAGAACCAATAAAACGAGGAGACAGTGACCAAAAAGAAAAAAAAAATTAACATGTAAAGCGTTCCTAGGTGAACATTCTCGTCTTTTATACTTCTAGTTTTAACAATATTAGATCGTTTTCCAGACTCTTCTTGGTCACATCCAAGTTCTCAATTTTGTTTCTGAAAGTTTCTCCAGCGTTAAAATGGTTCCTAATCTCAGTGAGATTGCTCATAAAAAGGAATCATCACTGGACTAGCGTATATCCTCATAACATACTTTTCCTGTGATTTTTGAAAAAATCTGATATCAAATTCGAGTTCAGCGACCCAAAAAACCCCCTTAAACCAAAACTTAGTGATTTTCGTTCGGATTTAGCCGAGATATCAATTATTCTCGCGCAACCGGCACCTCTGGCCCACAGTGGGAGGGGGGCAGGGGAACAATAAGGTAAGGCCGTGCTCACCGGTAAAAAGTGGTAAGCGGCACTATTGTTATCTGACCGGGCGGTCAGCGTGCGCAAGAAGATGCCTGACCAAAAAAAGTATAAGCGATCGTCTCGAACAGGAGTTCCTACGGGAGAGTAAAATGTTGTCTCCCTCGATTACATCAACGAACGATCGGTGAGAACTTAAGAAAGAAGTGTCGCTGAAGTTCCATCAAGGTGGAGCGAGCATCGATATAGCTCCACTTAGCTGGCTCGGTGACGGGCCAACCCGCATGAATAAATAAATAATTCATCGCTCTTCGGCTCGGAACTAGTCAAGAATTCCCCTGGCAAGCCCGAGCACTATTCCGGCGTCAACTTCACAAATGACATTCAAAATAAATTTTAATAAAACCCAAGATAAACAAAAACGACTCGGGGAGAACTTAAACGTCAATGAAAGAATAGGAAACGTAGTTACGAAGGGCCGAGGACTTGGCGATTCTCCCTATCAGCATCGTAGGTACGTACCTAACCGCATCGGCAAAGACCGCACCCACAATGCATTTTAGGGACTTAACTGGGACCTCGCACCTCCAACCTGGGGCATTGGAATTGGGTAGAGTGGAAGTGCAGTTCGAGGATCAACACCAGTTTTCGTTGACTGACTTTTGACGAGCAACTGCTTGATCATTTTTTTGGTCTAGTGCTCCGAGTGTCTTTAAGATGAAAGTATGGCCACTGCATTATTCCGTGCAACGCGACGTTTTATCTCATTTCTACATAAATTCCATGTCAAAGAGACGTTGCGTCGTTGCCTTTAATGTGCGAACACGCGGGGAGTCAAATGAACTCCCAGTTACGGGACGTTTCAGCCCTGATTTAAAGAGAGGGGCAGAGCCTGTGTACCTAAAAGCTTCATTGAGCTTATTATAACAAGGCGGGCGCGTTTGTGATAAGCTCCCGACTTGCTAGAGAAAAACTACAGTTGCCAGATCTCACCCGGAAGACATGAGATTTTACTTTGATACTTTACGAATTGTCCCCTCCCCTCAAAAAAGCACAGCGAGTCACGTTTTCGAGCTAGTCGTCCCATCTTCAGATTTTCTTGTTAAATCCTTAATTTAATTAATGATAATATTAATGCTAAAAGATACTGTGCACAAATGATTGAGCTGGAAGGAACTATATCGAAAGGCGAGGCCTCATGCACGAGAAAAGAAAAAATTGCGTTCAATTTACGAAAACTTTGCGCACACAACCTGTTACTATCAGATTGGAAAAGTAAACCCTAAAATTGGAAAATAAATTTATTCAAGCTTTAAGGTGAATCTAGAGCGGTGCGTAGTGAAAAATTTTTCCGCGCAGGGAGCGCCACTGCTGTGTTTTGATTTTATGGTCCACGCTATTAGAGTCCGTACAGCCCCACGTGAGTCCTTGAGCTTTTAAGTTAAAGGAATTTCTGTTAAAATCGGAGAGTCATAAGTTATAGCCATAACATTCTTCTTCCTATTGACACTAAAAAAGACGTGGAAAGTAATTTCTGAAGCTCTGAAACTTGATCCCAGAAATAACTAGGGTTAAGCATGCTGACCTTAATGCGACCAATTGCGATTGATCGCTCTCAGCAGTTGCAGATATCTCTCTCGCACCTACAGATATCCAATAAGAGAAACTGGGGTCAAGTTATAGCGTTTAATATTAAATTTTCAAAGCTCGCGTTTGTTTCTAAGCGTTCCAGACGTATGCTGCTAGAATTTATGAGTCTTAGAATTTAATATATCTATCGTGATATTTAAATAATCTCTGATTTTGGAGCCGGATTTTAGCAGCGTGACGTGGTGGATTTTTTCGGAACTACAGCTGAAGATTCACCTTAAGAATCGTCTCAAAGTATTTTCACCTCCCAACTCATATGGTAAATATCTTAGTTAATTTCCCACACATGAGAAAGATACAATACGAAAGGGTAAATGATAACATTTTTCTAAACCATAGTCCCACTGTTTTAGGTGTTCCACTGTTAAGGTGATTCAACTCAACCGTTTAAATTTCGTCTTTTGAACTTAGCCAGTTTGGGAACTTGAAAACGCAATTTTGAACTAATTTTGAACTTACCAAGATAATATTGAAGCAAAATAAGGGGAAATTGGCTCAAATCGCGGGAAAATCGTATGACTTTTAAACTGACGTATTTGGGGGTCCTAAACCCCCCTTAAAATTAGCTTGAAGTCATTTCTGTGATTTTTACTTAGAAGTGCTTACAATTTGGTAAATTTTCCCGTTCTGTTTTTTTCTCTGCAATAATTTAAACCGGAATTACGAGTTTTTGAAAATAGGTCAAATTTGACCTTTGAACTGTCATAACTCGGTCGAAAATTAAGTTATTGATCTGCGGTTTGCGCCAAAACTCTTAGTTTTTTATGATTTTTCCAATGATGTATCACAAGATAGAAGTTGCTATTTGAAAAAAAAAAAAGTTGGGGGCCCCCCGCCCCCCTAAGGGAGGGACAAAAATTTTGACCCCCCTAAAAGATGGTCCCCTTTAAGATCTATCTCTAACCGTTCAAAAGTTACGAGGGGGGGGGGGGTACGGACTTTTGGGACACCCTGTATTCCTGTATAAAAAGAAACGTCACTTACATCCAGCAGAAACCTGCTTCATTCAGTTATTTCATTCTTGATTTAAAATAAAATCTTGACGGCATACTCAAGAATGTTTCTGGCTTAATTGAGTCACTTTTTTCTATGATGAAATTCAAAATTGTGCTAAACGTTATCGGATACGGATATAAATAATTATTATATATTGAAGAGGACTTAGCGAGTTTTTGGACTACCGCTCTCTTTTTGTGCCATAGTATCTTGATTCATTTTGTGAGGAAAGATTCGTACTCTTGAAGGATGGCATGTCATTCTTAATATGTTGCAGCATCTTCAATTTCGTATGATATTGTGCAACACCTCGGTTTTGAAATAGTTGCTTGAAGTGCCGTGGCACGCTGCGCTGCGGCGCTGCAGGAGGTCGGCCAACGCGAGACGCGCATTGGCGCATACAAACCTCCTACAGGGATACTTCAAGCATTGCGCAATGCGTGAAGTATCCCTGTAGGTTTTTAGGCGCCAGAGCGCGTTTCGCGCCGGCGGCATGCGGCAGCGCGCCGCGCCGCTCCGTTCTGGGTTAGGCTCTAATTTTTAAATTCGCGGAGTCAAGTGTTTTCTAACTCATGCTTTTGAAATTGTTGCACACTCTACATGGATTATTCTAATTTAATTTGATGGGAAAAAATGTACTAAAGGAAAATATAACGTGTGTTTTGTAAATATTACGGTGTTTACGTGTCAAATTTAATGACTTCCAAAGCACTTTAATTTTTTCCTCTATACTCTGTGCTTTTACTGTGCTGCAACGTGGTGTACGCGCAACCAAATGCAAAAAATTGGACGTAATTGACCCTGAAAGATCGATGTAAAAATAGACCAAGACCAAAGATTGCGTGCTTCTTGGTTTTTTCCCTCTTTAATTCATTTTCTTACAGTTTATTTCAACAGAACTACGGTTCATCGAAATTAATATCGATACCATCTCTTGGAAAAAGTCCTACAAATATTTGCCACGTTTTAAAAATGAAGATGTTTCTAAGATAAAATAATACTTTCATTCAATAAAAAGAAAAAAAGAGAAAAAACAAAGAAAGACAAAAAAAGTATATTTTATATCGAAAATTTTAAGGATAGAAATAAAACCGAATATTCACCAATGACTATTTGAGAAGATGAATCAAAAGAACAAAGTAAAATTTCATTTAAAAAATGAGTTACCGTGATAAAACCTCCTTCTCTCTCAGCCAATATCAATTTACTTAATAAAATATAACTCTTGGACCGAGTCACCGTTGCGTATTTGGCGCGTGGACGTAAACTACTGGACAAAACAGGTGCGTGAACAAAAAATATCGTTGAAGGAATGTCCTGAAGCCAACATAACTGTGATTCCGCATTCGACGACGAACTAAGAAATTTATAAGAGAAGAGTATAGCCATATAAAATCTTCTGAAATGGAGCGAGCACTCTAATCAGACTGGCAACATACAAATATCTAAAGGAACGAGCAAACGCTAGTAATAAACTTGTTTGAACTGAGTTAGAGCCTTCAGATTAGCAAATGTTTGCATTTTCCCTGCTTTGGATCATAAATCAACTGCTTAAGCAGCGAGAGAACCCTGGGTTCTGGGCTAACAGACAGGAGGAGTCGGAGGGTGAAGGTATTTGCCCATTCAAAGTCTCCAAAAAGTAACGAATGTTTCGAGTGCTAGAAAAAGTACGATTTTCTACCGGAAAAAAGTTTCAATAGGTGCATTGAAATCTGAGGCGCTCAGTGACGAAGGAAGACGGAAGAGTGTTCATATTTGCCACACCTTCAATCGGACCGTTTGATGAAATTTCGACATTAAGACTCCAAAAGTGCCTATCTTGTTTGTGATTTTCCAAAACCTTTGTTCCCACTCCATTATACATCAATGAAGAACGAGCGGACAATATTGCTAGAAATTTTCACAGAATACTCTTCACGCAGAGGAGAAAATTTAGCAAGGTTTTCAAGAAATGAAGCTGAGTATTTTTCCATTTGATAATATCAATTATGAAAGGAAGTCTACAGCATCGCAAACCAACATATACGTTCTTACAGTTTTACCGTGGATTTGATTAAACACCTATCAATATCTGCCAGCTCGAAATGTTGTCCCACCGGGGTCGGAGCTTCCCAATTTTCCCGTGGGCTAGTCCGCCTCTGCGACGAAAGGGGAATTTTTGCGCCCAAAGTTCTTGCGCGCTAACAGCTTTCATTTTATTTAAATTTCTTTACGGGGCTCTACCAACACACTAGTATCTGTATTTGAGCAGATTTATGCTGAAAGGAACTATGAGCACATGAATTAAATCAAAAGGGACTGTAAAGCATGCGAATCTTACGTACATCCAGCTCTTTTTGATATCATTAATCGGCATATAGTACCTTTCCGCATAAATGCGTCCCGTTTATCCGTCTTTATAAAGGCTCCTGCGTCAGTTGATGATGCTTACTTAGGGCACCAAATCCCTCCACTCGGCATATCGTCACCCTCCGGCCAAAGTATCATAAGCGCAGTGCGACGTTTCAAAATTTTCGCCGACACTTTACCTATTTTTTCACAGAGAAATTATTAGTTGAGTCTGTTTGAAATTTTCACTGAATTTTATCGTAAGCTCTGAGAAAATTCAGTGAAACCCGACAGCTTCCTTGAACAATTTCTCTGTAAGAGAAATAAAGTGGCGGCGGAAATTTTCAAGCGTCGCATGGTGCTTGTGATACTTTGGCCGGAGGGTGACGATATCGAAGGTTTCCGGAGCTACAATGGCGAACTAATCAATTATCAAGTCTCAAAATTAAATCCGAGTACTTTTAGACAAGCAAACAAAATACTGATCTCTCATCTGCGAGAGTTTTGCGGATTAATCCTCCACCCTCCTATCAAAGGACGTAACTTAAATTCGAGATGAGCTCTGCCGTCCATACAGCTCCTTGCTCGCCAAAGTTCACGCAACGAAGGAGTTATACCCTTCTGTCGAATTTTTACGAGCCGCGTCTACAGTTTAATGGCTCACATGATGATGTGTAGCGGATTTCCCAGATCATGTCTCGAGGCTCCGAAAGGGAATCTTGCGCGTTTCCGCTCGCGGCTTACTCTTGTGTCACGCTTCGACAAAAACGCCCTGAGAACATTCAGAGGCCAAACTCCTCCTGACGAAATGGTCATTTTCAGTAAAACTATATGTATATGTTCCTTTGATACTTTCAGGCATTTTTTATTATATCATTAACGGTATTGTGTGAAAAATTCAGAAGAAAATTTACAGTAGGTAATTTATCTGCGGTTCGTCAGAAAAAATTGGGCAACTTCTGGATTCATTCGGCATTTTTTCCTAACACGGCAGAATTTAGTGACGGAAGAGGCCTTTCCTCCCCGAAGTGCAACCGACTCACAAAACAGGAGACTGCGATGGGTATAAACTTCAGAGCCTCTGGAGCGGGACGATCATGTATGGAGACAGAATATTCCCGCGATAAGCACTGCAAGTTCCTTTATTATTTATCGCGGAAAAGTTGCTAGCGATAGGTATGACTACTCATCTTTGTCGTGGTATGAGTGATGATCGATCGGGCCCTTAATTCCTGCGTCATCAAACTCAAGGAATTCCACTGATACCTTTATCAATGCCGGTTAGAAGGAGGGACCCAGGTTACATTTTCGGTACCTCAACTTCGGGAGTATGGACACTAAGTTCCATGGAGATTCTTAGTAATTAGAATAATTACAACGACTCCCAATGGGAGAGGGTTGTTCCCAAACGTTTGATGATTATTAGCTACTGGAATTGCTCCAGCTTGCTTGCTCGACCGCGGGGGTCGAAAAGATCGCAAAGGTGGTATACTACGTATACGCGCCAAAATGATTAGACGTAAACCTGAAACTGAAAGAATCGAGCATCAATACAGCCGAGGACGGGAGGGACTTCAATTTTGCAGATGCAACATGGACAATCGGACATCCGTCAAGCATGACTATACGTGTACGCCGCCACCGTCATTAAGGCGCGTTCGTGCTTTTGCTCTTTTTCCATAGTATAATTGTTTGCAGATGTCTTATTCGTAGTGTTGCTTCTGGGTATACTTGAGTGAAAGAGCCGAACACAGGAAAGACGTGATAAAACTCGTTTTAAAACTTTTCTTCCGAATGTAAGTGACACCTTACTGGCAGAACAGAGCGGAGCTGCGGAGCATCGCGAGTTCACGCCTCGCGCCATCGCGCCTTCAATTTTGCAGACGCAGCACGGACATCCATCAAGCACGAATAGTTGTATCTCTGCGCCGTCGTCGCCAACGCGCATCCTGGCTTTACCTTGATCTATTATTCCATATTATGTTGGTTTCGTTTCTCTCATTTGTAGTATTACTTCAAGGGCTACTTGAGCAACACAGTCGAAGATGGAGAAAACGTAATCCGGCCTCGTTTTTTAACTTTTCTCCCGAATCTTACCAGCAGCATAGAGCAGGGCATTGCGAGTTCACGCCTCACCACTCACGCCATCGCGTCTAAAATTTGTCATCTGCAATATGGACATCCATCCAGCACGCATAGTCGTATCGCATTTAGATGTCTCTTATTCTTGGAATTTGAGATACGTGAAGGTTGAATTTGCTCAAAATATATTATAATGTGTCCAAGTCAACAGGCATTTTGAAGAGGAAAAAAATATGTTTAAAGGTCTCCCGAGCGCTCGCTCTAAAGGCCGCACGTATAAGAATTGACCCGACTATCAGTTCTAAGAGAGTTACACATGCCGGATTAGATGAAGTGCTAGTATGTTGAAAAAAAGATGAAAATTTCACCGAAAAGTGTTTCTTGCCCTCCGTAATATACAAATAACATCTTCAAAAACCATACAATTTTATATTTTTAAGAACGGGTTTATTTGGCCCGACTTGGGATTTTGCGAGTAAAAAAAAGTCTTGAGTATCGGAGGGTTAATCCCACGGAGGTTTATGAAACATTTTTAAGAATTCTACATTGTTTGGAAATGCCCAGAAGGTTGGAAACATCAATTTTAAGAACGAACACCCACCAAATTTGTCACAATTTTCCTACATTATACCCATAGAACTAGACTCTTTTTGAAGTTATGAAACTTTTTAAGGCACAAAGCTTTGTGATTTAATATACAACTCTGAAAAAAGCACTCTCGTGTTTATGGCACTGCTAATTTTTTGCGACATATCTAGACGATTAGAACCAGAGGCGCTCTCGTCATCTTTACTAGGGGCTCCTAATCGGTCCCGTCGGTTATGGTCGAGAATCGTTAAAAAGTATTCGATAGAACTAATTAAGAGTGCGCATATTTGCAGAGGCAAACAGGCAACATGGAGCAAAAGTTTGTCGTCAGAGCAAAGGTCTGCAACTGAGGGAACCCGCGGGTAACCGGTCAAATTACGACTTAAATCGACCGCCGAAATTCGGCTCCTATTGGGTCGCAGATCCGACCTCGCTCCTTCCCGCCGAGGGGCCTAAATTAAAGGGAAAAGTTTTCTTTTCAACAGCTGATTAAAGGGCCAACTTTTGTCAAACCAAGTTCGGGAAGAACGCGCGGTTGTCCATATTCAACGAAAACGACAGCGCGGAGAGCAGCTCGGGGGCCTTTGCGCTGGTCGAGCGTACTTGAAATGTCTTTCTGCTGATTGACTTTTTTTCCAGAGTCGGAGACGTTTCAAAACAAGGAGGTAATAACTTATGCTGAAAGGAGTTGTGTATTTCCAATTACTAGTTGCCTAATTCTAAGTTGTGTGATTCTAAATTACGCAAATCTCATGTGCAAACATTTATAGGAACTATAAGCTCCGAGACGTTCTAATCTATACTATAAGCTCGGAGACCTGGCAACACTTAGTTCCAGCGTTCTACTGGGCCGCATTTCGTGATTTTTGCTGTTATCGATTGGAAATTGTCTCTGGATGAGCCCTATATATTCAAATTTTGAAAAAAGACCCATGTTTCTTTAATATTGCGTGATAAAGTTGCAAATTCTCCCATTTGAACAATGTAAATTTTCATTTTATGTCACAGTTCGTTTGAGTGTTCTACTGAGCCTATTGCCACGATATTTGCGGTCATCGACACAAGATTGTCCCTAAATGAGCCTGCTGTAATCAGATTTTGGAAATGGTATCCAGATTTTTTATTTAAGAGTGGATCAGGGAGCTTTGAAAGGGGGGCAAAATTTGAACAAAGTGGGAAATGTTGAATCTTGGTCTGTCAGTAGGATAAAGTAAGTGAATGGAAGATACGCTCCTCTGCTCCAGACTATACATCCGAAAGTGACGAAACGCTCCGTTCCGTTCCGTTCGTTCCTTTTTCTTTAAGTTTTGGCGTGACGTTTGAAATAAATGACGATTTTTTTCATACGATTCTTATTGGTCCAATCGCTCCCGGCCATAGGGAGATTGGACAGATGAGAGTCGGGTATGAAAATTTTTTCATTTCTTTTTTGGTCGTCCTTTTGCCGAAGCGGGCCTACGAGAGCGCGAAGCGACCCGCTTGGGCCGCGTTGCGGCAAGGGGACATGGCTCCCTAGTAGTCTCTTTTGCTTTGATTCCTCTGGACATAATTCCTTCCAGCATTAATATGAAAATTTGAACTCGAAAAACTGGATATTTTGTTTATTTATCGTTTTCCTTACAATGAATGTTTGATACAATTTTTGGCTTTCATGAACGAATACTACTTGATGTGTTCAATTATTTGTCCGTGCTTACTTACTGTTCTTACTAAGTCGCTAGATTTTGTATTAAAAATGTTTCCTCTTAAATAAAATTTAGTCCAAGAACCGAGATTGAATACTAGGGGGCTATGCCCCCTGGCCACTAAGCGGCCTAACTCTCTGAGGGCCCTTTGCGCTCTCTTAGGTCCGCTTCGACAAAAGAACGACAAAAAAAAAAAAAAAAAAAAAAAAAAAAAAAAAAAAAATTAAAAGATTTTCATACTCGACTCTCATTGGTCCAATATCCCTATGGCCGGGAGCGATTGGCCAATAAGAATCGTCTGAAAAAAAATCGTCATTTATTTCGAACGTCACGCCAAGACTTAAACGAAACGGAACGAACGGAACGGAGCGTTTCGTCACTTTCGGATTTATAGTCTGGAGCAAAGGAGCGTATCTTCCATTCACAGACTTTATCCTACGGATAGACCAAGATTCAACATTTCCCGCTTTGTTCAAATTTCCGCTAAATTTGAAATTCCCGCCATTTTTCAGTTGCTCAACCCCCCTTTCTAAGCTCCAGGTCATATAGTAAAGTCGGGGACGTATTTCCAAAATTTGAATAAAGCGGGCTCACCTAGAGACCATTTCCTATCGGTAACCGCAATAATTATGAAAATCGGTCCGGTAGAACGCTGCAACTAAGCGTTACCGGATATGCAAATTTATGAGGTCTCGGAGCTTATAGTATAGATTGCATTTTTTTAAAACCCATTTTTTGCATATTTACTTCTAAATTTCGAATCGTGAAATGAGGGGCTTGAAGGACAAGGTGCACAAGTGCAGTTTTTGCTATTTTGAGAAATGTTGGTTTGAAGTTTCGAAATTACAAGAATCCTTACGGCGAGAGGAAAGTTCAAACTGACTTCTTGATGATTGCAAATCGGAATTTGGGAGCAAATTTTTCGCAGAAAATGCATTAAGTTTAGTTTCACTTAAAATCATTAATATCTCAACTTTTCAAAACTGCACTCATGCGCCTTGTCCTCCAAGTCCCTCGAATAATATCGTCTATTTTCGAGAAACCTGACTGCTCGTTTTATTTCCTAGCTTCCTTTTTTCTCTGCGCATTATGCCTCGAGAAAGGACTCGTTAACTTAATTTAAATTAATTTTACCAGTGGCGAGGCGATGATCGAATTTCGATACTTACCCGTTTGAAGCTAGAGGAATAATAGAAGAATCGAATGTTGAGAATCAATGAAAGAGGTGTTCGTTGGGAATATCCTGTTCATCCATCCTTTTCCGTAGGTTTAAATGGCAGATCAATCGATAAATCGCAGAGCACGCCACGCCGCTGCATTATACCTATCGGTAAAATGCAACTTCGTTCCGCAACAAACGGCAACAGTGCAACACTTTTCGTCCGTCCAAAAGTGAGATTTGACCCGGGTCATAAAACATTTTAAGCGCTTGGATTGATATTTTACCAGCTTCTCACATATCTTCCCTCTATTTGAACGTATTTATGCCAAAAGGAACTATGTCTCACGCAAGCCCTATGCACATAGTTCCTTTTAGCATAAATACGTCCAATTGAAGTCATGTAGCAATTTAGCTGCTCATAAAAGAGATGTTTATATCTATTTTAGACTCTCAATTGATTTTCTGCTCGGCCATAGTCGGTCCCAGGTACAGGGAAAGGTGCCTCGTCTCTCGAATCAGATGAACGAACCAAAAAGAAAATAAGAGTGATTAGGAGTGCCCCCACTGCCCCCCCCCCACAAAAAAAAATCTCTTGCGTGAGAATTCAGCTAATCAAAACATATTCGGCACTCGATATAATTCATCTTCACGTTGCTAACCCGGTTTTGATGTTGCTGAAGCCAGAGCGCCTACATTATTTTGAATATATACAATGCTAACAGCTGTAAACAATGGTAACAGCGGAACAGTTGCATCCAGGGCTTTTTTCCTTTGATAAAGCAGGTTTTCGTTTGGTGAGAGCAGGAGAAGACTAGTTAACCATCATGTCTTGAACAAGCGACACGGGAAAGTTACTGTGCAAGAAGGCCATCATTGTAAACGATTATAATTGCATCGCACCGCAAGGATCAACGACACACTCAAAATGTCCCGAAAATGTTTTGCCAAATCAAGAGCACGGGGAAAAGGATGCGGAAAAGTGCATCCTAGGAAGTACGCACGGGGGAAGGGGCTAGAAAACTCCCTCCCTTTCACTTATAAGAAAAAGGTCCAGAGATCATTCCTTGAGGAATGGACCACTAGATAAGGTATGAATTTCAGCATTCTGATACAAGTTTCTTAACCAAAATTTTACGTAAAACACGATGCACACAACGAAAATTACCGAAATTAACACCTTACGGAGATACTTAATGATTCTTGATGCGTGAATTCAAACCACCCGCTCATGAAAACTCAATGCTCTACGTGATTCACATCGCGCGCTAAATGTTATCATGACATTCTCTACGATATACAAATCTGGCAACCTCAATTTTGACGCTTTGGCTCAGCTATAGCAAATTTCTTATAGTTTGAACAACACATGGTGGGACATGAACATTGCTCGACTGAGAAGCTTGCTGAAACCGTTGTAGTGCGCGATTTGACTCACGTAGAGCTTTGAGTTTCTTGTGAGCGGACAGTTCAAATTCCTCGTGACCAATGTGAAATAAAAACGTTAATATCTTTGTTAGGAGTTGGTTTAAGTAATTTTCATTGTGCGAATCGTGCTGTGCGTGAAATTCTGACTAGGAAACATGTATCTGAATGCTTAAATTCGTTCCTTGTCTAGTGGTCCATTATGTAGATTTAGCGAATTAAGGACATTTAGGGCATTAATGGTGTTGAAAATAATTTTGAGTGATGAGGGGAGGAGAATTTACAAGGCTTATCAGAAATATATTGTATGGGGCTATGCTCCCTAGTACAATATATTTCTGTATGCTATCTTTCCATTTGTCAGTGTAGAATCATTCACTCAAGCAGTCTTGATTTTCACGATAATTAACTGTTTAATTAATTAATTAATTAATTAATTAATTAATTGATTAATTCATTTATTCATTAAACCTCGGACACCGAATTTCACGAAAATCGTTCGAACAAGCGCCGACTCAGCGTTTTAGGCCACGGCCACCATCTTGGATTTTGAAATTTTGAAAATCTGGCCAAAAATTCGAGAGTCCCGTCGAAAAGTTGCCCCCGCCACCAATTTTCACAAAAATCCGTCGAAAATACCCCCTAAAACCCGAAATCTCGTCCATAATGCTGTGACGTCACGCGGTATTAGGATTGATCCTGTTCGGCACGGTACGCGTGAACAACCTCGTATCTCCAATGCATTATCGTGCGGAGAAACAACTTTTCGCTCTTGCGGACGTCCTGGGCAACGTATTGGGATCGGAATAATTTTGATCAACTCCTCACGACAATTGCCAAGCGTGTACCAAGTTTAAAGGAAATCGCTTCGGCCAATTTTTCTCGGGGGGGGGGGGGGGGGGCGCAGAGTGAGCCGGTACGGCAGCTTTATACATATAGAGTAATAATTAGGTCACTTAAAGTAAGCTCCCCACTAAAGGAAAAAATAAAAGATAAAATGATGTGAAGGGCGCGAGGCGGACGAGAGGATGTCATGGAACCTGCTACGTCACACGGTGGATCGAGTCAATCAGGAAGGTCGGACATGAAATATTTGACTAAAACTGCAAATTCTGATGCTTATTTCGTCACATTTTCAACTACAAGGGGAACTAACTGTAGAAAATTTTACGAGGAAACCAATGGAACCACTTTTAGAACCTCAAAGTTGTATATAAACGGAGTTATAAGCGTTTAAAGTTTCCAAATTTTGTCCGACCTCTTCTATTGACTCGATCCACTGTGCGTCAATTCATCTCCGAACAAGAACCTTTGAAATCCGCTCCAATCCCGACTTATGTAAATTCCAAAGCAGACATGGAAAGTTCCGATGAAATGTTCAAGGGATGCATGGGCGCAGTAAGGGCGCGGAGCTCGGGAATATCGCCGAACATGACGCAATGCAAACCTCTCGAGAGTGCTTGCATATACTCCCACGGAAACCTCACGAACCGTGACGGGTATAGTTTTTCATTATCCCGGCGCTTGGTGGCCGATCAATTTATTTCATTATCAACGATGCGATCTTCAAAATCAGCATAATTCGTGCGCAATGAATGGAATTTAAGCCGGGCATTGTTATGGTGATGAGTGCGGCAATCGATATACGGACGGGACTCGGCCACAAAGGATAGGAAACTATTTTCCGAATGCCCTTCAGCAGAGGTATTCCACTCCTGATCACAATAGCTCATGCTGCGGCTGGACAGCTCCGCGATATCAAAAGAGGCTCAGCGTTGCAGCCAACTGGGCACGCTCAATGCTCATGTGCTTGCTCAATAATTGAGAAGCGTTCCAGCCTCGGGCTCCGAGGAGAGCTCTTGTAAATTCCTCCACAACTTCGGCGAGTCCTCTCACAAAAATTCGCATCAATTACCCTCCTCCGAACCAGCCACGCCGCCCCCGCCCTGCCCCGCATCGAGAGGCAAACGAAATCCCTGATATTTCGTCTTCAAAGTTGGAGATACAACCCAAGCCCACACCCAAGTTAATTGAGTTGCATCCACCGCTGGGACTGGGCTGTATTCGGAATCAATCTACGTATCCTGAGCACTAATTCCTTACATTTGAGACAGTATCAATAAATTGACGGATACGCACAAAATGCGCACATACAAATTGCAAATACGCAGGTTTGCCACAGATTTTAGAAAATGAAATTCCCTTACATTTCCCTGACACATTTTGGTGAAATTCCCTGACAATTGAAGATGTGACGGGTGGTTAAGAGGGCATAATTGAAAATAGTTTTTGAGCAAAGTTTCTTGTTCGAAACCTCAAACCCATTCAAGAAAGCAAATCAAGGTGATTTCACAAGTTTTCCATGACATTTTCGTCATTTTCCCTGACATTTCCCGGTTTTCCCTGACTGTGGCAACCCTGGCACAGCCATGCTGAGGATAAACGCCGAATGAACATTCGAATGTTGTCAAATGCCTCTCGATAAAGTAAAAAGTAAGTAAGTTTTTTTAAGGAAAGTCGTGGATATTTTTCTATGGGATTTTCAGGTGATATCCATCAAATTGCGAAATTGTGAAATTTACTTGAGGAATTAGTGATAGTGTAGGAATGAACCTGCGACGCACCTAAGACACAAAATTAACCTTTTTTAAGACACAGGAAAATCAAACTTTGACCTATCCCTGATAATCACTATTCAATAGATAAGATTCTGAATTTGACCGAGACCTTCCTTAGTCTTATTTTTAAGCAAGTAATATTTAACTCTCAGATGTGGAAACTGGAAACCCTCTTTAAGGCAATTGCAAATCAATTTGCAATTTGAATGTCATAATAATTTCAAATAGTACAGTGCTTGGGAAACGGCGAGGAGGAAAAATAAAGTACGAGTATTATTGAGAACTTACAGATACTTTGAGAGCACACTTGGACTTTGAAAGCCTTACTAATTTCGAATAGTACTGTGCTTGCGAAACTGCGAGGAGAAAAAAATACACTATTATCGAGAACTATATGAGTAACAGCCACTTTTTGCTTAGTTGTTTTATGTCGCGTGAAATCGCGTGAAATCGCAGAGTCGAATTTGGCATTGACGTCAAGTGATCTGAACTTCATGGTCTCGCATCCCCCCCCCCTTCTTATTTTGTCATACAATCCTCTTTCATATATCCATCCTTATTTACAAAATTATTACTAAATTTTGTCTATCATTTACTGAGGGAATGAACAAAACCTAAACTTTGAAAAATATATAGCATCATTATTCGCCCTTTTAAAACGAATAACGTACGGATTGTGTTAGCCCTCAGCCATTCATCACACTCATTATATTCTTACACATTGCCTCATACGGGATACACAATTATGTGCGTCCCATCTAAAATGCAGAGAAAAACGCTTCAAACCAAAATGAAAATAATTTTGAAACGTAACTTACCCATATCCGAGTCTGAAAAATCTTCCTCCTCCTCGAGATCAAAGTCGGACGTGCTGCTCGTGTCAAAAACATCGTCTAGCGTGCAATCCGTTAGGGGGACATTGTGATTGGCTATGTTCTCATTGTCAGTAGTCTGGAACTCATCTTGACAGCTTAACTTGTTGTAACCCAATTTTTTACTCACGAATGCTGCGCAACAAAAAGAGAGAAAAAACAAACTGTAGGCACGACAGACAGATGGTGTTTCCCTAAATTAGATTTGTTGAGGTGAGAAAGAAGGCCAGGAGTCTCATTCCGGAATGGTAGGAAAAGAAACCATTACCTGTTTTTTTTTTACAGAAAGTTCGGTCTTTTATCAATTATTTTAGATAACTTATCGAGATTTTTAGATGTTGTTTCCTAAGTCAAATTCGGCCACCGTACCGATTTTTATTTAAGTTTAGATTTTAGACGCCCCTAACATGATGCTTAAGACTATGAGAGGCACGGATCGAGATACGCATTTTCAAGTTTTACTAGCGAATCTTGATGGCTGTATCCTGAGAATACAAATCTCAAAATGTGAATTTACGAATATTCTTACCAATCTTGCAATTTTCTTTGAAATTCCTTTACCCTATCACGGTAATTCCGCAAAAATACTAGGCTATAAATAGTACCCATGCATTGGTTTGTCTTTTAAAACTATAATATGCGCGGATAAAAGGAACTGTGTCGCACACAGACCTTATGCACTTGGTTCCTTTTATAGTCCGAGAGCCAGACGACTTTGAGTGACAAACTCGGGATACATGTTTTGACCCCCTAAATCGATAGCCTTGCATGCACTGAAACGGAAAATTTTTGTCTGCCGCCCTCTACCCTGTGCCATCACCCTCACCTAGGCCCTCAAAGTGGTCCAAAAAACACCATCTGGTGACAAACTCCTGACGCTCGGCAGACAAGTCTATTATTAAAGATCATACCCAGGGTGACTAGAAAAACTTTGTCTGCCACCCTCTAGCCTGTGCCATCACCCTCATCTAGGCCCTCAAAGTGGTCCAAAAAACACCATCTGGTGACAAACTCCTGACGCTTCGAGAATCGACACCTCACATGCCGCTTTGAGAGAATTTCACTGCAACTATGTCCCCCCGGCGGCCGTTTTGAAGAGGGTACGGGGTTGCTCCTGGCCCCCCGTAGGGGTAATGACATTCCAGACCTCTAATTTGCGATTTCCGACTTGGAATTCGGAATCTACGCCTCTATTTACATTAGAATCGACACCTCACATGCCGCTTTGAGAGAATTTCACTGCAACTATGCCCCCCCGGCGACCGTTTTGAAGAGGGTAGGGGGCTGCTCCTGGCCCCGCGTAGGGTGAAATGGCATTCCAGACCTCTAATTTGCGATTTTCAACTTGGAATTCGGAATCTAAGCCTCTACTTACATAAGAATCGACACCTCACATGACGTCCTGAGAGAATTTCACTATCTATGCCCCCCATGGCAGCTATATTAGAAAGAAGAGGGGGTTGAGGGGGTTCCCCTGGCCCCATATAGGGTATAAGCCATTGCAAGTCTCACATTTGCGATTTATGACTTGAAATTTGGAATTTACGCCTCAAATTACATAGGAATCGACACCTACTATGACGTTCTGAGAGAATGTCACTATTTATGCCCTCCGCGGCGGCCATATTGGGGGTAGAAGGGGGTGAACCCTGGCCCTCTATAGGGTGCAGTGGCATTGTAGACCTCCCTTGTAGGTTTTCTGACCTAATTAACATGAATGAAGACACGTCATTCGACAGTGAAAGGTGCATCTTGGTAATTATCATTAAAGTTGAAATTTTGGCCGCCATCTTGGATTTGACGGTCCCTAAGGGGTTGAAATGATTTTTTGACACCAGATATGAATTCTACGACCAAAATTACATATAAATGGATACCAAACTCGACAATATTTTCAAATTTTGGAATTTTGACCCCCGGGGCGGCCATTTTGGGCGCCATCTTGAATTGGGGGCACCAGCATCATTTTTGGACTTGACAACATCGAAAATCGATTCTACACAAAAAAACAAAGAGAATGATGTATCATTCAAACTTTATTACACAAGCTGCACACAGGAGTACATCTGCAACCGCACTAAGCGTCAGGAGTTTGTCACCAGATTGTGATTTTTGGACCACTTTGAGGGCCTAGATGAGGGTGATGGCACAGGCTAGAGGGTGGCAGACAAAGTTTTTCTAGTCACCCTGGGTATGATCTTTAATAATAAACTTGTCTGCCAAGCGTCAGGAGTTTGTCACCAGATGGTGTTTTTTGGACCACTTTGAGGGCCTAGATGAGGGCGATGGCACAGGCTAGAGGGTGGCAGACAAAGTTTTTCTAGTCACCCTGGGTATGATCTTTAATAATAGACTTGTCTGCCGAGCGTCAGGAGTTTGTCACCAGATGGTGTTTTTTGGACCACTTTGAGGGCGTAGGTGAGGGTTATGGCACAGGCTAGAGGGCGGCAGACAAAAATTTTCCGTTTCAGTGCATGCAAGGCTATCGATTTAGGGGGTCAAAACATGTATCCCGAGTTTGTCACTCAAAGTCGTCTGGCTCTCTGACTATTAGCATAAATACGTCCATTTGAGAGCAGCATTTGAGATACTCGTTTTCAGAGTTTAGCCTTCAATTTCTATTGATCTCATATAAGTTCACAAAAGGCGCATTTACATAGCGTGACAACAAATTCTCGGAGCGATGTTTCTAGCAATAGTGCGGACGGGATATTCTCTACATTTGGACGTTAATTCATGAGAGTCAAAACGGGTTTCTCTGCCGACATTGTGAGAGGAGAAGAATGATTTCGATGGAGGTCCCATCCGAAACCTCTGACGAGTCGATTTCCAAATCGTTATCTATAAATTCCTATATCTTAGCAACACCGTCAATCGATCCGGGTGATTCGATGACGATTCATCAATCGACTAGCTGAGGGGTAAAAAAGTGATGAAACACCTTCATTATTCTGTGAAGACGAATGCACACTTCGCTTGATTTATTCCTCCGGGAACATTTAGATTCAGATCATTCGACCCTATACCAGTCGCGTGGCGTGCTTTGCGGCGAATCGATTTGCCTGCCATTTAAACCTATGGAGAAGGATCTGTAAATTGGGTGTCCGCAACCAACACCTTAATAATCGATACTTTACAATAGTTGCGAACGAAGAAATATCGAGAATCGATTATTCACGCCTCGCCATTGCCCTATACAATCAGGCCGACTTTTGGTAGTTCAATCGGCGGCGCTTCCCGGAGTTTCGGCCTTTTATCTGCTTTATATTTAATGCAGCTCGAATTTCAAAGTTTTCATTGCAAGCGCTCGTCTAATACGAAAGAGTTTCTTCTACATAGATTTTGGAGCTTGTAAGAGTTGATCATCAGGCACACAATCGGATCCAAAATTACTGCAAGGTAGGTACGTGAGCTGGGCAGCTTTCAGCGGAAGGGAACCAATTTCCTTGAGATTGAAGCGACTCGCTCAGCAAGAGCAGTCGGCAGGATTCCACATTGTATTTATATATGTATAGATCATAGTATGTGCATTGAAATTCGGACCTATTTCTGCCAAACAGAATCATAGTGTGTGCATTGAAATTCGGACCTATTTCTGCCAAACAGAACTATGTGCGGGTGGGAAAGACGTGGGGTGTGGGTGTGCTCGTGGTGAGCTGGCAAAGATATAATGTAAAAGTGTGCGCTATATTCCTTTTGGTGAATTGGAGAAGTGAGATTTTACATTCACCAAAAGGAACTATACATATGTAACAATTGTATGCGGGACTCATGAGCCATGGGCTTGGCACAAAAGCGTTGTGGACGGGGCTCATGAGTTAAAGAACGTGGAGATTGACCTTTTCGGCTCCGTCGTCGCCGCTCATGTCACAAGCGTCCGAGAACTAACGAGCACACCCCATATTTCTCACCCACGCATACTCCTGTTTGGTAGAATTACGCCCATTTGAAAGACGATTTCACTGGATATAGCGTAAGAAATTCAGCACTACGACATATGTACCCTCATCAAGATTCCATACAAAACACATGAGTGTCCTAATACATGAGTGCGGAACACTTATAAAATAGAAAAGTTAAGTACAGTGCGAACATTATTCGGTCGTAAAAGACATCAAAACTGGATTCTTTATTTCATTTTTTAGTAGGACACGGGAAAAAATATTTGCTGAAATGGCGAAAAATGCTTTGGGATTTCTGCGATTTTTTTTTTTTTTTTTTTTTTTTTTTTCACACATAGTAGTGTCCAGCCCTGAAGTGACTTTGGTGAGCGTAAAATGGAATGACTCCGCCCTAGATTGAGAAAAAATGGAATGATACTATCGGTGTAAGTGGGTGATTGCAATGGACAGAGGAGGTAGGTTATGGACTAACTAACTGCAACCCAAGAGGCACTCTTCAGTTAGTCCATCACGCCTACCTTAAGCTAGAAATAACCACCCCTATAAGGCAATAGGATCACTCCATTTTCCCGTTCGTATTCATTATCTATCGCTTTATCTATCAGATTCAATGATAAACCCGCAGCTCTCTGAGAAAGAGCTACGTATAAATTAAGCAGTCACACAATTGGATTACATTTTGCGATAAGGAACCACTAGTTCTGGCCTATTTTAGAAACAACATACATGCATTGGTTTCCCTATGCAGATATGTGCTTTTATGAGCGAGCCAGAGATAGTGGTACCTTATTGCAAAATGTTATCAAGTTTATGAAAGCCTTATAAGGACGTATTTGTAATGTACGAGAGGGAACGAAGTGCCAAATTTTCGATTTTCAGTTTTTAATGGGTCTAGATTCTCCATAAGCTACACTGACATGTAAATATGCCCCCAGAAAACTCATTTCATCACCCGTGGGAACAGCGCCTGAAAAACTGCAAAGATGGCGGACATGGCCTACAATGCTATCTCGGGTTTTGTTCAGTCGATCTTGGCGAAACTTGGTAGCAGAGAGGGTTTGTGGCTGGGAAACTCGAATTTCTGGTCAAATTTCGAAAATTCGAAAATCCAAGATGACGGATGTGGCTTAAAATGCTATGTAAATAAACAAACTACACGTATAGAATGGTCGCCAGATAGGGAACCTGATTACGCGCATGGACAGGGTTTTAAAGGCCGTAGGGGGGTGGGAGCCCAAGTACACCTAACCTCAATTTCCATCCCCGCGGCATCTTTCCCATACGAATTACATGTGAAAATTTCCGCCTTTGTAAACTTCAATTATTTTGAAGTGTACTTTCAATGTTACTCTTTTTCAAGTAAAGAATGCCGTATGTGAGAAGCGATTTTGATGCCATCTTTTCATTGACATCTTTTTGATCAACAATATTCGGCAAAATGTGGGCAGTTGTAGGCAAATGCAGACGCGAGTTTAAATAGGAGCTCAGAAAACGCAACTTCCAACTTGTTTCTCGTGGTCGTGGGTTAATATTGTTAAAAAAAAACCAAGTTTCCACAAATCTCCGCCGCACGCGCGTCGATCAATTGCATATAGTGCCGTTTGATCTAATTCAGTATCCCGGATAGCGCATTAAATCAAAATGACCTACGGGCAAAATCCTCTATATCTCGCTTAGTAGTTATTTTGTCGCAATTTTGTTGACGCGTGTAAGTAGAAGAACTCCTCAACTTTCAAACAATCCATAGTAAACCAAAATCGGTTCATTAGTAAGGAAACACCAATGGTCTTAGTCGAACTTGCTCCACTGAAAATTTTCAAAATGGAGTTTAGTTCCTTTTAGCATAAATACGTCCATGATATATTCCCAATTAAGGAGTTTACTGAAAAATTTCTCCATGCATTGCGCATTTTTTCTCCCTCCTCCATGTCCTTGGTTATTTTTGCACGGAGGTATTGGTGCCTGCGCTGTCTTTCTTGCCGAGAGCTTTCTGAACAATAATGAAAACGTGTCGCCGCGAGCTCAAGGAGCAGCGCAAGAAAAGCGCACCTTAACACAATTAAAAGAGGAAAAATCGATAGAGAGAATCTCAGACTCCTTGGGGGAATTTCGCTCTGAACAGAAAGTATCACCTACAAAGGTACTGCCTCTTGTTTCACCTTTAATCGGGCTTTCAATCAAAGCATACTCAAGCGAGACCAGGCGTTGCCAAAATCGCATCATCATGATGAAAATAGGGCTCTGGAGGTCCTCTGGAGAGGAACGCTCATCCTAACTCCTTACACCATACAGAGTATTGGTCCCGTCTTAAGCATAAATCTCTTTTTTAAAAATCAAGTGAGATATGCGAATTTTAGTGGAAGCAAATGAGTCGATTTGGGAGCATCCGTAAATAATTACGCAGCGCCTCTTTTCGGCATTTTTGACTCTCCCCTCCCAACCCGAAAACGCTAAATAAGTACGTAACTCTTGACGCCTCCCTCCCCCCTACTCACCTTAAAGATCCCAAACATAAATGCAAACTGCTTAATATAAAGATGGATGGAATTTGAAGTATTTTTGATGATGGAGTGACTTAATAACGTCGAAGAAAATAAATGAGGATGATACATATTGGACTTTTGTAACTAGTTTACAAATAGAGAGTGACCCTCCCTCCCCCTAGTAACGCAGCGTGACGCAGACTCATACGCCCCCTCTTTTCCCCTAGAGCGTTACGCAATCTTTACAGTTACGTATTGACATTCCTCTGCTGAAGTTCAGATTATTAATCTTTCTTCCCGCTTTCAATTTTTAAACAAAGGTGAAATAAATTTCAATCGATGGTCTTTCATAATCATAAAAAACACAGTTTTAACTTCCCTATTTATCTTCAAGTAACATTTGAAAGTAGCCATTCGAAAACTAAGCAAGCCGTTCCATGCGAGTGAGCCCACAACGTAACCTCTGTAAGTCCAGGGTATACCCTGAAATTAGCAAATTTCAATCGTGGCAGCTTAAGTCTTGTGACTTAAATAATATGAGTCAGACTTCATTGTATTCATAATTTACGTGAAGAAGAAACAAAACCAAAAATTTAGAAGGTGGTTCCTTAGGAGGCTATTTTCCGTCCAAGAATCGTTTTCACCTCCCTCCAAAGTTTTAAGAATGCAGAGGGAAATTGGCAACGCCGAGGAAGTTACAAAGCTCCTCATCGAAATTTGCCCGAGCCGCGAAAAGAATTAACGTTTGAGCGGTGCCCATTTTCTTTTTCTTTTGCGTAATTGTAAATTGTGAGCTCGGATTTCTTCTCCCTTCCCTCGCTGAATGCTTTGGACCCGGGGGTGAAGTTTCGTAATGAATTCATTCAGCGAGGCGAAATGAATCCATCCAGATACCTTTTGGAGACTCATATTTCATTTGCGAGGGTATGCAAGAGCCTTGTCTCTCCCCGGATTACCTGCCCATCCAGACTTCACGACTCCGAGATGGAGAGGTGGGGGACGCGCGGGCAGAGGGGGCTTTGAAAGGGGGTTGGTGGGGTGAGGGGGAGGGGCTCCTTATTATTTAAGACTTCACTCCATGGAACCTTGGGTGGTGAATAGTTCCCGCCCCGGTTATTTTAGGGAGACTGGAAAATCTGCTCGTCTAGATACGTCAGCACGCAAGAAGGTTGAGCGAGCTACAGAGTAATTCTTCTAGACTACCTTTTACATGGGAATTTCCACGAGGAAAAAGTAGGAGGAGGCTGATTTGGCAATGTTATGAAATTAATTTAAGAGAAAAAATTGGGTTATTTCACCTTCACCCCAATCTGCGCACACTCTGACTGAGCGGAGGTGGCGATGTGGAAAGGGGAGATTAATAAAGGCAGGGCTAACGCGTCGTTGTTGGATCTGGGGGCGAGGACTCACGAGTCTGCAAGCCCCCCTCTAAGAGAGAATGGATCGTTTTCAAAGCGGAAGGAGATATTGCACATTCTTGCATTGTCTTTTCCCAGACAAATATTTTCGTAATCACGGGTCAACATTTGCTCAGAGTCCTACAATTTAGTTAGACAATTAATTTACCACGACGATCGGCAACTAAGCTACTGACGTCGCAGACCAGGAATTTACCTAAAATGTTTGAACTTACTGGCTCTGTATACGATTTCGCTTGTACATATTGCATACTGATGTTTCCTAGGTTACGCTTCCCTTGTGTCCCATTTTCTCACGGAAAGCTAGCCTCAGGCCGAGGAGGTTCTTCAGGTTGACGGCAGGAATCTTCTATGACCAGAGTCTACAGATCTAACGTTAAAATTGCGTCCTATTACTTAAGTTCAGAAGCATCAAAAGACGGCAGCCTCTTTCATCGCTCTCCGCAGATTCGGTGGTGAATAATGTTAATGACTACGGACTGAAAAGTAATCCTCTTCAGTTCCGCCCACACTCCTGAAGCCCCCACCTTTTTCTCGCTCTTTGGTCTATTCTGAGGGACGTTGCAATGATATTTCGTCCAGAGGGGAGGGAGATCGGAGGGAGGAGAGTAGTTCACACGAAACGGAACTTTCTGATCGAATGAATGGATCATGGTAAATAAATCACACCGGAATTACAATGAAGTTTTATGAGGTCGTTTTGGGTCGCTTTCACAAGGAGTTGTGCTTGCAGATTACCTTCTCAAGTTAGTAAAATGAAAAGCTCACTCGAACTCACTACTCATGCTTTCAAAACATTAGGGATCAAGAGAAAACTTTCCCGTGAGCGGGGACTAAAATTTACTTTTTTGGAAAACGCTAACCGAAAAACGCCCACACACCAACCCGCAAGTATGAAGTGGTGGATGTGAAGACCAAACATCTCCATTATCCGATGAGCGGTGAAATGTAGACCTCCTCATAAGACTCAAAGCTCATAGGAAACTAGCCGTTCTGGACCCCCGATGAATCGCCGCGCGAGTGACATTCGGCTCGCTCCGCGAGCTATTTTTCTGAGTGATTGGACATTTGATCACTATAGGATGTATACCTACATTTTGGAGACTCTGGAGACAAAAATGATTTCGTCATAGAACCTTGTTGCCGGAGCGTGCCATCATTTGCGCATGAATAGATGTGTGGAGATGAAGCAATGATGGGGATCGATCATTTCTTCAAAAACGCATTTGACTGGGACGTCAGTCACACGTGGGCGTAGCTAGAATAGGGGGGGGGGGGGGGGGCCTGGCCCCCCCAGAAATCTCGTGGCCCTCCCCCCCCCCCCCAGAAAAACGGGATCCTCCATTCCTCACCCCCCCCCCCGCTCTCTTCACCACGAGAGGTGGTCCCATGCCCCCCCCCCCCAGAAAAATTTCCTAGCTACGTCCCTGCAGTCACATCGAGTGGAGGGAAGTGACAATCCTTGGATCTCCTCGCCCGCGAGTTGACTTGCTGAAGTATAGCGAAACTTACTTGCTTTACTTCTTTAGAAGATCATCAGTAGCGTACGGGTCTAAAAACTGCTCGACGATAGTATAAATAGTTCGAGGTCCGAATTGCAATGAACCCACTTGTGTTTTTTTTTTTCTTATACTTTCATTGCATACAAATTTCTCGAGTGTTTTTTTTTTCTCTCTGATCGCATAAGTAATCATATCCTCATTTCATTTCCTTTCTCTTTCATTTTTTCCTCTCTGTAGCACCTGTGTCCGTTTACAATTATTATTTTAAAATAGCTTTCCCCTAGTATACATTTGATGCTTCAAACGGGACCAATTTGTTTTGATGACATTTCCGGTTAGGTCATGGCTTTTCCTAAGAAGGCAGCCTCTCGTCCCTCCCAGACCCTATATTGTTGCCAGATGAGTTGCTTTTTTAGCACTTTTTCCAATTCAAATCCATGTAAAATATTCACATTTGTCACACAATCTGGCAACCTCTCGAGTGAAATAGAAAAAGGTGGAATTGACTGAAAGTCTGAATCCTTCAAAGTTAATATTAATGATGATGGACTTGTTAGATCATAGCATCGACCGATTTGTACAGGTAATCACTCACACTAGTGGAGCTGTCGGAAACTTTCTCGTTCCGTTCCCGGCTTTTGACTTTCCCAGAAATCTTTTAGCCCTGCATGAGATGTTGTGGTTTTTCAACGTTTTTTTCTCTGCCTGCGACCATCCATGACATAAAGTAAGAAAGACCACAACGCCGAAATACTCCGTCTGTAATATTGGTAACATTGCTCAACAAAGTGCTCTGCGAAAAGCCAAAAAGTCATTGGCGGAACTGAAATAGGGGAGGGGGAGAGTTTCCCGGATTCTATACAGAAAATCTACTTGGACCTCTTAGAAAATGTTAAGGCTCTGTTAAAACAAGTTCATGGCGTTTTTTAAATTGAATTTCGACCAATTTTTCGACAAGAACAGCTCAAAATTGCTTTTGAGACGTGTTTAAATTTCACAACATTCCGGATCCGGTTTACGGACAGTAGGTCTAGAAGATAAAGGGCTACAAAAAAAGGGCTACCTTCTTTGGTCTACAGTCAAAATGTCTACATGAAAATGCCTATTAAAATAGTGTCTATAGTAAAATATGTCTGCGGTATTAACATGTCTTCGGTTTGATTGCCTACTCCAAAAACGTCAAAGTACGTATTTATGTCGTCTGATAAGAATCTCATTTGAAAGTGTATCCCCAAAGACAGGACGAGACTGTGGATGCTGCAGAAGCTGATGCGTAAAAATTGTGAGTCACACTTCGCGAATAATTCACCATATAAATATCAACATGTATATTTTATAAATATTTTATTTAATTTTTAATTTTATAAAGATATTTTATATATTTTTAGTGGCCAACATAAATATTTTGACATTTTCTAAGTGGGCAAACAAACCGCAGACATTTTAATAGCGTAGACATATTTGACTGTAGACATAATTTAAGTAGGCATTTTAATGTAGACGTTTTGACTGTAGACTAAAAAAGGTGGCCCTTTTTTTTGTAGCCCTTTTTTCTGTAGACGTACTGTCTGCATACCCCGGATCCCCCTTCAAGACCACGGGAGGCCCTCCGACCTTCTTAGTAGGCATTTCTCTGTGGCTCTCATAACCTCTTTGATGAGAATCTCCTCTGCTCCTCACCAAATATTCCTGGTTCGCCAAAGCGGAGTTTTTTAAGGTAAAATCGGTGAAAACTTTAAAATGGTCAAAGAATAGTTCCTCTTCCTAAATAATATTTACGGAAGGAAAACAAGTATATTTAAAGTCCTGAGGATGTATGAAAATCGTTCGGTATGTCTGTTCCAGTTAATTTCATATCGTGAGATGCAGAATTTATTACCTAAGAGGATGCATGTGGCACGCTGAGGAAGTAAAATTCATTGCGTAAGGGAAGCCGTGGAATTTTTCAATCTCGAGGATATAAGGGAGCATCCTTTTTAGCTTTTATTTATGAACGCCAGTGGCGAGCCGTAAATGTTCGATTATCGATATTCCCCCCTTGGAAGTTATGGTAGAGAATTGATTATTAAGCTGTTTGTTGCCAAAACCCTGTTTAGCGATCCTTTTCCACAGGTTTAAAGTGCAGATCAATCGATCTATGGCGAACAGCGGCGTAGCGTGCTTTGCGATATATCGATTGATCTGCCATTTAAACCTATGAAAAATGATCGATGGACAGGGTGTTCGCAACGAACACCTTAATAATCAACTCTTTGCCACAACTTCAAAATGGGGGAATATCGATAATCGATCATTCACGCCTCGCCACTGATCGCAAAGCTCGCCACGCCGCGCCACTGATGAATACGTCAAGAATTTCGCTAAGTTTTGAAGTTGCATGATAAGGATAACACTGGACATCCTAAGTTGGATTCAAGTTTCGTCGTTGAAACTCGTATGAGTGAGTAAGCTCATTTTGAAAACATCACAGGAAATAAGTCAGGGGAATGCATGTTACTTAAACGGCGTGGGTTGCACAATACTTTCGGATCACGCCTTTGTTCCTATAACTACCCCCGGCTAAACATTCATTGTCCATGCTCCTGGTAACATGGGCAAGGAGAGCAGGAAAATGGTTGATCCTCCATTATATGACACATTAATCAGACTCGCTTTGTTCACGTGCCCCCTCCCCCCCTCCCCCCCCCCCGCTGGACGAGAGTGGCTGCGAGCGGTTATCTCGGGCTTTAATTCCCCGCATCTCATTACCGACGGCGGCGGGGCAACGGCGACGAGGTCGGCAACATAAACCGACGGTGTTAATTCGCGCTAAAGTCCCCGTGGATCAATCATGCCCCGAGCTATTGGTGTTGGGTCCGGCCGGCGGCGGCGAAAAATGACGAGGGATCGCCCCCTCGGATACCGTCGCGTCGCGGCAATCCATCAACGCCCCCGACATGCAAATCGGGCGCGAAAAATTCGCCGACTTCCCGTGTCCTCGCGCGGAGAGTCGTGGGAAAGTAGGCGGATTTTTCGCAGCATCTGGCAATTCCCTCGCCCCATGACTCGGTCCTGAGAGACGCTCCACCTTCGTGACAAAGTGCCGATCCTTCGACTGTGTTCCGCTGATGATCCTTCAAAACTGATGACGTTAGCAAGCCATGTATAATGAAATGGACGCATTTCTGTCAAACGGAACTATATGCCAAATGACGTGAGCCCTGTTATGTATATATTCTTATGGGGCTCAGGGCTCATGTCATAATGCACATAGTTCCGTTTGGCAGAAATACGTTCAAATGTACATACAATCGAAAAATTGACCCGACGCAAACCGGACGCCGCGCCGTCGAGAAAGGAGAAGTGGAGAAATGTTATCTACACCTCGGGACAAACAGGGAGGTTTATTTGGACGTTTTTCTATCAAACGGAACCAAGCGCCATAGGGGGAGGAAAGGAGGGGGGGCTTGGATTGGCGGGTGCTGCGGAACGCGATGCTCGGTCCGTCCTATACTCGCAGTGCTTTTCCATGGCGCTTAGTTCCGTTTCACAGAAATTCTTCCATTTGTTAACCTTAGTTTGACCAACTTGGGTCTTGAAGACCCGCGGCTCAATGTAATTGGATTTAATCAAGCGATATGGTCGTAACTGCATGAGATTTTTCAAAAAAGCTGTAAATCAAATCGCTGAAAAGACCTAACATTATGTTGAGGTCTGTAACGTTGCAATCGGAGCTAAATACGCTTCCTTACGCGTGCAGGAAAGGATATTTGAACTCATTCACGGCAGGCGCAGTGATACGACTATTCGACCACGAGTGTAAGTATGTTGCTGCCAGCCGGATTGAAGGCGCGCCACACTCCAGCAATTACTCGGGTCCCCTCCCGTGCGATATCTTTGGCTGCCGCGCCGCTAAAATCGCCGCAAAAGGAGGACTGCACGTCATTATCCTTGACTCTCTGTGCCGTGTTTACCACAATTTGAGTAAAAGTGTATCCCTGAAATGTAAAGATTCAGAATCTCGGATTGTGTTTGTTAAATTCATTTTTTTTAAAAAAATGAGGTATGAAACGAGCGAAAATATTGCGTCAAAATTTCCGGCGACTGAAGAAAATCCGCGGAAATTCTATAGAAAAACTGTATTTGCCTTTCCTGACAAGAAATATTAAAAATAAGACATTACTTGAGTACTTGAGTACTTGTTTACTTGAGTAAAATTTCTGGCGACTGAAGAAAATCCGCGGAAATTCTTTAGAAAAACTGTATTTGCCTTACGTTTCAAGAATAATAAAAATAAGACATATGGTGAGGTCTGTAATGTTAAAATCGGAGCTAAATACGCTTCCTTACTCGTGCAGGAAAGGATATTTGAACTCATTCACGGCAGGCGCAGTGATACGACTATTCGACCACGGGTGTAAGCATGTTGCTGCCAGCCGGATTGAAGGCGCGCCACACTCCAGCAATTACTCGGGTCCCGTCCCGTGCGATATCTTTGGCTGCCGCGCTGCTAAAATTGCTGCAAAGGGAGGACTGCACGTCATTATCCTTGACTCTCTGTGCCGTGTTTACCACAATTTGAGTGAAAGTGTATCCCTGAATTGTAACGATTCAGAATCTCGGATTGGGTTTCTTAAATTCATTTTTTTTTAAAAATGAGATATGAAACGAGCGAAAATACTGCGTCAAAATTCCGGCGACTGAAGAAAATCCGCGGAAATTCTATAGAAAAACTGTATTTGCTTTTCGCTTCAAGAATAATTAAAAATAAGACGTATTATGTCGGACGCGTTAGACGAGTGCTAGAAAAGAAGAACAACTGGAGAAGGAGAAGCATAAGAAGGAGACGAAAGGAAATGGATAGAGTTGGAGAGGAAAAATGAGAAGAGGAAGGATTAGGAGAAGAGGATGGAGAAAGGAATGGAGGTAGAAAAGGTACAAGAGATCGTTCACCTCTGACGTTCGCCTTCATTCGATGAGGATAGACGAAAAACCAACTGCAGAGCGCGAATAGTTACCTCGGGTAATACTCATTTATCTCAATTCATGCTCTGATTTAGCCGATGAACAATGATAAGTGAACGATTTACACCATGATACTGGTATTTTCTTCCCAGTAGCAATTATTTGAACGTATTTCTACCAAACAGAACTATATATGGATTGCATTTTGCAAAAAGGAACCAAGAGCGTTCCAACGTTGCTAAGATTGTGCAACTTTGTTTGCCTTGCAAATACACACAGATTATCTAAACCAATTTTCTCTTTACTCCCAATAAACTATATCTTAAAGACGAAAATTACCTTTGTAAATTTGATTTTTGCATGATTTCAATAATTTTATTGAATGAATATAAGATACACAATCTTAGCAGCATTGGAATGCTCTTGGTTCTTTTTTGTAAAATGCAATCCATATGTCCAGGTGGGAAAGATGGGGTGTGCTGATGTGCTCGTTAATCGAGGGCCGTAAGAATGAATGGGAATTATAAAGCGCCAGCGACGAAGCCGCCGCACCGCCGCGCCGCGGTCGCCCGTCCTCGTCATTAACTCATGAGCCCTGTCCACAACGCTCTAGACACACGCCCATGGCTCATTGGTGCCGCGAGCACTTGGCACATGGTTCCGTTTGCTGAATTAGAAATGCAGGATTTTACGTTCTATCAAACGGAACTTTGTGTCAACTGTATGCGGGACCCATGAGACATGGGCATGTGTCTAGAGCGTTGTGGACATCAGGGCTCATGAGGTGCACTGAAAAAAATTCTCGGCGTTTTTACCACGGTCCGTTGGTACCATCTCACTTTTTTTTTTACCAATATTGGTAATTTCACCAAGACAGACTGGTAAGCTTACCTAAAAACCGGTATTTTTACTGTTTCTTTCAGGTAAGAATACCACTCATATTGGTAATCAATTCCCGGTAACTTTGCCATTTTATCTCGGTAATTCTACCACAGTGGATAATAAATATTGGCGTTTTTACCAAGATCCAGTAAAATTACCGAGAAAGTTCAATAATTTTACCGAGATTTCTCGGTAAAATTACCAATTCCATAAATGGTAATTTTACCTAGAAAAAACTGGGATCAAATGGACTGCATTTTGCAATTTGGAACTATAAAATCTGGATCCTCTGGAAAAACACGTATGTGCATAGGGAAACTAATGGCACATACGTAGTTTTCTCAACAAGGTAGGTATAACGTAAAAAAGGAATCATGAAGGGAAGTAAAACCTAGTTCTTTTGAAGTCACAAACATTTCACATAACATGAACGCATGCACCAGACCCTTGAATCAAAGAAAGGCTGAAGTTTGATCGCACTCGTTGTGGAAGACTGCAGATGAATTATCAGCCCTCGAATCGAATTTAACATCGTAGTTACTCGAAAATATGTTCACATATTTCCACATTCATGTGGAGATTCTTTTATGTTATATGCAATCCAAGTATGCATGGCCAGAACAATACCTGGGTATCCTTGCGCAAACTGGATCGTTCCTGGAGCCACCATGATTTCGTGCCGATTGGCGTCAGTCGAGTTGGTATACAAAGCGTGAATCGTCATGATTTCTAAGCTCTTGAAAATGAGCGTGTTTCCTTTTCCCTCTCGAGTCTGGATTCTCAAGAGTTGGTGCAATTAAAACAAGAATCTTCGGCGAACTCTACTGCGAATCCAGGGGATGAACGCTACCGGCAGTGTCATTAAAAACTTACCAACCGCAATGAATTGCAGTAGACACTCGAAGGGAGTGCACAAAGAGGAGAGTCGGAAATAGAGAAAGAAGGAAAAAACTCGTGCACGGGACGGGACGAATGAACGACAAACGAGAAAGTGAGGTGAAGGTGTGGCAGTGTAAAAACAGTGTAAAGGGAAAAAGGAAGTCCAACGAGACATATATCATTTTTCTCCCTCTTCCTCTCTCTGTGAATGAATAACGCACGACAATTATTAATTATTGTTCGTCCCTCGGATTTTTTGAGAGGAGGCGCGATGCAATTTTAGATTGAAATGACCATAACGGCGATTACCTGTCCCGTTCGAATGCGTTCAAAATTTACACACAATGTCTCGAACTTTTGGAATATTAATCAGATGATATGGACCGAAAATAGTCGAGAGGAGCAATCCTCATTAATTTATATCAGAAACGTCGTGTGTGCCATCGATTTTCCTGTGCAAATATCAGGTTTTACAAATGATGCCATGAACTCTTCGACTGATGAGAATGATCATTCGGAGAAGAGAATCAAAATCCTTGTACTACCGCGATGTTACCGAATAGAACAATGAGAGGAAAAAAGAAGTTATGAGAAAATGAAGCTTGTAGCATCTGAGCGGAAAATTATCGTACTTCAACAGTTTGTTTTATATTCCGAGGCCTAAATATTAAGTCCATATGTCAAGTGAGGCATTCGGGGGGGGGGGGGGGGTGGTCAAGCGGCACCTTACTGAAGGGGATGATGGGGGGAGGGGGTCAAGCACTGCCTTACGTAAAGTAAAATACCTACTTGAAAGGGAAAACAATGAATATCTACTAAAAAGTGTCTAAAATATACAATGAACTGAAGGTAAGAAATTAGAAAAACAGAATTGTTCACGTTTTATACTCGCCTTTTATTCTTTTCATTTTTTATTTTTTGTAGCATCTGTGTCCATTTACAATAATTATTTCAAAATAGCTTTCCCTAGAATACATTTGATGCTTTAAACGGAACCAATTTGTTTTAATGATATTTCCGGATAAATCATGAGTTTTCCCAGGAAGAAAGCCTCACGTCCTTTCCAGACTCTATTATTGCCAGATACGCTGCTTTTTCCCTATCCAACCTATATAAAACTAGTCGTGATTAGCTCGCTTTGCGAGCTGACACGTCTAGCCGGGGAGTGCCCCTGGACCCCAGTTCTACGCTTCGCGACGAACATGCGACTCGCTCCGCGAGCCGCCACCGCCCCGCACAGTTTTTAACATTGATGAGGAGACAACATCCATGTCTTAATCTTCTTTTTCACCAAGTTTTACAGAAATTGATGTTCTAGGAGTCCGGACCGCGTTTCCGTGCGGGGCCGCCATCTTGGATTTGGAAATGTTGAAAATCTGACCAAAAATGCGAGTTTTCCGTCGAAATACACCTCTTAATACCGAATTTCACAAAAAGCGATGGATCGGAAGCCGAGATAACAATTTAGACCACGTTCGCCATTTTTGATTTTTGAATTTTGAAAATCGGACCTAAAATTCTAATTTTACGTCGAAATACACCTGCTAATACCGAATTTCACAAAAATCGATGGATCGGAAGCCAAGATAGCAATTTAGACCACGTTCGTCATCATGGATTTTTGAATTTTGAAAATCGGACCTTAAATTCTAATTTCGGGTCGAAATATACCCCCTAATACCGAATTTCACAAAAATCAATCGATATCAGGAAGCGATATAGCATTTTAGGCCACGGCCGCCATCTTGGATTTTGAAATTTTGAAAATCTAACCAAAAATTCGAGTTCCCCGTCGAAAAGTACCCCTGGCTACCGAGTTTCACGAAAATCGATAGAACAGGAGTCGACTTAGCATTTTAGGCCACGGCCGCCATCTTGGATTTGGAAATTTTGAAAATCTAACCAAAAATTCGAGTTTCTCGTCGAAAAATACCCCCGGATACCGAGTTTCACGAAAATCGATAGAACAGGCGCCGACTTAGCATTTAAGGCACGGCCGCCATCTTGGATTTTGAGATTTTGAAAATCCGACCAAAAATTCGAGATCCCCGTTGAAAAATACCCCCGCTTACCAATTTCCTCAAAAATCCGTTGAAAAATACCGCCTAAAACCTTATATTTCGTCTATAAGGCAGTGACGTCACGCAACAGGATTGAACCTGTTCGGCGCGATGCGCGTAAACAACCGCGTATCTCCAATGTAATACTATATGGAGAAACAACTTTTCGCTCTTGCGGGCGTCCTATGCAGCGGATTTGAGTGGGAATAATTTTAATCAACTCCTCATTACAATAGCTGAGCGTGTATCAATTTTAAAGGAAATCGCTTCGGCCAATTTTTATCTAGGGGGGGCATAGTGAATGGGAACAGCAGCTTTATATAGAGTAATAATAATAATAGACGCTATTAGTGCCACGTCACAGTCGGTATCGATTGTATCGAACTGGATCCAAACAATCAAACATAACCTCATCTTGACACCTCCCTCCCAGAATTTCACTGTCAAAAGCCAAGAAACTGGAGTGGCATAGGAGTGGCCTAAATCATGGTGGCCCTCGTGGGTATTTTCACCTTTCTGAAACTGCTTTATCCCGTCAACTTAACAATGCGGGAACGTTCCGCGATTAAAAGAGCTGTCTCTAACACAACTTTTTTCTCAAACTGGGCGAATTATCTCTGAAATTCTTTAGTTTCATATTGAATAGTAAGGTTATGTTTGATTGTTTGGATCCAGTTCGATACAATCGATACCGACTGTGACGTGGCACTAATAGAGTCTATAATAATATTCACATTATCGCACAATCTTGCAACGCCGGACTGGAATAAAAGGTGGAATGAGTGAAAAAGTGAAAAAGGGCTAGGTGAAATCCTTCGAAGTTTGTATTAATAATAGATTATGAAGATTATGTCAATGTAAATCTTATCCTTATTGTTAGGTATATTAAATGATCTGAGTAATACTTGGTGAGCTTGCAGCACTACAACTGGAATAATCGATACGATACGAGGAACCATTTCCCCATTGCCCCATTTCGCCATCCAAACAATAATGTTTGATCAGAAAACTTTGGGAGGCGCACTCAATTTTGATTGAAATTAGTAGTTGATAAACTTGCAGTTTTGTTCATCGGAGCCCGCGCCCTGTTCAGAGATACCCTAGAGCGAAGCATTGTCGAATGCGGTGATAACTGCTCCGCGTCGAATGCTATAAACTTCCTCTCGCAAACTGTTAATTCCGTTCGTAAACATATTGAGCCTTTGCCCGCCAGGTTAGTCCGCGCATCCTAACACATTGATTTACGTGTAGGTTAGTTTCTCAATCGCAAGAATCCTCTCTCTCTAAATTAACTTCAACAGTACTTGCAGTGTGTTTTACAGTAAACTCTGCATCTACCTACGTGTGCCATGTAGATGCAAAATCATTGCTTTGAGGGCGCTATTTCAGTATTTCGGGTCGACGGAATGCTGAAATGGGTGAATGGGTATCTTTAATTTCGTTACACAGAGTTGTAGGAAGGAGGAGTTAGGTACCAATCGCCAAGTCAGAAACGATTTTAAGAGATACTTCAACATTTTTAAAGTGTCCCAAAAGCGCCCTCTCAGGGTGTAGGCTTGTGCTTAACGGCTACTTTTCGGGAACGTGATTACTGTTACTGCTACTCAAAAATCACAGTGAAAAGTAGCAGTGATTTTTCACAGGATAACTGACAAACATAACCTAAAAATACCGCCGTCTCCAGCAGTTCGTTGGCTCTAGTCGGATCACATGATTCACATGTGAAAAGTAGCAGGTGGCGGTTATGCTGTGATTTATCACAGGTTAACCTTATCAAACGATCCTTCCCAAATGCTTTCTACATCTTCAAAATTAAAAGTACCACTGATTTTCTACAGCATAAACTCTTTAAATCACTCGTTCTTCTCATGTTTAATCCACAAGTCATAATTTCCGGAACTATCTGTGAATCACAGGTAAAAGTAGCAGTGAGGCCACGGAGTTATTTATCACTGGTTGACATGAAAAAGAGAATTTAACTTTAAAAAAAAAACTTCTCGTAGTGATAATCTAGGTGAATATTTTAATAGCTCTCAGTTTTTATCATAATGCCATGTTCTTTAAAGTTAAATTCTCCTTTTTAGGTCAACCAGTGAGAGATCACTCCGTGGGTTCACTGCTACTTTTACCTGTGATTTATCACTGGACTGGTTGACGTCACTACCTACAATGCATTGTAATATTCGGAGATTTCACGTGATTGGCTATCCGCCCTAGGGTGCTACTCTGCTCTGCCACTGTTATCATGCTGCTCCTTTTAAAGGGCGGAGTTCAATCGTCGACATCGGCAGAAGTCGAATTCGAAAAAAGGGCAAACGTCGACTCGAAGCGAACGGGTCGAATGGTTCCGCGAACTGCCGCGAATGTCATGAACATTCGCCGGGGCGAGTTCGGACGAGTTTGTTATTGTTTCTCATTAAACTAACCCCTTTTGAGGACATAAGTAATAGTAATAGTACATCTACCTATTTAATAGTCAAGAACGTCTAATATTTTTCACTGAATAAATTTTCGCATGTCGTCGGATAAATTATTTTTTTGGCAGTGTGTCTGTTTAGTAGTAATTTCTTGCCTAGCCACTGCTGTTCATTGTCGGAACGGTGGGAAGTTAATCGAAGCTGTTCAATCCGGAAGTGTTTTTGAGTCAGTTTAAATTAATTAATTAATTTCTTTTTCAGTCTGAGCCCTAATTGAGTGGACACTCTACGACTTTCGCGTAGGTAGGTGGAAAAATCCACTTTTTGAGGAAAAAGTAGTCTTTCAGCAGTTCATAGATTATCTCCACTCGCTACCACGCCAAAGGAGCATATCATTGCGTCTGATCATTGAAGGTTTCTTGAGAACCAAGTTGATGAAAAATGCAGATGAAACTGTAGCTTTTCTTGTTCTTGAAAAACTTTAATGGCAGATTTTCTTATACCGCGAGGGAAACGTCTCTGCTCCATGGTCATAGTTGCCATGACTGAAGATTTCTTTGATGGTAAAGTTCCTTATCACCTTTAATACGCTTTAATATCACAGGTCTTTACATCTACCTCATTGTAAGTTGCTTTCAAGCCTCTACTTTGACAACTTTATTCTTGATGTGGAAGCCAACGTTTTGTTACCCACAGGAGTTACTTGGAAATAAATACATTCATGTAGGATACCTAGAATTTACTACCGACACAGTTTCCTTTGCTTCAATCTGCTTTTGCGCAGTTCCTCATACTGTAACGTGACAAGACTGAGTCATAGAAGGGTGCCTCGGCTCCCTACTAAAGAGAGACAGGGTGCTGTAAACACGAACACAAAAAGATAAGAGGATGAAACACTAAGTATACTTGACTGCAAAAGTGAAAGAGCCGGCTGAGGCCCAGCCTCAAAGAAGTACAACTGGAACTTCTCACACTAGTCCTAATCGGAACATTTTAATTCAAACATGGAAAAAGTTATGACATAGGTACCTATCGAGCATTCTTTTTGCACATCGCGGTAAGACATGATACTTTCAAAGACGAGAAAAATCAAGTTTATTTTCCATGAAATTAAAAAAAAAATTAGGCATTTTCACCGCGACTTGTTTCTGAAAACACAGAAATGAGACATTGATTTTTACACGCAACTTCATAAGAGTTTTTCACTTTCATTGAAGAAATTTGAAGTTCATTTTATAAATCCTTCCATTTTAAGGGGATGCATAATGAAGGTGACATCACTTAACCACAATCCTATCTGCAGTTGCATCATTTCAGATGTTCTTAAATTTTTTACTATTTTGAAGCATAACGGATCAGTACATGAAGAAAAATTGCATGTAATGCACCGATTCTGAGATGCTATCAATCCATATTCCTTGCACAATGGAAATTTTTCTAGGTTCACCATTGATGTGTATGTCTTATCACATTAAAAGATAAAAATAAATAAAAAAAGCCACTTAGCGCCCCAGCTGGGTCTTATTAGAAAAGATATTAAAAAAACTTAAATTCCCTCCAAGTATCAGAATGGAAAAATCCTGAAGACCTTTCTCTTCAAATCATGGTGCAAAATTAAGAAGAGAACGTTTCTCCAAAGTTCATTTTCAATTAAGTCTATTATTGGACATAGCCTTTCTCTGATGAAGAAAAGGAAGACATTAATACGCTAGGCTTTTATTGCTCATCAGTCGAGGTCAAATTAAAAATCGAGACCTGTTTACTTAGGTATCTACTTTAAGGGTCAGAAACAAAGCATAAATTTAGTTTAATTTACAACCATTGATGGAATTTCCTGATCCATTATGGCTCTCGTTCTGCTAAGAGAGCTACTTAAACTTAGAGGTCTTTAGTGTCGTCCACGGCAAAGATAAGCAGCCTATACATAATGCTCCATTTGCAACAAACGATAAAATGAAAAGTAAAATAAAATGCACAATGGTGAACTAGGTTCGATTGGTTCGGTGCCTTCGGGCATCGACGTATGATCGTTCGCGAATCGACCTCTGACCGTTCGCCACGAATCGACCATTGCCGATGTCGACCTTTGCTACTCGTTCCTTTTAAACTGCTACTGCTCTTTTTGCTTCGTTATCGCAATCGCAGTGTATCCAACTGTAACTATGATTAACCATGTGCAAGCTCATTCATACATTTTTTTCGCCGTTT